>NW_008356327.1:2430903-2443930 GCF_000622305.1 Nannospalax galili
TATTCCTCTTGTCTTACTGCATCTCTGTCCTTGTTAACCATCCTGTGTCTACTTTCCTTTCCTCCATGTTTCCCTGGCCTTGAAAACCATTATATTATTCTTCATCAGTTCTCCGTGTAAGTAAGAGCATGTGGTACTTAACTTTCTGTCCCTGACTTATGTTACTTAATATGACAATTTCTATCCCTCCATGTTTTCTTGGTTTCCCACATATTAGACAGAACATGTGATATCTTTCTGTCCCTTACTTACACTACTTAACATGACGTCTTATAGTTCCCTCCATGTTCTTCAAATGAAAAATTACATTTAAAGATATAATTTAAAGAGCAAGAGTATAAATACCTGGGTAATTTAATTTGTTGGGCAATTTATTCACTGATAGTTTAAATAACAATGCTAATATATTTAAAAACACATGGAGACCATACAGTATAAAACAGTATGTACTTTAGATGATGGATGAACAAAGTTAATAGCGTTCTAAAATACTTGCATTGTCTATGGGAAGAAGAAATGCACAAATAGTTTTAGGCCTTACATTCCACAAATTGCACGGTGTAATTTCTAACTGAAGCACTAGAATAATAATAAGAGAATATATAACTCCCAGTCCAAATGGATAGTGACTGGTGCACAGAATAATAAAACATAATTATACCAGAAAGAAACAAGATAGAAGAGAAATATAATATGGGTCAAAAGCTAGGAATTACCAGTTACACCTATTTATTCACCCATATCAACAACTACATTAAATATTCATGGTCTGAATTAATGAACTAAAGATTAGAGCAATACAGCAGCAAAAATGAAACCCAACAATGTGTTATTTATGAAAATACACATCTGAAATAAAAGTACAAAAGAAAAAGATTAAAAATAAAATACAGAAAAGATAATTTATGTAGAATCCAAGTAAAAGCTAAATCAGCTAGTTAATATCAAGACAGGGTTTAAAAATTGATAATAAGGTCTAATGACAAAAATTTTAAGACTTTAGGAATACATAACTGCTTTTTATGGCTGTAGTAAAATAGCCTCTAATCCCCAAAATAATAAAACTAGTTTTGCAATGAAACATAGGCAAATCCAAAATTGTGAGGAATCTCAAATAAAATTATCAACTGATTCGATAAGTAGTCAATAAAACATAGAAAGTTCGGACAGTTTAGATAATGATATATGTCAACCTAACCTAATGGGCATGGAATCTGCCTCTACATTTCTAGATTACTTGTTTTAAGACATATGGGACATTTTTCCAAAATAGACCACAATGTGTAAATAATGTGAATCTCAGCAAATATCAAAGTTTTTCTTTTAGCACGGTGGTTCAATCTGTAGATATCATTTGTTACCAAAAGATACTAGAATATTGCACATATTGATAAATGGATGAAAACATATAAAAATAGTAAGAACTCAACATCAGGCTACAAACTCAAAAAGAGAAACAACAGATCAAATATTGGATGGCATAGCTAAAATTTTGTGGATACTTTAAAAATTCATATTAGAAATGAATAAAAGGTTAAACAGGCAATAAAAGTGTAAATAAAGAAAATGAACAACTTTGAACTTTATGCCAGTAAAACTGAAACTTGCCTTGAAGTATGCAAATTATTAGGAAAAAACAGCTTGGCTGGAGATACAGTTTAGTAGTAGTGCACATGCTAACATGTGTGAGGTCTGAGGTTCAATCCACACCACACAAAAAGCACATCTTATCAAAATGAGCAAAAATATGAAGCATGAAATGTCTATATATAAACGTTTCCTCAAGAAATTCTAGGTCCAGATGGCTTCACATTGAAAACTGCAAGTATTTGATGAAAAATTGATGTCAATCACACAAAACATTCGTGGTAGACTAGAAAAGGGGACTGCATTCCTTAACTTTAAATAACAGTATTATAAGTTTTATCACAAGACCTGAAACCAGTAACAGGAAGAGAATTGCAGCAAAGTGTCAGCAGCATACAGTAAAAAACACTAGACAATAGACATAAAGCCAGATGTAGAAATAGAGAGTAGAAGACCAGAAACAAATTGGGTTTGATTTGTTTTAATTCATAGAATATGAATTAACTTTTGTAAATATATTAATGTTTTTATGTGGACAAAAGAAAAAGGTGATTATTGCAGTGTTTCAGTAAATGTAGAAATACCATTGACAAAGTTAAGCGATGGTTCACATAAGGAATTCATGGGAAAGTGGGAATGAAAGGAAATTTCCTTAACTGATAAAAATTAACCAATAAAGCCTTAGAGCAGGGCTGGGCGATAGCTCAGTGGCAGGCACCCGCACAGCATGTGAGAAGAGGTTCTTGGTTTAATCTTTAGTGCCCCAAACTTCAATCCAAAGAATCAAGAGTAAAAATGTAATTTAAGAAATAAGAACAAAGCTAGAGCTACCACCAAATATAACCAAATATGGTGGGTTTCTGTTTGAATACCCAGGAACAAAAAAAGTGTACAAGACCTTTATATAGAAAACTACAAATATTATTTTTAAACTTTATTATTTTTATTTTATTGTATGAGTATATTCCCTGCATGTGTGTAAGTGCACTCATGTTGTGCAATTCCTGCAGAGGTCAGAAGAAGGTGTGGGATTCCCCTTAAAGTACAGTTACAGATAACCCTTAGCCACCATGTAGGTGTTGGCAACTAAACTCAGGTCCTCTGCAAGGGAAGTCTGTGCTCTTAACTCCTGAGCCATCTCTCCAGCTCAGGAAACTTTACATATTATTAATGATCTTATACAGTGGGAGCATTCATGTCTAGAACCTTGATACCCTATGTGTGCTCCACCCACAGCCATATCAGCATACCCAGGGGATTATAAGAAATTCATGCTCTTGGACTCTGTCCCAAACTTGTAGAATCAGAAACTACAACGTAGGGCTGGAGAGATGGTTCAGTGGCTAAGAACACTGACTGTTCTAGCAGAAGACTAGAGTTCGAATCCCAGCACCCACATGACATCGAACAACTGTCCATAACTCCAGTTCCATGGGATCCGACAACCTCTTCTGTCCTCTACGGGCATTGCACAACATGGGTGCACTTACCTACATGCAGGCAATACATGCATACACATAAAATAAAAATAATAAATAAAAATTTTTTAAAAAGGAACTGCAATGTAATAAGATTCCTTTGTGAGATGTATGCATCTGCTAATGTCTGAGCCAAAGTGGTAGAGAAAAGACAGCAATGGACAGATATCCGTTATCTCTACAATGACACACAGAGACTTGTGCAGTCTTCAAATTTGAGCATTTTGTATTTGCAAAAGTGAGTGTGTATATGTGAAAACTGGTAAGCTGTTTCGTTTTTTTTTTTTTGTTTTTTTTTTTTGTGCCCTTAACTTCTTGCATAAAAGTGAATGGTTCTGTTCTATCATTTGGATCTTAAACATCTCCTAAAGGTGTATGTGTTAAAAACTTGGTCCCCAGCTAAATTTAGGTGGCTAGGCCTGGTGAAAAGTCTTTAGGTTCCAGAGAAACTGGCAATAAATGTGGAAAAATCAAATATACAAATTTCAAGTTTTCTTGGTTTGGTTTATGTTTATCTTGTTTTTTAATCTTTATATTTTTTCATTATTCTGAAAGAAAGAGACTGTTCATATAGTTTGAAGCTGTGTAAGGTTTCTGTCACCCTCACAAACGTGAAATTAACAAAAGAAGGAAACTTTTTTTTTTGACTCATGGTGTGGTTTTTGTCCACAGTTACTTGGCAACATTGCATTTGGTGTATGGTGAGGCAACAGTCATGGCAGAGAAGCACAGAGTGTGGGAGTGGAGAGAGAAGTCCTGAGATCCCCTTAAAGGGGATAAGGGCATGTTCCTAGTAACTGAGCTTCCTTCCAGTAGGCTTCAGCTCCTAAATTTCCCACCAAATTCCTAGTAGTGCCACAGATTGGGAAACAAACCTGCATCACGTGGGCTCTGGGTGTATTTCCAATTCAAAGCATGACAATGCTGGAAGATGGAAGAAAGGTAAATGTGTAGCCATGGGTAAACTTGATTCAAGGCTTGCCTTAAGGCTAGGAGAGTGCTGCAGGACAAGTAGGATGAATGCAATTGGTTTTAGGGTGATGCTCCAAGAGGGGAAGCTGCTATAAAAGGGTTTTAAAAACCATACATTTAATGAGTATATTTTATTTTTAGTTTTATGCATTTTAAACTTGAATTTCTATGCATTTCACACAAAACATCTCAATTATCTTTACACACCCTCCTCCATCTGTACTGCCCATACCCCCATCAGACTTCACGAATTCTGTCATACATGTTAAGGCTTATAGAGTCAAGTTTGTGTACCCAGATGTCCCTCAGTGTAAATTCATCCACTGGAGTCTAGCCTATCTACTGTCTCTTTTATTTTTGAATAAAAATAAATCCACAGTTTCAGTGAAATGTATCATTATATCATTTGTTTTAAAACTTTTTTTAAGACATGTAGACCACCTCTTCTAACAAAATCAGGAATAAAAATATGTGTACAAACTAAACGTTAGAGTATATGATAGTACTTTGATGAACACTTTTTTTCCCGGCATTATGAAAACCACAGAAAACTTTTAAATCTCAAGTAAAACACTGAAAATCAGAATTTAGTTTAAAGATGTATTTTCTGTGTTCTTCATCAGAAAAAATAAAAAGAATCTCTGAATGAAATACACATCTATTTAATATGTAGTGTCTTCAAGTCATTTTTAAATCTGCATATCTAATTTGGTATCACACTCTTGGCTTACATGGACATTTGTTTGACTGTCAATTTTCTTCAGAACATTGATCCATATAACTCTACTGTCAAATGTTTTCAATGTCATTTTAGTATATTTAAAAATCTTTTGTTAGATACACTACTAGTGCCCCAGATATTTCATTTGTTCAGGGTGTGGCTTGGATGTTGAAATTTTTAAAACATTTCCAAGTGATTCAAACATGCATGTTGGTATGGGGACCATGGTCTAACAATATTTAATGCAGGTGTTCTGAATTTCCTTGACTTCAATCTACATTTGGAAACTAACTATTTTAAAAGGACCCCTCTACATGAAGAGTCTATATTTAATGTGTAATGCATACTTTTTGCTCAATCTAAACAAAGTTTAGTAAGGTCACTGTGATAGCCAATTTTATGAGTTAACTTGATAATGTCCTTGAACCAATGATACCCAGATTTATGGTCAAACATAATCCTCGATGTTTCAGTGAACGTATGTTTTAGATGATATTAATATTTAAATTGGCAGAGTTTCTATAATATAGGAGGGGTTTATCTAGTCAGTCAAAGGCCCTCAGAGAAAAAGCTTTGACTTCCCTGATGAGGAAGGAATGGGAACCTGCTTCTAGAGGGTATCGGGTTCTAAGTAGTCTCCAATCTCAATCTCAATCTCTCTCTCTCTCTCTCTCTCTCTCTGTGTGTCTCTCTCTCTGTCTCTATCTCTTTCTGTCTCTCTGTCTCTCTCTGTCTCTCTGTCTCTCTCTCTTTCTCTCTGTCTCTCTCTCTCTGTCTCTCTCTAGGTTTTATTGGTTATTTGCTTCTCTGGAGAATGTTGGCCTATGGAGCCACCAAAGATATCCAGGAGTCTCTTTCAGAATCACCTTTATGGTTTATCATCAACATCTCACCCATGAAGACTTTCACTTTTTCCAACTACTTTTTTTCTTTGTCTCTTGATTTGCCTTTTTAGTCTCTATTTGCTAAATTTACCAGGTTAAACCCCCTCTGTGGAAAAAAAAAAAAAAAAGACAAAAAACCTCTGATGTCTGCAGAGAGCATATGTGGAGTGCTCAGTCCTAAATGGGATATGTAATGTATACCATCTTCTCACTGCACCCCCACCCCCATCCAAGGCTCAGGGAACATCTCAGAAGAGGGAACAGAAAGAATAGAAGTGCCAGAAGTTGAGGAGAAGGGCTGTGAAAGCGTCTTCTGTACATAACACACATATTATACTCATGAACTCACTATAGCTGTGGTTACCTGCATAAGACAAGATTGTGTCCATTTCATCACAGAAGGGTTAAGGACTTACGAAGCTCTACCAATCCCTGAGGACTATTTCAGTTAATGATGGCTGGGGAAGGGATGTCGCTTTCTTCAGTGGCAAAGCCACTGATAAATTACCTGTGCTTCTTTAAATAATCTCCCAACCACGCCCATTCAGGCAACCTTTCCTAAACTCAGTGGCTCACACATAGAAGCCAGGAAGGTAGAAGGGGGACCTATTGGGAAGAAAAACAGAAAGAAAAAAAGAAGAGGGAGCATCAGAGACAGTAATGGGGGTGAGACCCACTAAAATACATTATATATGTATACAAAACTGTCAAAGAATAAAAACTAAATGCTTTTTTAAAAGCCTATGGGGCTGGAGAGGTGGCTCAGTGATTAGAGCACCTACTGCTCCTGCAGAGGCCCTAAGTTTGGTTCTTAGCACCCATGTTGGCAGCTCACAACTGCTTGTAACTCCAGCTCCAGGAGGCCCCATCGTCTCTGATCTCTGTGAGTACTTGCACACACCCATATACATAACTAAAAATATATCATCCTTTAAAAAAATTCTGATGCCTGAGTCATACACCAGGTATCTTATTTAATTGGTCTTGGTGCAGGTTGGGTACTTAGCTTTATGAAAGCTTCCTAGGTGATTGGATGTTGAGAGTCAGTTTTAAAGTCACTCATCTACAACCCCAGAAAACTTTATTGTAGCCTGGCTTCAACCACTGCCCCAGATTGATGAAGAGTCCTCATGAGTTCTAATTTCTTTTGAGGCTATATTTTTCTCTTGTCTCAGAAAAATCTCTGCTTACTGCTTCCATACCCTGTTGTTCATTTTAAACATGAAACTCTATTCCCTCTTTCTTGGAGAAGGGGCAATATTGGTAGGGGACCTAGATGCTTTTAATTGTTCTTGTTATGCTCTGGGGCAGAAAAAGTGAATTTCCTTTGTCTCTTCTTTGAAGCAAGATGGCTACCACATCTACCCAGGTGGAACTCACAGCAGCCATTTATTCTGATGATTTATTTTCAATTTTTCTAATGCAAAAGGAGGTTAGAGCTCAAAATCTTTGTTCTTAATGAAAAAGGGTCAAAAAGGCAATAGATATTATTTTTATATCATTACCTTTGAAAAGAAGATGATAAATGAATGCTCCTGTGTGTGAATTTACACAAGCTGAGGGTCAAATGGCAAGTTCAAAGCTAATAAAGGCCCAGAGAGAGTGGCTGCCAGACCTTAGTTCCATTGGTCCCCTAAGCACAGCTTATTCTGAGTCCTTTTGCTTTATTTGTGTGGTCCAGCTTGCTTTGGCATCATCTGTGGATCCTCGCCATTATTATTTTAATCAGTGCAGCTTGTAAAATGTTGTGAAGTAAAAGTCTTAGTGCTTAAACTAGTATTTTTTTTCTGAGCCCATATACTAGCCAGATGCATTCTGTCTCACTGTGCTAGGTTATGCTGTTTGATGTTATGCTTCATAGTATTTTTTTAAATTATTCACATGTTGAATTTAAATTTATGCAATAAAATGAAGTAAAGAATAGGTATTTTCAGATTGCTTCTTATTTTTTTATTTTTTGGCAGCTATTTATTCATATCATTTTTTTATTTAAATGGCAAATCTCCAATTCTGAAGTTTTATGCTAGTGCCTAAAATCCAAGGAGGATGAGTGTTGTTATTTTCATTGTTTGGGAAACAAAAATGTACCTCTGATAATTTTTGTCTTTGATTACTGCTTCTTCAAAGGATTTAAACCAGAATGAAAGCCTTTGAAATCTTCAGAGATGAGGAGACATGAGAGTTATTCTGTATGCACTAGGTAAACAGATGTCTTAGCTTTTCAAACCAAACCTGAAAAATATAATCACAAGCTTCATCAGAAACACAGGACAAGTTTTGCAGGTGTGTAAGGTTTTATATTTTACTAATACGAAATGGAAGAAATAATGTCATTTTATTCCTTTTTCTTGATAAGAATTTAGTTCCAATTAACATTTCAGAAAACCTGTTTGATTTTTTTTTTTGTAAATAATCTCAGGAAGCAAGATATACTAAATAGGTGGAAAAAAACCTTCTTGTCATTTTGGATACAAATAAGCACCATTAACAGCATATTTATAAATTGTTTGGGAAGTTGAGATCCTAATTGAAAAATTCCAAATTAATAAAAGCCAAATTTCATTCATTTACTCAATGGACCAAATCTTGTAATCAAATTTATTCTGAGACACCCATTGACTTCAGTGTGAGTTTCTCATATGGAATAATTATAGAATTAAGCAAAATGCTACTAACTGAGAAAAAGAATCAAAACACTAATAGACTTTGTGTTGTGGCAACTGATGGCCTAGACTGGATAACCTATTTGTTGGTTGTGGATAGCATAGTTGTTCACTGGCTCACAGCAGTTCAGAAATGGACCTAATGATGCAAAGAGGCAAATAATCTCTATCCATTATGTGTTCAGCTTTTCCAAGATAAAAGTACTTCTTACATACTTAGGATGAAAGAAAAACCTGAGAATCATGCTGTCCCTGGACAGAAATGAATCTTTATGCCAAATAAACATGAGTAGTTTGGAAGTTTAAGTCTTTATACTTGAAGACTTTCAGTAATTCTTTGTCGTGCAATTTGCCCCCCTTTAAATATGTGCTTTATTCAAGCCATTTGTTAAAAATTCTGCAAATCGCTGCACCATTAGATATGTTCTAAATGAACCCTTCAAAGAGCAGGAAGCATAAATTTCTACAATGCCATATCCTCAAGACCCTTAGTGCTAGCTTCATGGAATCCTTAAAACATACCTGAAGATACTACTTTTGAAGTTTGAAAATGATCAATGAGATTCATTTTCTGTTGGCAAAATGTGCTGCAGATAGCTGAATTGACCTTTAAAATTGTGGTAGATTGTTAAAATTGAGAAAGACTTTAGACACAAGTTACCATATAAACAGTGAGAGAAGTGAGGCTTAACAGGGCCTAAGTGTCCTGTAGCAGATCTCACACATCTTATGGCTAGCTGCTGGCTCTTTTGCAGGCCCCTGCATGCTATAAGGACTCGTTTATCCATCCTAGCTCCCCTGTCATCATGAAGAACCATTGCTTATGCTCAAGCTTGCTTTTGCCATATTTTTCTCAACACAATTCAGTGTCTATTTCAAGCTGCATCACTCTATGATAGAAATATTAATTTAAGCAAATTAGAAAATTCAGAAAATCCAGAGATTAGTTTTTTTCTTGCTATGCATCACTTGTAACCCTGGAATTTTCTTGATTTTCATTTCCCTTCTCAGCTGTGTTGAACCCATACCAGATCCCGAAGCTTCCATTTTCTTGGCACCTCTAATTCAACACACCTCAGCATGTTTTCAGGGAGCCAAGATCTCTTTCTAGTATTGGTAAATGCTTATTAAAGTGGCAACTGTGTTCTAATTTATCGATATGATTTACTTGGAACCAAAATCTGTATATGGATAAACTCTGCTGGCTGGTATGAACACAATGCATTATGAACTAGAATTGAAAGTCAATGTTTGAGCCTTAATATTAGGATTTCAATGTTATTTCTGCCTGAGGTGAGATATACAAGTTCATTACAAAATTTCTTTCCTCATCTCTTAAATTGCCATAGCTAAAAATAAAAGTGTGGGGCATTTCGTGTACATCAAACAGAAAAAAACATTAAAAGCTGATTTTCATATTATTCATACTTTGTTTGACTACTACTAATTATTATTCTAGCATTGTGTCCCAAATAAATATTGTGCCAATCCCTTGACATACATACTTTGTTTTTATGACAGGGTCTCCTGTAGCCTCAGTCAGTCTGGAAGTTACTATGTAAGCCAGACTTGCCTAGATCTCATAGAGATCTGCCCGCCTCTGTCTCCTGAGTGCTAGGTTTAAAGGCATGCTCCACCATACCAGGCATGACATACATACTTTCTAATCATCACACTAACCCTACAAGATGACTATTATTAACCTGTGTGAAATATAAAGTCCCCAATACAGTGTAATACAAATTGTAGTTTTTATTAACTGTGAGAGAAATCTTTTGTCTTATTTACCTGAACAGAAATCAATGTGTATTTCAAGCTCCATTCTACGCTGTGGTCGAAATATTAACTTAATTAAATCAAAGGAAGCAGTAAGTCCATATTTTTTTTAAAAAAACTTATTTAGTATCACTCCTCACTCTGGAATTTTCTGACTCTCACTTTCTATCACAGTTGCACTGGAGTGGCAAAGGCTTGTATGGATCACATCCGTATCTCTGTAGATTAGCATCTGTTGAAATGTCTGCTTTAATTTTCTATTGTTATGGTAAAATTATTAAAAACTTTACTGTCTTAAAAATACATTTATTATCTCATACTTGTGGATACTATAAGCCAATTTAAGCTCATAAGTTTTCTTTTAAGAGTCTCTCAAAGATAAAATCAATATTCCAGTTAAACTGATTATATCTGGGCTGTCCAGAGAAGAATCTGCTTCATAGCTCATTTGGGTTGTTGACAGAATCTAGCTCCTTAGATCTGAGGAAATAAGTTCACTGTTTCCTTGTTGGCTAGAGGCAAGCTCCAATCCTTCCATGAGAGGAGCCATCCATCTGTCTCCAAGTCAGCAAAAGTGAATTGTTTGCATTCTATCTATGTATTCTCTGTTAGCAATAGAAGAAAATTCTTTGTAAAGATTCATTGTTAGATTGGACATATTACTTTTTATTACCTCAGAGCAGATTGATTAATACTAGTTTGAGAGACAGTTCATTTGGAAAACCACTTTTCATGTGTAAGCATGAGGACCCAAGTTCAATCCCCAGCACCCACACAAAAAGCCAAGCATGACGGGTGATGTGCTTGGCTTTGAACCCAGCACTCAGGAGGCAGAGGCATGCAACTCTCTGTGAGACTGAGGCCAGCCTGGTCTACGTGGTGAGTGCCAGGCAAGCTGAGGCTACAGGGAGACCCTGACTCAAAATAACAAAAATAAAAGAAAAAAAAAAAAAGCCAGACATGGTGGTGTACTCCTGTAATCCACGGGGCGAAGAACACTGGGAGTCACTAGCAAGCCAGCCTAGCCTGTAGGCAAGTCTCAGGTTCAGTAAGAGACTCTTGTCTTAAAAAAAAAGATTGATAGCTCCTGACAAACAACCCTCAAGATTAATTTCTGGCCTCCACATGCACATGCACACACAGGCACGTGTATTCACTCATAGCACATTTGAAGATGCACACACACCCCTACACACACACACACACACACACGCACACACACACACGCACACACACACACAAATTCATTAATAACTATGCTTACATTTATAAAAAATTCTTTACTATGCGAGATACAATCATCCTGGCCATGGTATCTCATTATTTTCATACTCCTAAGAACTGAGACTGGAAATCTTAGGGGACCATTTAGGAACTATGAATACATACTGGCTGTTAGGCAAACATTTCAGGCTCTGTGAAATATTTGATCACCAGATGTACATTCAGTTGTGTGGAGAAAAATTCCACTGCTTTCCCGTGCTTTCTGAGACTGTTTTGTGAATCCATACCAAGTTTTATATCAGAAACTTGTATATCAGAAACCTGTACATTTGAATCCATAGTGTAGAGGTGACACTCACAAATAATAAGTGTTTTTTAAATTTTGATTAATTTATTATTAGTAAAAGATACAAGTTGAAAATCCCTTAAGAATCTTCTTTTCACATTCCTAGGGAGCTTGGGTCTTCTAAATTCTTTTCAAGTTTTAGGTGTTGGTTGTGGGCTTTCCAGGTATAAGGAACAGTGACAGCCCCAGGACTTCCTTTACACAAGGAGAATCAGTACTCAATGTCCCAGGCCTGCTGTGGAATGGGCAGGCTCAGATTTCATTCTTTCAGAAGCCTCTTTGTGTAACTCAAAGCAGCCATCTCTCTTCAGATTATTGGGCCATTATTTGGAGCCAGCAGATGAATCTGCATCTTGCTTGTATAATGAGATGTGAACATAGAGAAAGTTGAACAAGAATGATTCTAAAACTTCACCCTCTCTCATGCTTTCTACACCTACATCTCATACTACTTGGAGAAATACTTCTCTAAAATAAACCCATTTTAAATCTTTCCTAGTTCTTTCAAATCTGGTATTTAGAATAGGGTATTTATATACCATGAGGCCTCTGGGAACTTGTTTTTGAAACATCTAAGTCTTATTTATTATAAATTGGAAAATGGACTTCTATGTGATGGCCAGCCACTTCTCAACTGAAAGTGTAAACATAGAACACAAGTAAAAACAAAACAAAGAATGACCTCTCATTTTCTGGTCTAACGAGCAACACCTTATTTAAAGTTGAGGTGGAGTTAGGATTTTCAGGAAGCATAAGGGTATAGTCAAGCTTAAAAGAATCACAGTGCAGAGGGGCTATAGAGATGGCTGAGTGGTTAAGAGCACTGGCTATTCTTGCAGAAGATCCAGATTCAAATCCCAGAACATGGGGGCTATCAACCATATTTATCCCCAGTTCTAGTGGTTCCAAAACCCTCTTCTGTCATCCATGGGCATTGCATTACATGGGTACACTTGTAAACATGCAGGCATTACACTCATACACATAAATAATAATAATAATAATAATAATAATAATAATAATAAACCCACAGTGCAGGGCACATGAGTATCAGCATAATATACAATAAATGTGGCTGTGAGGGTAATGGCCCTTTCTTAATCATCCTGCAATTCTGAAGGAAATACTGCTTATCTTTATTAATTTCAGCAGAATTTTATTTACTAATGAGGGGTGGGGAGTGGCAGGTGACAGAGAGGGGAAACGTTCCAGGAAATGACATCTAGATCCTAAACAACCAGGAAGAGTGAACAGTTTATCAATAAAACAACAGCTAAAATAATTTTATAATTTATAGTAAATTCATGCTATTTAAACAATATTAAAACTCAAAATATAACATCAAGATGATTCTCAGCTTTTTTTTAACTTCTTTT
>NW_008356327.1:2446740-2457361 GCF_000622305.1 Nannospalax galili
AGAGGAGGGTCAACATGGAGGAATCATCTCCTCCATGCTTCCAAGAGAAGCCAACAATGGTCAAGCAGGACCTTTGACTTATCTTCACATAGGTGGAACTGGTAAAAGAGGGGAGCCAGGTGCTCCTCCCAACCCCATGGGGCCCCTGAGGAACAGATCCTCTGACGACCTCAAGAGTAAAACAAATCAGTTTTTTGGGTCCAATTGTATCTCCTTAAACACCCAAAAGGGAAGTATAAACAAAGAGTAAAGGGGCCAACATAATATCATAAGAGCATACATATATATAACTAAAAGTTACTCGACAAACAACAAAGCCAGACAGGCGATACCTTCAGCTGAGTTGTTGGCCAGGATAGATAAAGATTCTCAGCTTTTAAAGAGAAATCTTTTGAGAAGTATTACCATGTGAACTCATCAATTGGTGGCATGTTACAAGAAGGCCATCACCCTTCTATGTGGATATCTACTCTATGTCACCAAGGCCAGGCATCCCTCCTGGCAGAAACTTTCATCCCTCTACACATGTTTTAACAACTTGTTCAAAATTAGCTCCATAAATGCTTCCTTTCATTAAGGTCCTCTATGATAGGTCAACTTGATTAAATTGAGAGATGGTTAGGAGATTCATAAACACTTCTGGGTATGTGGGAGGGCACTTAAAGAAACCATCAGATAGTGAGGGCTCTGACCTAATTCGTGGTTTAATTCCTTGATAGATTTACAATTTGAATAGAGAAGTAGGGCAGTGGAAAGTAGGGTCTGTTGGAGGAAGTAGACGGCTGGGGTAATGCCTTTGAAGCCCTGTCTTCCTCTGTGTTGTTACTGCTCTCTGCTCCTGGCTACCATGATGTGAACAGCTTTCTTTATCTTGCACTTTCTCCATGATATTTCAGCCTCACCACCAACCCAAAAATAATGGGTCCAGGTAATCTTAGACTTTAACCTCTGAAATCATGAAGCAAAGTAAACATTTCCTCTCTTTAAGTTGTTTTCTCAGGCATTTGTTACAAAGATGAAAAACCCAACCAGAATAAGCTCCACATTGGTTTAATTTGTGAACAATTAAGAATTCAAAGATCAGAACTCCTCCAAATGGACAGGTTCTGTGGCTACTTTGTATAGAGATATTAGCCAACAAATCTCAAGTTTTCCTCTTTAAACACAGGGGCATTTGAGGAAGACCTCCAGTTGCTTTCTGTTCATATCTGTAATCTATCATACATGCTGTTATTTCATAAAGTGAATGAAACAGGATAACCTTTTATTTAAATGTTAAAATAGAAATAAAATTCCCCAACTGCCACATTATATTTATTCTTAAGGAAAGACTAAATGAATTTTCTCTCTCTGATCCAGAGAATTCAGGAAAAATTCATTATTCCTTGTACCCACAGCAGCCCCATCTACATAGTGCATAAGTTACAAGCTGTATTCTAAAGGCATTAAAACTTCCTACATAAAGTAGAAAAAAAAATGAAGAGGAAACAAATGAGTAGCACATTAGCAGAAATAAACAGACATGAAACGAGAAGCAAGAGGGCAGGCTGAGGCGGGTCCTCTCTATACCTCCGCAGGAGTGGCTGCAGTTTTGCTACTGTATTGCTCTTTCCAATACCAGAAGTCTTCAACTAACACAACTGCCTGACACAAGAACAAACTTATCTTCCTGAAAGTTCTGTGCCTTTGATGATCTTGTGTGAATAATGTTTTAGGTTATCTTCCATGAACTTTTTCTAGGTAAAAAAATCTATACATTGGAACATTAGATCTTCAAGGTAAAATGCTGAGTTTTGACACATGAATGTGTTTCTAGAATCAACACTCCAATCCAGATATTTTCAATAACTCAAAGAAATATTTTCTAGTTAATCCTTACCTATTTAGACACATTTTAATCTTATTTCTATCATTATAGAATGTCCATACTTTTGAATTTCAGATGGAGTCATATAATAGATGATCTTCAATATCTGTTTTTTCTAACTCAACATAAAGTTTTAAAGTTATGTCCTGCTTGTTATATAAACCAACTGTTTTATTTTTATCATTTACTTAATTACTGAACAGTATTCCATGACATTACTATACCATAATTTGTTTCCCATTTTATATTGGCAAGTATTTGAGTTAGTTCCAGTTTTGAGCATAATGACCAAAGTTCCCAAGACTCTTCACATCCATATCATTACCTCAGTTTCTTTTGAGTAAGTAAGTACCCAAGAAAACACTTGCTGAGCCATAATGTAGGTATATATTTGACTCAGTAAGAGAAGGATACAAAATTATTTTCGAAAGCAATTTTAGCATTTTATATCCTTCCAGTAGTGTATGACAATTCAATTTTTCTTGCATTTTTATATTTCTTGCCTCAATATTTATTTGCTTAACTTGTTGAATTAGTCATTCAAGTTGGTATTAAATATTATCACATAAATTTTCGACATTGGCTCTTTGTTTGATCAGAAGAATAGAATCTGGATATCTTCCACAATAAAAGTTCATAACATTCAAAAATACAGAATTTTTTAAAAAAGTGTGACAGTCAATATAGGAGAAAACAAACATACTGTACATCATTCAGTAGTTGTTAATTCAGATTATATGGTCTTAAAAGACATAATAAAAATAAGTACAAAGCTCTGCTAAAAACCAAATTCTAAAAGGAAGGTTAAACCTGGGGAGATGACTTGGTAAAGGGTCTTCCAAAGAAACACAAGGATCTGAGTTTGGATCCCCAGAATCCATATAGAAGCCAGGGGTGGCAGTGCACACATAACCTGAACACTGGGGTGGGATAGGGGAGTATCGGATCTCCCAATCTCTTTATCCATCCTGAATAGCCAAATTACAAAATTCGGGTTCAGTGAGAGACCCTGTCTCAAAATATGAAGGTGGAGAGCAATGGCGGAAAGATTCCCGATATCCTCTTCAGGCTTCTAGGTCTATGGCCACTCATGTGCATGTGCCTGTGCACCCACATACATGTTCACATTAACAAGTATACAACACATACACACATATGTGCATGCACACACACATTCGTATATGCACATTCTTTAAAAAATTAGAATAAAATATTGCCAATTATTCCAGATGCTTCACACTGTGCACTGCAAATTCTTTGCTAGTGCAATGTGGGCAAGGTTTCTGACGTGGATGCCTGTGCTCCATCTCTGGACTCCTCCCTTCCCTCTCCTGGATCTTTATTGGGTATCACCCTCCAGTTTGAAGAATCCTGTGATCTTTCTTATAGTGCAGGACTTACCAACAAGTTTTTGCACTTCAGTTTTTTGAAACATATACAATTTCCTAAGTTCCTGAGAATATACTACTTACTTGTACAGAATTCTGGGTAGACGAGGTGACACTATTTCCCTTTAGTACTTTACAGATGTTCCTTTAGTGTTTCCACTCTTCCGTGGTTGCTCTTTCCACATTTCCCATTCTTGTTTCAGTGATTTGATGATGAAGTGCTTATTTTTATGTATATTTTTATTGAATTTTTGTGTATTTCAAACAAAATATCTTAATCATCTTTATACTTCCTTCTGCATCGGCACCCTCCCATCACCCTCCACCAGATTTTCATGCATTCTGTCATGTATGTTAAGGCCTGTCAAGTCAAGTTAGTGTACCCAGATGACTCTCAGTGCAAGTTCATTCACTGGGGTCTAGTCAGCCTATTTAGTGTCACTCCCGTAAAGAAGATCAGCTCTCCCTCACAAAGCAGTAATCAGCTGTCAATAGTTCTTCAGCTAAGGTTGGGGCCTGCTGTCCATTTCCCCAGTTCTATGCTGGGTTTTTGTTTGATTGAGTTTGCATGCTGACACCATTGCTGTAGGTTCATATAAGCAAAGTCCTAGGGGCCTGTAAGACTCTATTTCCTTATGGTTATGCACTGTAAACATAGCCAAATACACACGGCTGGAGAGGTCATAGATCCTAGAGAAAGCTGTCACATCCCTACACAAATGTAATTTCTTACTATATGCTAAATATGGATCCTTATGTTTACAGGTAAGTATGCCAGTCATCACTCATCAAAGAAGCTTTTTTTTGCAACAATCAGAGATTGTTACAGAGTTCCACAACTGGTCATACACAGATTGTCTGTGAATTACCCAAGCCTAAGTGACACATCTACAATGCAACCTCTACACCTAAGGCTCACGGAACATAGTGGAACAAGGGGTAAAGAGGACACTAATGCATCTCTCAACCCTCATCAGTGAAACTCCCTCATGCAGCAGAGGGCCATGAACACAAAAGAGCATGAATGGCCAAAGCGTAGAGAATAAGAGTCTGCAGAGTGTGAGTCCCTGGATGTGACACTTATATTAAACTCCACTCACCTAGGGCTCAGGGACCACTGAGGAAAAGGAAGCAGAAAGATTGTAAGAGCCAGGGCAGGAGGTACCTGACCATATGGAAATAGAGTCTTAACAAGCTCCTGAGATCTTATTCATATGAATCTATAGCAATGGTATCAGCATGTATAAGACCCATGAAAAGTCAATGAAACAAAACCTAGCATAGAACTGGGGAAATGGGCAGCAGGTCCCAACCTTAGCTGAAGAACTATTGACAGCTGATTACTGCTGGGTGAGGGAGAGCTGATCTTCTTTATAGGAGTGATGATAGGCTGACCAGAGCCCAGTGAATGAACTTGCACTGAGGGTCATCTGGATACACTAACTTGACTTGATAGGCCTTAACATACATGACAGAATGCATGAAATCCAGTGGGTTGGTGGGGCATATGGGAGGGTATGGATGGGGAAGGGAGTGCAAAGATGTTTAAGATGTTTTGTATGAAATACACAAAAATTACAAAAAAAGAAGGAAAAACCTTGGTTCACAATTTCAGAGGTTGAAATCCCTGGTGACTTGGTTTTGCCTTTCAGAAAAAAATGTTGAGATGAAACACCATAATAGAAGCCTGAGACAGAGTAAAATTGATCAACCAATGGCAGTCTAATCTAAGGGGAAAGAGGGAGAGAGTATTGGGACAAATGAGTTTTCAAAGACCTACTCAGTTCAATGAATTCTCCCTCTTGAGGTTCTATCACCTTCCAAAGTCTATCAAATTAATCAACCCGCTAATAAGAACACAGCCATTTTGATTAAATCATTTCCCCAATATCTGGCAACTGGAAACTAAGCCTTTAGAACATGGCTTTTAGCATTCATTTTAGATCTCAACCACAATACTGCTTTAAAATAATTATCTGCTGAGTTTGGCCTATGGATGCCCTAAATAATTTCTGCTAATTACCACTGATATTTCAATATCCAATGCTTCTTGTGCATTCATGTGTAGTGATTTTTTTCTCATTTGCCATGATGGATAATAGCTAGCCTTTAGAGATCTTAGATTCTACTATCATACATGGAAATGCTTGACTTATTCACAAGACAGTTCAATGATTGCCTGGTTTGTTTGATTTTATGTTGGCTTGGCCTTAATCATTGTCAATGTGAATTTGTGGAAGGCTTAGATTTTTCTCCATCCTTTCTAACTTAGTAAGGGTCATCTGTTAAACCTATGAAAATTGTGGTGTGGTTTAAGCTTTGCCATGTGGCTTCAGAGTAGATCTTCCTCCAGAATATGGCCCTGCTTCTATGGCAGAAATCTTCTTTCCCAGTCAGATGAAGAATTATTAATACGTTGTTATAACATTATGTTTCTACTCAGTCATGATTAGTGTTCTAGAGCTGATGGTTTCTCAGTACCTGTACACCCTCAGTATCTTTATTTATTCAACATCAGACTTCACAGAAGCTGCTATCATGTAATTCTCAAGAGGGTTTCCCTGCTTATGTACACACAGTCCTGACCATGACAGATTCTCAGTAGATTCAACTCCCATATGACTTCTGCATCCCCATGAATAGCCCCCTTCTCAGAAATGCTCTTTGCTTCAGAGTCATCTGCCCAGGACTCTGATCTCCACCTCTAGTGCTCAGCCCTAGAAGCAGTCCTAACGCAAAATTGTTCCCAAATGGAAAACTGGATGATGGGGGAACTTAGCTTCTTTCTCTTTTCCCTGGCAGCAAAGTTCTTTAATGTCTATAATCCAGACTCAAATACTGTCATTTATCTTTCACATCCTAGTTTACTGATAGAGGGCTAGTCTAGCAGCAGTTACTCAGTCCTGGCTGGAAGCAGAACTCAAGTTGATTCATTGCTGGACAGGTAATTTTATCCCTTTGGGATCCATCATCCTTAGCTATAAAATAAAACAGCTTATTTCCAGGCAGAAATTTTATTTTAAATATTTTTTGTAATGTAATGTTTACTTCAGAAGCTGTTTCAGCATGTTATTTTCTTAAATCTGTGATTGTCAAATTACTCTAATACGCATTTAAGTCTCTTTGTCAGAAGGTACAGAATTATAGAGCCATATTCCCTTAATATTAAAGAATATTGTGTTGTACATTAATTCTGAAAATATTTATTGACTGTAGCTATATTTTAAGAACTGTGACAGTTGGTTTAATCTATTGGTTTCCTTAATGGGTTTTAATATTCTCGTCTTTAACTTGTTTTGTATTCTGTAGATATGTTTGCATCTCACATTCCTGTGGTAACTTTCAGTAATTCATTACTTAAAATGCCATTTGTTGTCCACTAAATATGTACCAGACACTGCTGCCTGCAGAGCACATAACGAATGACTGAGAACTAAGGCTTACCTTTAAGGATCTGGCGCTATTAAAAAGACTTAGGCATATGAATAGTAAAAGTTAACTAATAAAACTGTGCGCAAAATATTTTTGGGATACAGATGAGAGTGATTAACTCTGCCAGGGGCTTCTGATGAAGTTTCCTGGAAAAGGTCAACTTTAATCTCAGACTCTGTGAGAAAAGGCAATCAAGTCTGAAGGTTTAATCCCGACTCAGTACTTAAGAGTCATGAGATCATTTGTGAATAGCATGCACTTCTCCAGTCTCCTTTTCACATTTTTTCACTCTCAGCTTTTTCTTTAAGAAAAAATGGACAACAATTCAGAATTTGCTGTTTTGTCATGAGGATTGGAAATTAAAATTATATGTGCATAAAAACACCATTCAGGATTGTTTTACTGTACACTGTGACTAAACAGTGTTGGTAAATGCAGTTTTTACTAGTTTCCTGGTGAGAATTTCCAATGTGTATATATTATAACTTGCAAAATGTTTTAATTCATGCATAAATTATTGGTTCCAAGAAAGTGAATTTAGCACAAATAGCATTCAATTGTAATTCCCTTTGTTAATTCAGGAGCTACCTCGGCATTTTGCATAGTGCAAGTCTACCTGCATGTTTCTGTTTTCCTGGACCATTGCTATATAGATAGAGCGCTTTGTGTTGAAAATTTTCCAAAAGCCAGAGGGAAACCTTGGCATTTTTCTGAAAGGCTACATAATAATATACACATTTTGGACTCTTTTCAGAAAAGTATATGAATTTATCATATTATTTCTGCCGAATCAAATTTTCTTTCTGCATGTTTCTTATTTCAAATTTTAAAACCACTGCTTTCTCTTTTTCTTTATATTTCAATAATTTTTTTTTCAAAATATCACTTCAGTTAAAGATACCTGTTTTGTACATATTGTTTATATTATCATTACTGCATAGCTAACTTTATTGATGAACACTTTATATGCAAAGTACCCATTTTAATAGCCGATCTGAATTCTGAAAAATTTATATGTCTATGCAATCACCAGAACAAACAAGTTATAATTCCTCCCCAATATTCTATAGGATCTTTACAATCAATTGTTACTATAAGCCCAAACACAAACAAATCTTCTACCCTTATGAATTAGATTGTATTTTCAAGAATATCATGAAAATGAAATTCTTTTGCTAAGTGATTTGGATTTATCTATATGATTGCATATGTCAATGTACTTTCTTTTTATTGCTGAACGATATTCCAACATATGGGTACTCTCAACGTGCCAGACCTATTCTCATCTCAGAAGCTCTAAGCAGGCTCAGGCTGAGATACAACTTGGGTGGGAGACCACCCGGTGATACAGGTACTGTAGGACTTTGTCTACCACCAGAGAAGCCACACCACTGCGAGGGTACCCAAGCTTGTCCAGCGTATGAAAACACCTGTATGTGCATATCTGTTCACTCTTGCTATAATTTTCTACTTTGCAAATTTTATAAATAAGTCTTATATTCATACTCAAGTTGTTAGGAAAACACTTGCTTCCATTTCTCTTGATAATTTTTATTTTTGAAGCTTTATAATTAAAGATGGTTATATTTAGTAGTACTATTTTCTCTTACAGTTGGTCTATTTATTCTTTTGAAATGTCTAGCTTTATCCTGGTCACACTCCATATTCAACAGTGTAATTTAACTCCTGTGAATAAATGTAGACATACTAGTATTTTTTTCAGTAGTATTTGAGTATTATAAACCCTTTTCCAATTCTTATTTTTTAATTAATATATTTATAGACAGAGTGTTTTTTTAATGTATATTTTTTAAATTTTTTTTTGAGAAGAAGCATTTCATTATAGCTTTAACATCCTCATTAAGAATTTCCAGAGCAAAGATACATCTCTTTCCAAAGTGGCTATATAATTTTTAGGTTCTCTGTTGAATTAATACAGTTATACAATATTGAACTCAGTATAAGCCCTGGAAGACATAAAATGAAATGAGTTTTTAACCTTTAAAGAAGATCTCCATTTCACTTTAAAATATACTGTTTCTTACAGAAAGACTCATTGTTTTTGCTCATAACACTGAGATGTTGGCACATGCATCTCTAATCTGTATGTGTCTGATTATTAATAGTCATAATAAGTTGCACTTGGATCCTTGGCACCTGTGTATGTCTATAAAGTCATTGGGTAGATTTCAGTGGTAATGTTTATCACCTCTACTAATTAACATGACATAAATTTTTATGCTTCCTCCTCAAATATAATACATTTTTTAAATTTGTTGATTTTTTTGTGTGTATATCACACAGAACATCCCAAATCATCTTATTCAGCTGTACACCTACTTCCCATATGGCACCCTCTCATAGCCTCCATGACCCCACTAGAGCCCTGCTACTGTCTGCTGTGTTGTCAGCACCCCCAGCAGTTCCCCACTACTTGGCCATACAGTGAATCTACTCAGCCTATTTAGAGGTCTTTATTTTTGGAGGGTCAGCTGTTCCTCATCTAGCAGCAATCAGTTGTCAATATCCCTTTAGATAAGATTGGGGTCTGCTGTTCATTTTCCCAGTTCTATGCTGGGTTACTATCTGGGAATCCCTTGGACCACCCTGGCCAAAAACTCAAAAGGAGATATCTCCTATCTGGCATTGTTGGTTGTTATGTAGTCTTTAGCTATACATATGGACTTAAAAAATTATATTGGCCTCTTTAATATTTGGTTATACTTTCATTTTGGGTGTTTAAGGTCATACAGTTGGCCCAGATAAGCTGATTTATTTTTACTCTTAAGGCTGTTTGAGAATCTGTTCCTCAGGGGTTGCATGAGCTTGGGAGGAGCCCCTGGCTCCTTTCTCTTACCCCTTCTGCCTATGTGAAGGTAAGTCAAAGGTCCTACTTGACCATGGCTGGCTTTGCTTGGAAACATGGAGGAAATGTTTCCTCCGTGTTGACTCTCCTCTTTCTAGACTGGACACTGGTTCAAGTCTATCTCGTGGGGTCTCCTTGGCCTCCTTGATCAACGGGACAGGTGACCCTCTACAATTACAACACGTTTTGAGAGATGCTCATAGTCCCCTGGAACTAGTTGACCTAGGAGGGCAAGGAGCAAAAACTGTCCTTTACGTTCCTCTGACCAAATTAGTATAGGCCTCAAAGTATGTCTGTTAAATATCCAAGAAGGTTACTTCCACAAGTCTTGTACTTTTAATTACTATGTGCCATGTAG
Source organism: Nannospalax galili (assembly GCF_000622305.1). Taxonomy (NCBI): domain Eukaryota; kingdom Metazoa; phylum Chordata; class Mammalia; order Rodentia; family Spalacidae; genus Nannospalax; species Nannospalax galili. The sequence goes on from NW_008356327.1 coordinate 2,456,652, forward strand.
ATAAATCTTTGGCAAAGACCAATTGTTCTCAGATAAAACTTGCGTAGACATATATTTCTTGATCTGCTATGTATAATTTGTCAGTACGTTGATGGACTAATGTGGTTCCCTCTGGTTTTTAAAACTAGCTAGGCATTGTTTATCTCTCACATTGTCTAACCCCTTCATCATGGTTTCCCCAATTAAGGTGCCTCCCATTTTTCCCCTTTCTCCCGTACTTATACCCTTCTCCTATAATCCTACCTCTCTATAGCTCCTTCTTTCCCTTTATCCCCTAGGTTCCTGGTATACCCTTCCCTTCCCCCTCACCTAAACTAACCCAATTTTTATCCATATCTCCCTTATTAAGGCCTGTTTCCTACTGTTCTTCTCTTTCAGGTTCTTTTTTTCCCCCTTTACCTCTCTGTTTCCTTTGCATTATGCTGGTTACTGCAGTTATGTTGGATACATACTCATTTATCAGGGTTTGGTTCTAGGATCCACATATGAGGGAGAACATATGTCGATATTTTTTCTGAGTTGTGTTACTTCAATTAGTATAACAGTTTCTACTTCCATCCATTTACCTCCAAATTTCATGATTTCATCTTTCTTTACTGCTGAATAAAACTCCATTGTATAAATGAACCACATTTTCAATATCCACTCGTCAGTTGAGAGACAATTAGGTTGCTTCCATCTCTTAGCTATTGTGAAAAGAGCAGCAACAA
>NW_008356327.1:2458502-2459282 GCF_000622305.1 Nannospalax galili
CAGTGTTCTTTAATGTCTTTGGTCAATTTTATTCCAAGATATTTTATTTTTTTTTGCAGCTATTGTGAAGGGGAGTGTTTCCATGTACTCTTACTCTGATTGCTTGTTATTGGTGTATAGAAAGGCTGCTGGCTTTTGTAGGTTAATTTTGTAACCTGTCACTTTACTGAATGTGTTAATAATTTCTAGGAGTTTATGGTGGAATTTTTAGCATCTCTTAGATATAATCCATCATATCATCTGCAAAAAGGGATAATTTGATTTCTTCTTTTCCAATTATCACTCCTTTAATTTCCTGCTCTTGTCTTATTGCTCTTGCAAGATTTTCAAGCACTATGTCAAAGAGAAGTGGAGATAGTGGACAGCGTTGTCTGGTTCCTGATTTTAATGGGAATGCTTCCAGTTTTTCTCCACTTAGAATGATGTTGGCTGTGGGTTTGTTATATATGGCTTTAATTATGTTGAGGTATGTTCCCTCCAGTCCAATTCCCTCTAGGACTTTGAACATAAATGCATGCCGAATTTTGTCCAAGGCTTTCTCTGCATCTATTCAGATTACCATGTGGTTCTTGTCTTTGAGCCCATTTATATGATTTATGATGTTTATTGACCTATGTATACTGAGCCTCCGTGTACCTCTGGGATAAAGCTGACTTGATTATGGTGGATGATCTTTTTGATGTGTGTCTGTATGCAGTTTGCAAGTATCTTGTTGAGAATTTTTGCATCTATGTTCATTAAGGATATGGGGCTATAGTTTTCTTTTTTGGTTGTGCTCTA
>NW_008356327.1:2459634-2460631 GCF_000622305.1 Nannospalax galili
GTTTATCTTTTCAGAGAACCAACTCTTGGATTCATTGATTCTTTGTATTGTTTTATTTGTTTCCATTTCATTAATTTCTGACCTGATTTTTGTTATTTCTTCTTGTCTGCTGGGTTTGGGTTTCATTTTTTGTTGCTTTTCAAGTGTCTTGAGTTGCAATGTTAAGTCATTTATTTGTGTTCTTTTAGATTTTTTAATGTAGGCACTTAGAGCTATAAACTTCCCTCTAAGGACAGCTTTCAGCATGTCCCAGAGGCTTTGTTGTGCTGTATTGTCCTTTTCGTTTAGTTCCAGGAATTTGTTTCTTTCTTAACTTCTCTTTTGACCCATTCATCATTCAGGAGTGTGTTGTTTAACCTTCATGTGTTCATGAGGTGACTAGAGCTTCTTCCAGTGTTGATTGTAAGCTTTGTTGCATTGTGGTCTGATAGAATGCATGAAATTATTTCAATTTTTTTTTTATTGTTGAGGTTTGTTTTGTGCCCCAGTACATGTTCAATTTTGGAGAAGGTTCCACGGAGTGCTGAATAGAAAGTATGTCATTTTGTGCTTGGGTGGACTACTTGGTAGATGTCTCTTAGGTCCATTTGATATATGGTATTGTTTAATTCAGATGTCTATTAACTCTCTGCCTTGTTGACCTATCTAATGGAGATAGGGGGTTATTGAACTCCCCTACTATTGAGTTGGGATTAATCTGAGTCTTAATGTTCTGTAGTGTTGTTTTTATGAAGTTGGGTGCACCAAAGTTTGGTGAATATACTCATGATTGTAGTATCTTCTTGGTTTATTGTTCCTTTGATCAGAATGAAGTGGCCTCTTTACCTCTTCTGATTAGTTTTAGTTTAAAGTCTATTTTGTCAGATATTAGAATTGCAATGCCTCCTTTTTTCTTAGTACCATTCTCATGGTAAATTTTTTTCCTCCTTTCACCTTAAGATAGTCCCTGTCCTTGAAAGTGAGATGAGTTTCTTGGAGACAACAAAAAGATGAGTTT
>NW_008356327.1:2460983-2497550 GCF_000622305.1 Nannospalax galili
ACTGGGAATACTTTGGTCCAGGCTCTTCTGGCTTTCATAGTTTGCATTGAAAGGCATAGTTTGATGCTAATGGGTTTTCCTTTGTATGTGACTTGTTGTTTTTCTTTTTCAGCTTTGAGTATTGGCTCTTTTGTTTTGTAAGTTTAGTGTTTTTACTATGATGTGCTGTGGAGAATTTCTTTTCTGGTCCTGCCTGTTTGGTGTTCTATATGCTTCTTGAGCTTTTATGGGCATGTCTTTCTTTAATTTTGGAAAATTTTCTTCCACAATTCTGTTGAAGATCTGGTCCATGCCATTATCTTGGGATTCGTCTCCTTCCTGTATGCCTATGATGTGTAAGTTTGGCCTTCTCATGGTGTCACACAATTCCTGCATATTCCATTCTTGTGATTTCTTAAATTTTTCATAATCTTTGCTTGTGTGGTCTAGTTCATCCACTTTATCTTCCAGTCTTGATAATCTATTTTCCTTTTAGTTCATCCTATTGGTGAGGCTTTCTCCTGTCATTTCTAATTGGCTTATTGAGGTTTTCACTATTATAAACACATTGTTAGTAGTACTGTTCTCTCCTCAGGAAAAAAGCACTTATATAAACAACCGACACATATTTTTCTAAAGCAAAGAGACAGAGGACTATTGGTATTTGGTGGGGATATATTATTTTGGTTTTTCATGTTATTATTTTTTCTGTGTGATTTTGACATGTGAATTTCTTTTGTAGTTTCTGATTCTTGTGTGAGACTCAAGCCTTCAAGTTTAGGTCTTCTTCTTTTTGGAAACTTTATGTGCCTTTGTGGTTTACCGTTTGGGCATGAAAAGCTGGTTTGTCTAAGCCCTGGTTCTCTCTTTTGATTTTATATTGGAGTGGTCAGATTGCTTTTGTCTTCAGGAGTTACCACAGAGGCCCAAGTCAGATGAGGATCAGATGCTTTCAGGCTTCCTCCTAAGTTTTGTATCCCTCCAGGAAAGATGTTGTCCACAGGAATTTGGGGGTTGGACTGGCATGGGAACAGGGCCCAGGAAAAATGCTGGTCTCAGGCAGCTGTTGTCCATGTCACCCAGAGATGCAAAGGGAGATGGGGGTGGGAAGCGGCCCCAAGGGCTCCTGGGGACTGCTGGGAGTAACTGGGTTGGTCTGGATGCAAAGGATCAGGAAGCCAGAGGTCAGCCCCATGACCAGGTAAGAGGCTGGTTAGTTTTGCAGCCCAGGGAAGCCTCAATGTATTTTTTTATTTAATTTTTGTGCATTTCATATAATACATCTCAATCATATTTAAGTTCCCTCCCTCATCTGCACCCTTCCCATTACCCTCCCTAGAGATTTTATGCATTCTACCATATATGTTAAGGTCTATCTAGTCAAGTTTGTGTACCCAGCTGGTCTTCAGTTCAAGTTCATTCACTGGAGTCTAGTTAGCCTGTTCCTTGTATATCCTTCCCCTGTCCCATCCCAGTTGAATACCTTCACTTTCCCCATTTCCCCTTTGGTAATACCTGTTTCCTACTACACATTTCTCTTGGGCTCTTTCTTTCCCTTTACCTCTGTGGTTCTTTTCCATTTTCCTGGCTCCTGCAGTTACATCAGGATGTATACTCATATATAAGGATTTGGGGCTAAGATCCACAAATACAAGAGAATATACATCACTTGTTTTTCTGAGTCTGTGTTATTTAACTTAGCATAACAGTTCCTCATTAAATCCATTTACCTGCAAATCATGAGTTTGTCTTTCTGTCTGCAGAGTAGAGCTCCATTGTATAAAAGTTACACATTTTAATTATCCATTAGTCAATTGAAAGCCATTTAGGTTGTTTCCATTTCTTAGCTATTGTGAAAAGAGCAGTAACAAAAAAAAAATAGATGTACAAGTATCTCTACAATAAGATGAGCCCACTGTTAGATTCATGTTTAGTTTTTTAAGCATTCTCCACACTGCTTTCCATAGTGGTTTCATGAATGTTCAATCCCACCATCAGTGAATGAGACTTCTTCTTTCTCCACATCCTCACCAACATTTGGTGTTTTTTGTTCTCTTGATCTTAGTCAGTTTGACTGGGGTAATATGAAATTTTAAGATGGTTTGATTTCTCTAATTACTAAGGATGTTGCACATTTTGTGATGTGTTTCTTAGCCATTTTCATTTCTTAGTTGAGAACTTCCTGCTCAGGTCCTTATCCCATCTTACTCAGGTCCTTAGCCCATCTTACTTTTCTTTTCTTTTCTTTTTTTTTTTTGTATATTCTGGATATTAATCCCCTGTTCAATGTGTAGCTGGTAAAGATTTTCTCCCACTCAATGGGTTTCCTTCTTACTTCCTTGATTGTTTCTTTTGTTGTACAGAAGCTTTATAGTTTAATGAGGTCACATTTGTTGATTGTTGACCTTAATTCTTGAGCAACTGATGTCTGATTTAGAAGGTCCTTTCCTACACCTATGTCTTGTAGGTACTGCTTATGTTTTCTTCTAATAGCTTTAGTGTTTCAGGTTTCATACTGAGGTCTTTGATTCATTTGGAGTTGACTTTTGTGTAGAGTGAAAGATAAAGATCTAATTTCATTCTTCTAATGATGGTGATCCAGTTTTGCCAACACCATTTGTTGAAAATATGTCTTTCCTCCAGTGTGTGTTCTTGGCACCTTTATCAAATATCAGGTGGCTGAAATTGCATACATTCATGTTTGGGTTTTCAATTATGTTCCATTTATCTCTCTGTTTTTGTGCCAGTACCATGCTGTTTTTATGACTATAGCTCAGTAATATAGTTTGAGAACTGGCATGGTTATCTCCCAACATTGCATTACTCTTTTTGCTCAAGATTGCTTTGGCTATCTGGGGATTTTTGTGATTCCATACAAATTTTAGGATCTTTTTTTCTATTTCTGTAAAGAATGTCATGGGGATTTTGATTGGCATTGCATTGAATCTACAGATTGCTTTTGTCAAGATTGTCATTTTCATAGTATTAATTCTACCGATCCATAAGCAAGGGAGGTCTTTCCATCTCTCGGTGTTTTTCTCAATCTTAAACCCTGCCCACTGCAGCTTAATTCCTCTGCACCCTATCCAGCTTCATTCTGTCTTTGCAAGCTGTCCCCCTTCCAGACTTGGGCATAGACCCACTCCTGCTCTTCCTGCCTCAGATCGCTGGACTAGCCTTCTAACACAGATCCCACCCACTGAATCCTGAGCCGCTGTATTTGGACTGGCTGCATTCTCCAGCATCGGGACCCACACCTACACTGCCTAGTTTGCTGTCCTCCCCAGGCTGCCCCCACCCACTTCTGGCCCTCAGCACCTCTCCTGATTTGTCATCTAGAGAGCTAATACTACCCTTGTAAGTCAGACCCCACCCACTGTGATTTGATTCCCCTGAACCCTGACCAACTAGTTCCATTCTTACTCTGTTCTCTGTTCCCCTTCCAGACTTGGGCCTAGGCCAGCTCCTACTCTTCTTGCCTCAGATCTCTGGACTAGCCTCGTAACCCAGACCCCATCCACTGTGTCCTTATACCCTGCACCCCGACTAGCTGTATTCTCCAGTTTTAGGTCCCATGCCTATGCTGCCTAGTTAGTTGGCCCTCCCCATGACGAGCCCGCACCAGTCTTAGTTATATAACTCTCTCCTGATCTTCCTGCCTGAGACCTCCTCACTATCCTGTCAGAACCCAGCCACTGGTCCTCCAGGGCCTTGAATTCCCTTTGCCACACTAGTGAGCACTTCACCAATCAGCTTGGAATCATCCTGTCCCACCAATATAGAATCAAAGGTGAGAACCTGAAGCACACACCAACCAACTATTCATACCTGAGCAGAAAGCAATCAAGCTACAACAGTATAAACAGAACTTAACCAGCTAAACAAAGGCAAACTAGAATTTTGTATCAGACCTACAGCTAACAAAAGAGATTCATATGCCTAAATGACAATGCAAATCATCAGTGTTTTTAGTGCTAAAACCAGTTGGGATTTATTTCTTCACTATTTTTATTGTACTTTTGTTGTGTACAGTATTGGACTTCATATAGACAACTTTAATAGTCCATCTTCCAAAATTGTACTATGCAGATCATTTATATTTAGTGTCATTTCCAATGCAAATTTGTATTTAATTTCCATATAGCCTTCCTTTCTGTGTTCTATTTCATCTGCCTCCCTTTGAGCTAGTGTTTGTACTTTACCTCCACGGTTGCCTTGTCAGCCGTATCTCACTGTTTGATATTTGTGCTGCTGCCTGTTCTTGATTTACATTATACTTCTTAAGCTTATCATTAGCTACTTTATATTGTAGTTTTCTTGTTTTCTGTGCCATTGTTCCATATGTTTCACACATTACACAAGTGTGACATATATGTATAAATGCAATAAATTCACAAACTCTGACCTTTCTATTTTAATTTAGTAGTGTTCTTAGAAAGAGTTTTAAAAGTGAAAGGTAATTTTTATATTTGTCTATACAGTTGCCATATGTATTCCTTAAAGAAGACAAAAGTTCTCATCCAGTAACATTTTCTTGAGCTTGAAGAACTTTAATACTTTGAAGGTAGTGCAGTGAGATTCACTGGAAATGAATTTTCTCAACTTCTATTTGTATGAAACAAAGAAAAATAATTACTATGTTTTTAAATTGTGTGGTGGGGAATGGGGAGTTATGTGCATGTGAGTAAAGTGCCAGAGGAGACCCAAAGAGGGTGTCATATCTGCAGAAGGAGGAGGTACAGGACTTTGTGAGCTGCCAGATGTGGGTGTTGGAAATTAAATTCAGGTGCTCTGAAAGAGCAGTATGCACTCTTAATTGCTGACCTTTTATATTGCAAATGTCATCAACCTGAGTCTCACCATCTCTGATTCTTGCCTCTCAAATTTATTTGGAAATCTCCATCTCAGATAATGACAAAAATATTGCTAAATTATAAAGAAATTTAGGCCCATTCTAGATGTAACATCTTTATTTTATATCTCTTAAATATCCATCTTTTGGGGGATGGGGAGAGAGACAGGGTCTCATTATGTAGCTCAGGCTGGCCCAAAACTCATGTTCACCCTTCTTCCACTTTCTGAGTGCGTAGAGGAATGTTGAAAACTAACTGGCTTTTTCCAGAGTTTGTTCATTCCCTATGGATGCCATCAACTCTGAGACAGTTGGTCATTTCACATTTCTTTGCTTTTTTCTTTTATTTTTTTCCTTTTGGTTCTTTTTTGAGACAGGATCTCCCTGTAGTGGGGCTGTGTTGCTGTAGCTGTTCCCGTTGCCCTCCCCATGGGTGCAGGGGGTAAGTGGGTGAAGAATCAACGACACAGACTCCCAGACACTTACTAGGCGGTCTGCTAGCAAGCTCATTTATTGTGGACAAAGGGCTTCCTTATATATCCGCTTCCTGGTCCCCCATTGGTCCCCAGAGTCCAGTTGTCACTCTCTCATTGGTGCCATGGCCTTGTTGTCAGTCTGTATGTCGTAGGGCAGATTTTAGCTTGGCTACTTCCGTGTTTTAAACCAGGAACTACTTCGCGCATGCGCAGTTTATCAGGCGGGCCTTCCTGCTACAGGGCTGCCTTGGATTGCACTTTGACTATGTAGACTAGGCTGGCCTTGAACTCGCAGAGATCTGCCTGGCTCTTCCTGCCAAGTGCTGAGATTAAAGGCATGCACCACCATGCCCAGTTTATCATTTCATATTTCTAATACCATCTGCCTTTTGATCACACTTAGAATTTCTTCACTTTTTAAAACAACTTATCCATTCCACTTGGTTTTTAAGATTACCCCAAGAATCTTCTTTCTGTTGCCCCAGGCCCTGTAATACTCTTAGAAAAATTTCTTCCTCTCATGTCACATACACACAAAAAAATAATGGGTCCTGGGTTTTATCCATACCAGATCCTCTGGAGTCTCTAAGGCTGAAATATTACCCAGGAGGCTAAAATTCCAATGAGTCATGAAATTCTGCCTTCTGTATAAAGATGGCAACAACTCTTTCATCAAAAGTGAGAACACTCAGATCTTTCCACTGTTTGAAATTATCATCCAAGAAAATGAGATATATTTCATGACATTTATTAGCTAGGTATTGTGAACTCAGTCTTATTTATATTATACTCTGTCATCTAGAAAGTTGCAATAAAAACTGAAACACCAGTTTAAAATCCATGAAACAGTTGGATAAGAATAAAAGGTACAGGATAGATCTTGTAAGTTGTATGTGCTTCTTGAACCTTAGGAGCCCTACCCTCTTCTGTCTAGAAGAAATAATTACACAACACTCTACCCCTTCCATTCTTAAAGCTCTTAAATTCTTTTTCTGTTCTCTTCTGCTATGCTGCCTGAGCATTGGAGGGGGTGATATAGATGTCTGACTGTTTCCATTTATCACTGAACATTGGGCCACTATGTGCAGGAATAGTCCTTTATTCTTAGAAGTTTGGCTGGTTATGAGTCTTTACAGTAACCACTGTCCATGGCAAAAAAGAAGTTTCACTCCGTGATGGAGGCTGACATCTTTAGCAATTTTAGGGCATAAACACAATATTTGTACACTTTACTAATTTATGTGTGCTTAGGTTTGTGTGTGTGTGTGTGTGTGTGTGTGTGTGTGTGTGTGTGTAACAAATCTCTAGCTCTCATGTAGTGAGGAATGCTGCCAAATAAACATGCATATAAATTCCTATTTATTGAAAATGTAACTATTATAGCAACATAAAAAATCAATGTTTATCCAATTATTTTCTGCCGGCAGTATCATGCAATGTAGCATACTTTCTCATTAGATTAAATCAAATTGTCCTTAAATACCGTTTTACCAGCTGTTACTAGATAAAGGGTAGGCAGAACAGTTTGTAGTAGCAAATATGTAGCTCTCTGGCACATGTTCTTGCCAACACTGTTGCAGCTGTGTATATTGTTTATAAGAAACAAATGCCCTTGGCGGTTTTCCTTAAGTTTTATTGAAGCATATATTTTTTCCTCTACTACAAATTCATGTATTTCTTAGTGAGGAACAAACATTGCTTAAGCATGAAAAATCAGACAAATTCAATGCATAATTGAATTTGTACTATTGAAAATAAACATATTTTAAACTTTGATTTAAATGAAAAAGAATTTAATTATAGAGGTAGATGCAGCAAAATAGAGTCAAATAGACCTCCCAATTTCTACCAGTAAGTTGTTATATGTGACTTTAAACATTTTATTTTATGTGTATAATTATTTTGCCTGCACATATGTAAGTTCACCATGTACATCCCTGGTGCCCTAGGAGGCCAGAAGAAGACACTAGATCCTTTGCAACTGGAGTTACAGAGGTTCTGAACTGTCTTGTGGGTGCTGGGAATGGAACCTGTGTCCAATCCTCCGCAAGAGCAACAAGTGCTCTTAACCATCAAGCCATCTCTCTCACTCCATATATAACTAAAAAAAAAAAAAAAATCTACATTCAATTTGAATTTCTCTAATTACTATGGTATTGAACATTTGAAAGATATATCTTAGTCATTTTTATTTCTTCTTTTGTGAATTATTTGGTCAGATCTGTAGTCCATTGGTTAATTGGGTCATTTAACATGATTCTTTGATTTTTTGAGTTCTCTGCGTACTCTGAAAATGAATCCTCTCTCACATGCATAGTTGACAAAGATTCTTTCCCACTCTGTAGGCTTCCTCTTCACTTGATTGATTGCTTTCTTTGCTGTACAGAAGCCTTTTAGTTTACAGGCTATATTGATGACCTTAATTTCTGAGAGACTGATATCCAATTTAGAAAATTTAGAAAGTAAGTCCTTTCCTGTGTTTATATCTTTTAGAGTACTGCCTATATTTTCTTCTACCAGTTCAGCATTTCAGGTTTCAAACTGAGGTCTTGGATCCATTTGGAGTTCATTTTTGTGAAGATGATACACACACACACACACACACACACACACACACACATGACAGAGAGAGAGAGAGAGAGAGAGAGAGAGAGAGAGAGAGAGAAACAGAGAGAATTTCTGTTTTCTACATGTGAACATTCAATTTTACCAGCACCATTTCTTGAAGGTGTTCTTTCCTCCATTGCTCATTTTGGCATCTTTGTCAAATATCAGGTGGCTCTGATAGCATGCATCATAATTTCTCACACACTCTATGATGGCTTTGGAATGGTCTACTGCCCCTATTTTTTATTTTCAAGTTTTAAATAACTTTTCTTAACTCATATCAAGGTTTTACTAAAGATAAAAACTGAAAGACTCAGATCCTTAAAAGCCTTGACCAAGATTATACAGTTTATTAGTTGAGAAGACCACCAGTTCCCATAAAGTTCAAGACTACAATTTATGTTACATATATGGAGTTTCATTACTGGAACCAGATTATAGACTGGAATGTGTGTCCTTCATTCCAATTCACTTTGTCCACATCCTGCTGAATAGAGAAGTTTTTATAAGTCATAAAGTACAAGGGAAATACAATGCTAACACTTAAAATTACAACAAAAATGAAATTTTAATGCTTGTTGTTATGAAAGCATTACAAAGAGCTTTTGGGTTTCACGTGACTAATAAATCATGTAAACCACAGCATTATATATATTAGATGGTCAGAAAGGGGGGACTATCACCTCATTTTACTTTTCATCTCCTGTTACCATTTTTCTTATCATCCTTTCTTATCACTTGAGTTTCTCCCTGAACAAGCACACACACACACACACACACACACACACACACAATTATGATTATAATTTCAGGAAATAGAAAGTGTTTGCATAGAAGGGAAACTTTATATTACCCTGATATTCTTCACTGTCAAATTAATTCTAAATTTCTTTTCAGCTTATTAGACTTAGTGCTCCATATGTGTTTACCATGAATTTTGCAGCACATCTAGACTTTAAATTAAATCATCCTGCTCAATTAGTTGAAGATTTAAAAAATATTTTATTATTTTTTATCTTATGTGTATGAGTGCATTGCATGCATGTTCATAAGTGTACTCTTGTTATGCAATGCTGGTGGAGGTCAGCTGAGGTCATTGGAGCCCCTGGAACTGGGGTTATGGATGGTTGTCAGTTGCCACAGAGTGCTGTGAACCAAACCTAGGTCCTCTGCAAGAGCAACCAGTGCTCTTAACCAAGGAGCCAACTCTCTAGCTCCTAGGCTGAAAATTTTTTAAGAGAGTAGAAAAATAGATAATCTATCCAATTGCTCTGTTACTGGAATAAATGATAATATTTTCTTTGTCACCTAATTTTTGAACAGGGGTCCTAAATAAGTGATCTGAGAACAAATCTTCCTCAGATATTTTTTACACCCCAAATGAGTCTACACAGAATGATCACACTTCTGGCTAATGTTGCTGCACTTCAGTGTTGCATTATGCAGTTGGAATTGAGTATTAGCTGCTCTAGAGTTGGGTGTGCACCCCGTCCTCTGTCAGAGTCACTACCATTCCTGTCTTATGTTAGTTGACTTCATGAATGTTTACTTACCTGCTGTCTCAAGTAGCCAATTGTATTTTAAATCCCTGAAGTCTACTACTGAGAGTGGCTAAAATATCATTTCAGTAACCACAGTAGGAACAAATAATAGCAGATCCACGGTAGCTCCTGAGAATGTGATTTGAATAAACCTATAATATAATGGACTTGGAAAAGATTTTCTAAAATTATTTGTTGTCACAGTTAACATATTTAATTGATTCTGGAATAACTTCTTAAAATTCCCTCCAATTCCATAGTGTAATCTTTTACCTTTGACATGTGTTGTCGTTCCACAGTTCTTGAGCACAATTGGACTGAAGCTATTCAAGTTTTATAAAGCATAGTTTCACTCTGTACCACTGAGATCTTTGCTCTTTCTGTTTTGTCTACCTGATGCAATGCCCATCTTCCCCTGTCTTGCTCACTAGTATCCCATCTGAAACATTACTTTCTCCAGGGAAGGGCTCCAATCTGTCAAATCTGGCATAGAAGTTCTTCCCATGTACCGTTGCACTGTGCTGTGTGACCATAGTGCGCTTGCTCATTTTTCTCCTGCTTTGACTATAAGATTTAGACACACTGTATCCACAGTTATTCACCATTATATTTCAAGTACTTAGAGATTCCCTGGATAAGAAAAAAAAATATGTGATTGAGTAAATAGAAGAATGGATGAATCAACTGGATTTAAATATATGGATAGAGATCCCACAGCTCTTTAGTGAAGGGTAGTGAAACAGAAAAAAAAGTTCTGATTTTTCCTCCTGTTCTTCATTGACCTGGTTGTTTCATAGACTTTCAATTTGTATGCCAGATCCTGAATAAACTTTAAAAGTTAATTTTTGGCTTCGTAAAGCCAAAGATACTATTTTTTCATCCTTTTCCACCCTGGAGTTACACTTGAGGGAATGTAGAAAGCAGTGGTGACAAGCAGGGCCTGGACCAAGCAGGACCTCTATATCTGGCTTCTCTTCCCATTGGCTTTTCTGGACCTGCTTCGCCATATGAGTTTTCCAGACCCTAACCATCCATGAATCCTCCCTGGTTGGTTCTTCTCCACCAGTCCTGGGGAGTGGTAATTGTCTCCCTGTATCACTTTGGTTCTCTACCCTTCTTTTTCCCTATACATTACTTTTCTCCATGATCTTTAACTCTGTGCCTTTCCACAGTCCTGATCTGGAAACAAGCATGTCAACCACAAGTCTCTGCTGAGCATTCTACTTGCCTCGTTGATTTCTTTTTTTGTGCTCACAAACGAGGAGCCTATACAGAACGGCAAAAGGAGAAGCATATGAACATTTTCACCAACATTTCTTACCCTCAGTTTATCCTTTTATATATTTTTTTCTTTCCTACCCATCCTACTCCTGTTACCAGGTACTTACATGCACAAATCTACTTTGTGTTTTCTTTGAATTTTAAAAAAAGTATGAGACATAAACTGAAAAAAAATGGATTTATTTACATCTTGTCCAACTTAAATGTGTGTAGTTCGGGGAGTGTCTAATTTCTTCTCCACCACATGGGTGGGCACATTAAACTTTCTAGAAAGTCGTGAGAAACAGGTTAGACCATATATAAATTCAACTGCTAAATGGGAAAATAGCTCTTTTCTGGGGGCACAAGGCTCCTAGGTCCCAAGTTTTCTCTATTTTCTATTATATGAATAGGCTTTTGTTTTTGTTTTCAGAGATGGATTTTTGTTTAAGCCCAGGCTGAAGAAAATGTAGTCTTAAAAATTGATTAGTTATGTTTCTATTGCTGTGGTCAAACACCATGACCAAGTCAGTTATAGAAGGAAGAGTTTACAGGGCTGGAGAGATGGCTCAATGGTTAAAGGCACTGGCTACTCTTACAGAGGACCTGGATTCAGTTCCCAGCACACACATGGCAGGTAACAACTGTCTGTGACTTTAATTCCAGGGATCCAACACATTCTTCTGAGCTCCGTGAGCACTGCACGACATGGGTGCACTTATATACATGCAAACAATCACTCATAAACATAAAATAAAGACAATAAATAAAAGGAAGAGTTTTAAGCTTATGTGTCCAGAGATGAGCATTCAGATCTTTTAGCAGGCATAGGAAGCAGAGGTGACAAATGGACAGGGGAACCAGGTTATGAAGGAGTGATTGTTTGAGTACTGAGTTACATTCAGGGAAGAGGAAAATGTTCTACAGAAGAAAACAGACGGTGTTTGTACAACAATGAGAATATATTTATTAATATTATTAGTGTACTAATACCATTCATTATACATTCAAAGGTGATTAAAATGGCAAATTTGATGTTACTTATGTTTTACCACAATCAAGAAATAAAAAGCATATCTGTTTGGAAGAGAATAAAAGAGGAAATTGAAGGCAAGGGACTTACGGAAATAGGCTGTTAGGACTGGAAAGTAAAGAGTTGAAAAGTTTAAAATGGAGTGAAGTTTTTCTTCTGTTTTTTAGGAGAGCCACCATCATTCATGTATAAAATACTCAGAAAGTGAAAGGGGTGAGCACACATAAGTTTAAGAAATATATTATAAATTCATTTTATTCTGTTAATACTTTTTGAAACATTCTGGCAACAAACTGCATTATGGGCAGGGGAAAAAGTTCATTTGGAGAGCACTTGCCTCACATGCAGAGACAATGGGTTTGATTCATACCACTAAACACAGAAGAACAGCAGCACATTGCTTGAAATTTACTTTGATTGATGGACTCAGATGGTTGTTAGCCACCATGTGGGTGCTGGGATTCAAACCTGGGTCTTCTGCAGGAACAGCCGGTGCTCTTAACCTTTGAGCCATCCCTCCAGCCCCTTGTTTTCTCTAAATTTATTAAATTCTGCAGTATCTTCTCTTTAGGTCATTTCAGATATTCAAGATCAAGAACTTGGGACATGTATTATGCAATCAGCATCTACTCTTTTCTGAAATAGCACTAAGTAGACTTGTATGTATCATCCTTTGACTTGACCTTTCCTAGCCAGGCCCCTTGTAAAGATTTTGAAACATTTTACCTTTCCATATATATATATTTTTTCATTTGGGAAAATAATTGGAACACTGAAAGGCAAGAAATGAACTCTTATCATGGAAGGGAGGTAAGTTTTCTACTTTTAGGATAGTAGACAGAGAAAATAAAAAGGGGCAGAATTCACACTTTATTTGACAATCTAGCACATATGAAACAGAACAGCAAGGCTGCCATCAACATCCTACCATGGCAGACGATCCTATCACACACACAAGCAGCCATGTTGCCTTGAACACTTTTGCATCGATTCTATTTCACAATTCTTTATAAATCTGCAGGATACAGAGACAACAATACCTGAAGACAGGATTAATTAATTCCAGAGCAAATGTGTCAATTTAATTTACTACTGAATAATATGAAATTCTTGTATAAATCTGTTAAAACTATTCTTATTATCTCTTTATGATAACCAGAACGATCAGCCTTCTGTCAAAATAGGTTTAAAAGCTTCTGTTACTTAAAATATTTTAAAGTTAAAATTCAATTGAAATACACAATCAGTTTTTTTTCTCTTAAGGAAACACCTAAATTTATCAGTTTTTTAAAATAAAGACATTTTCTTTTTACACTTGGAAACTTTTTCTGATTAAAATTCTCCAAATGTTTGGATTAGTGCTATCAGAAAATACACAGTGTCTTTCTTTATCAAAGTCTTTCTCATCTGCTGCAAAACTTGTCCTTGTCTCTGGGAAGCTTGCTCTTCCTGGTTTTCATGTCTATCGGTTGTCCTGAGACCTTAAGAGATGCCTACAACTTTGCAGCAGTCCTTGTTCTGTCATAAACAATCCCATTAGCTGACTTCCTTTGTATCCGGAATCTGCTGCTCTCATTCTGCCTCATGCATCCATCTGGAAAAAAAAAAATCTTTATTTTCTTTACATATGTGTACCAGTCCATCACACATCTGCTTCTTCACTGGTCAGATGGGATGATAAAAAGCTGAAACACAAGTTGATTAGCGTTAATATCTATGGCTTGATTTTATTCATTGTATCTTTCCTCAACCACTGTTTTCTGTTTCACAATTGAAACAGCACCATAAGCTGGTAGGTAAAGGCCTGAGCTCTGGATTTTGCTGGGGCTCAGAAAATGATTACCGCCCCTCCCCACCCCGTGAAGCCCTTACAAGTAGGCTCAGAAGCAAAGTTTCTTTTTGGGCAGCTTCTGCCTTTCTGTCTCTTATTTCTAATTCTCCCATAAGCTAAACAGTAGAAACTTTGTCTTTCTGAAGACAGAACATAGAAACTAAAATCCTTTTCCCCCCCAAAGTCACCCAAAACTAAAAATATCCATTTGGCAAGATGGCTCAGTAGGTAAAAGGTGCATGCCACTTGGCCTGAATACCTAAGTTCAATCTCCTGAACCTACAAGGTGGAAAGAAAGAATTGTCTCATGCATGGTGTGCTATACACACACACACACACACACACACACACACACACACTAGATAAATGCAAAATTTTTAAAAAGGAAAAAGTGAAATATTACCCTAATTTTCCCTACCTGTCTGAGTAAGCCACAATGAAATGCTCTGATATACTTGTGGGTTCGGAGACCTCCAATTCCAGAAAGGACCCTATCCCACCCACACACTGTGCAGGGAAGTCATGAATGGCCCGAAGACAGCCTTCCTGGGTATCCGTACCTCTGTCTATTGCTATCAAATTGTGCTCTTTTCTTTCAATCATATATCTATATATTTGCCTATACTTCCTCAAACTTAATGGTAAAATAATTTATTCTGAGGTGTTTGAGATTTAAATGTGAAGACTGTTATGTCATGAAAGAAAATTGTCAAATAAATTTGCCATGCTTTCTCTCTCTGTCTCTCTGCCTTTGTGTGTGTTGGGGGGGTTGGTATATGTGTGTGTGGTGTATGTGTCTGTGGTCTATGTGCACATGCTGACCCATGCGGAGTCCAGAAGAGAATGTCAGGTGTCTCACTGTATCACTGTCTGCCTCATTCCCTTGAGACAGGGTCTTTCACTGAATTGGGACCTCTCTGCTTTTTGGCTAGTCTTGCTGGCCAGTAAGTGGTCTGCAGTGCTGGAGTTATAGGTATGCTTGGCCACATCCTGGCTTTTTACATGGATACTGAGGAACTGAACCCAGGTTTACATATGAGCTTTTAATCCTTGCACAGCAAACACTTTTACTCACTAAACAATCTCCCCAGGTTTCAGTCATGATTATTAGCAGGAAAGAGGCCATCTCCTTACAATTCAAACATCACAGCTTGAATCTTGCCAGTCATTCTCTGTCAATTATTAGTATGTAATTGTAGGCAAGCTACTTCACCTCCTCTTGTCTCAGCTTCCTCATATGTAAATAAAACCTATCTGACCTGGTTGTTATGAGAATAAAGTGAGTATTTTTTAAGGTGAGTTACTAATACATTCTACTGTTTGTTGATGGGAAAATATACCTACAGTAATAAAATATTTCACCTCTAAAATACTTATAATACTAAACTCCATGTATTCCCAGTCTGATATATCATTCTGCAGTATCAATGTGTAAGTAACAGAGAGCAAGACTGAGTATTCAAGAAGGAAACTCAATACTGCGGGCCAGGATTAACCACATCACCCTCCTTTGGCTAGTTTCAAGGATGGATGTTTTCAAAACAGCTGGAACAAGTTCAGGTGGCAGAATCCACTGAGAATTTCAGAATGAGTAGGCGTTTTTCCTTTCCTCTTTCACATCCCTTAATTATCCTCACCTTTGTCAATATATCCTTTGTACTGGGACTTCCTCTGCATGATGGAGGAGAAAATCTGTGACCTCTGTGGTACCTGTTCACGATAACCTTGGAGTTCACAATGCATAGTTTGAGTAATATTGGTTTAAACTATATTTTCTCTGCTTGTTGATAAGTGTGTCATGTAGGAGAAAATCTGAGGCTATTCTGAGGTTGAGATGTAGTATGTTTATTGCTTTTCTCTATCTGCAATGTCCCCTGCTCTGTCAGCAAAGGCTGTTAGATTGGTGTTTGATAATTTTCCCTTCTGACTTCATATTACTTATTGCCCTGTGGTCTTAGTGTTTGGAAATTGATTTTATGGTGATATACTCCAGTATTTTACAGACACTAAAGTTTCCATGTATTGGTTATAATTTCTAACATTTAATTTTTTGAAGGACTCTTCCTATGAGCACTCTCATTTCCTCTGAGCGTCTACCCCATCATGTATGAGTTCTTATTCAGTTCACTGCCACACACACAGAAGGGTGACAGTCACCAGCACTGCTGAGTTAAGCACACACATGTATTTACAGCAACTTAACCTGCCAGCTTGCATTTTCTCTCCCCGTTCTCTCTATCTATGTCTGTCTGTCTGTCTGTCTGTCTGTCTGTCTCTGCCTCTCTCTGCCTCTTTCTCCTCCTTTCCTCTATTTCTATCCAAGTATCAGTAAATGACAGGCAAGAAAAAACCCAACCCAACTATTTATGACAACCCTTCTTTACTTTTATACCTCTTCCTGTAATGGAGTGCTGCTAGCCTCACCTATTCTGAAACCACTGAGCAGTGCTACTATTTTGGGTACCCCTTTCTAAATACAAAAGTCTTGAGAAGATCTAAAAACATGAGAGCTGAGGCTATCTTTTTTCTTTAATGTATATTTTTAATTGAAATTTTGTGCATTTCATCAACATCTTAGTCATCTTCACATCCCCTTCATCTTCCACACCTTCTTATAGCCACCTCCCACCCACCGATTTCATGTATTCTGTCACATATGTTAAGGCCTATCAAGCCAACTTAGTGTACCCAAATGTACCTTAGTACAAGTTCATCCACTGGGGTCCAGTCATCCTCTCTAGGGTCTCTCCCTTAAAGAAGATCCGCTCACCATTAGCCAGTAGTAATCAGCTGCCAATAGTTCTTTGACTGGGGCCTGCTGCCCATTCCCCAAGTTTTATCCTTGGTTTTTCTCTGATTCAGTTTGCCTGGGTCTTGTGCATGCTGACATAATTGCTGTAGTTTTATATGAGCAAGGTCCCAGGAGCCTGTAATCTGTTTCAATATGGTCATATACCTCCTCTCCTGGCTCTTACAATTTTTATGCCCCCTCTTCTGCAATTGACCCTGAGCCCTGGGTAGGTGAAGTTTAATATAGGAGTCTTTTAAAAGGGTCCACACTCTGCAGACTCTTATTCTCTACACTTTGGCCATTTGTGGTCTTTTGTGTTCATCACCCTCTGTCTCATGAAGGAGGTTCATTGATGAAAGTTGAGAGATACATTAGTATTCTCTCTTCCCTTTGTTCTACCACGTTCCATGACCCTTAGGTGTAGAGGTTCCATTGTAGATGTGTCTCTTAGAGATGGGTATCTCAAAGACATACGTCTCTGTGTGTGACCAGTTGTGGAAGTCTGAAATAGTTTCTATATGCAAAAGAAGCTTCTTTGATGAGTGGTGACTGGCATACTTGTCTGTAAATATAAGGATCTATATTTAGCATATAGTAAGAAATTACATTTGTCTAGGGATGTGACAGCCTTAGGATTTTCTCTAAGATCTCTGACCTTTCCAGTTATGTGTATTTGGCTATGTTTCCAGTGCCACACATGAATTCCCTCCCACTGAATTGACTTTAAGTCCAATTATGTAACTGTTGATTATCCCCAAGATAAAAGTGACACTATTGCCCCAATGTAGTTTGCTGTGCTGGTCATTATTGTGGTTATTAGACTTAATGCTGAGTTTGGACCATCGATTGATGTTATCCCTTATCAGCTTGCATAGTGTCCTCTGAAACTATGAGAGGCTATTATTTTTTTAACTCAGATTCATAACAACAACAAGCATTTATAATACAGTCCCCAAAATCCACACACCCTCTTACACACAATGAAATAAAAACATTACCAAGTGCAAAGTCATTGCATATAATCTATACTGTTTTCTAGTCTACTACATTTTGGTGTAAAAAAGTATTCATTGTCATCTAGTAAATTCTTTTAATGGGCTTCAATGAGCTATAATTTGCAATTGGGAAAGTTTGCATTAGAGTTGTATCAACAAGAGGGCTGAGGACCAGAAGAGTCTCTGGAACAACTCAGAGAAATACAAAATATGAAAATAGATCTTTTATTCATTTATTCAGTGTAGAATAGTGTGTATTTGTACGTATGCATGTGTGTGTGTGTGTGTGTGTGAGAGAGAGAGAGAGAGAGAGAGAGAGAGAGAGAGAGAGGTCACATAATGGCAAAATATCAATTTCAAATAGTAAGGTATTTTTTTTAAAGTATACCAGGCAACATATCAGAAAACTGTACTTTTCCAATAAAGATAATTGCCATAGGAAATCTCTCTACATGTAGCTAGAGCCACTGCTAATATTGTTCTTTCACTTAGGAAACACAAAAATTAGCAGATCTCTCTCTCTCTCTCTCTCTCTCTCTCTCTCTCTCTCTCGCTCTTACTCTCTCTCTCTCAGCAGGGGATCACAAGTATAGGCCAGTTTGAGCTTTATAGTGAGATCCTGTCTCAACAAAGCTCACTCAGGGCTGGAGCAATGGCTCCAGGCTTAAGAGCATGGGCTGCTCTTGCTGAGAACCTGGGTTCAGTTTCCAGTGCCCACATGGCAGCTAACTAGTACCCATAACTCCAGTTCCAGGGAATCCAATGCTCTTTTCTGGCCTCCACGGTGTTTGCATGAACATGGTGTACTTACATACATGCAGTCAAAACACTCATACACATCAAATATAAATAAATACATAAAAATTTAAAGTCCACTCTTTATAAATTTTATAAGTGTTAAAATCTGTAAGAATAAAAAGTAGAGAAAGAATAGTTCCCCTTTGCAGTTTAGTTTTATAGTCAAGAATTTGCATTTTGTTGTTAACTGGATAAAAACATTTATTTTGATATCTAATATTATTTCTCTCTTCCTTAAACAAATTGAACATGATTTAGATAAGTGATATTTATACTTATGCTAATTATAAGTTCTTTTGTGCACGGCAGTGCGTTGGCGCCTGTGCAGCTTCTTTGTGGTTTTTGTATTTTTCGTCATTACGGTGAACTTAGAAGAGTAACGTTGGGATTGGATCGATAAGCCAGAAATGAGAAAAATAGTGTGAGTGAATTTTGGATTAGAATGAGAGAACAGAGGGATTGTGATCAAAAGACAAATAAAAACCTAAAATTCAATAAAGTAGGAAGCAAATCCTGGCAAGTAAAGAAAGTATAATTATGTGCCAAAATTTTTTAGATTCATCAAAAGAAGCAAAACTTCCAACTCGATTTGGAAAGGATGTAGACCTACCTTTGGAATATCAGAGTGTTTATAGATCAAGAACTAACTGAATCTAGGCTTGCACCAAGATATATTTTGGGAGGGGTGGAACAATTATGCCATCGCACATGTGTGGAGATCAGAGAACAACTTAAGGGAGCTGGTTTTCTTCTTTGGATAAGTGCATGCTGGTCCTAGATCCTGGAAGATCAGGCTTAGTGAGAAGCCCTTTTGCCTGCTCAGATTTCCAATAGGCCCAATATTTTAGTTTATAAACTGTAGTAATTATATATCTACATGTACAAGGAATAGAATGATGTGTACACTTTAAGCTTGTATATGACATGTTTATAAGCACACATAGCACTTTGATGTGTCTGTGTAAGAGAGAGGCAGGGAAAGAGAGACAGAAACAATGGGAAGAGAGTATATGCAAAAAATGAGAAAGGCATAGTTGGCAGCAGAAGGGAGAGAATAATAGGGAAATGAATTTTATGTTCCTTTCAACTCAGGATCGTGTCAAATCGGAGAGCCTCTACAATCAGCAAGGTACAGAGTATAGGAAACACCAATAATTTTGTGTTTTCAACAAAATATTTATAAAAGGAATAGATACAATAGAAGAGACATAGATGTTTCAGCCGAAGCAATTTAGGAAAACAGATTACATCCTAAAGGATAAATGAATGAGACTATTGGGAAAGAAATTTTCCCAATATTTAAAGATATTAAGGAATTGTTAATATTTGACAGATGATAATGGTGCTGTGGCTATATATCAAAAAGGAAACCTTAATCTTCAAGTGGTATATGCTGAGTTGAAATTATATGAGATTGAGATTTCTTCTAAGTAAAGGAGATTTCAAGGCTGGGAATGTAGTTTGTTTAGTGGTAGAGATCTTGCTTGACAAACTCAAGGCTCTGAGTTCAGTCACCAGCACTACACGAAGAAAAGATAAAAAGTAAAGGAGGATTAAAGACAGGTACAGGTATATGGTAAATAACCAGGGCCTGGAAAGACACAAGTGAATGAACAATTTTTCCCGAAGCAGCTGGTTCCTAAAAATCCTGTTTGTATGGTTATAGAGAAGTGAAAGGCACTATAATAACATTTCAGAAGTCTTTATTAGTACCCATTTTAATACATGAACTGTAAGGGTGCTTAAAAAGAATAGAGTCAGTGGTAGGTGTGCCTGTTTTGTGATCATCTGTCTTTCTCCATTCCTTCCCCATCTCCACCACCTCTCAGCTCATCATTTCTGTAAGTTCACAAAGACTTTCCTTCCAACTAAAATGCCACTTTAAAAAAAGTCCCACATAATTCAGTGATCTGAAATTTTTATTTTGACCTCCATGCTCTACAACATACTGAAACTATGTATGTATCTCTGCATGTCCATGACCACATCTACTGCTTCAGCAAAAGATTGTTAAAGACTGGGAGCATTCCAGTAATATATCTATGTATCCATACCAGTATCCTTAGGACCCTGGAAGCCTAAATAAATATCAAATGAAGGAAAAAGATGTGAATGAGTATTGAATGACAAAGTTTTCACACCAAGAAAGGGAACAGCCAGTCACGGATCATTTTGCATCTCTGTAATGTGCTCTTCATTAATAAAAAGATTCTTCTAGACTTAATTAACAATAAAAACTTCATCAGTTCATAACAGCAGCTAGCTTGTATTACAGCCTTTTCATAGAACAGCCTCTCTTCTTCCAGTAAGAGATCAATGGCCACATTTTGTAGAATGGCTTGCATGCATGTTGTCAAATTCCAAAGAGCTCTTTTTTACATAAAGCAAGATAAACTGAAGTTGGAATTGGCTATCCTGAAAGTTAAACTGCTTCTCTAAATATAAAATGGATGTTTACTGCTTCATGAGCTTGTTGGCAGTTTCCCTAAAATGGCCAGCATTAGGGCCGAGTTTACATTTTGAAGCTTACACCACAGCCATTCTTGTCTTTTCTTTTCTGCAATGATTGCTGTAATGTGTTCATTATGGGAAAGCACACCCTAAAATGCCTCACTCAATTTTAAGGGAGCAGTGGTTGAAAGAAATTCTGTGCATCCAACAACCATCAACAAATTAAGACGTACAAACCCACACTTTTTCTCAAAGATGTCACATTGCAGAAAATCTCTGGGCGTGTGCAGTGCTTTAGCTGCTTGGTATCCTGCACATGAACTGAGAGCTGCCAAGAGTTTTATGACTAATTTTAAAAATCCTTATTTAACATGATTAACAATAATAAAAGTCATAATATTATTAAAGTATTATAAAATATTTTATCAGAGGGGAGAAAGAAAATAATTTTATTTTTACATAAGATAATGAGATGGGTGGGCATCAGGTCCTGAACATTCTACATATTTTCATAGCAGTCAGGTGGATAAATATGTCAAAGCCTGGCTATTTCTTCCTCCTTCCTGATTCAGGTTTAGGATGAAGCAAACAGGCTTCCAGGGCTGCCAGTAATGACGCTCTCAGATTCCCATAAACACTAGGCCTGTATTATAAACATGGTCCTGCTCCCCATGATCTTGTAAAGGGATGGTTCCTTACAGCTTTCATCCTAGTCATCTGGGTTTTCTCATCCTATTTCCAGCAAAAGTCCTGCAGGGCAGTTAGACCACATTTCTCAGCCTCCCAGAGTTAGGAAGTATCTTCTGACTGAGTTTTAGTGAAATATCAGTAGTAGTTTCCTCTTCAAGTCAATATCTAGAAAATATGCTGAAATATTGTCATGGTTTTATGCACCAAGGTAGCTGGGCTAAAGGATGCTGAGATAGCTGGTTGTTTTTTTCACTGTCTATGAGAGTATTTCCAAAGGAGATTATTGTACGAATCAGTAGACAAGGTAGGGGACATCTGACTTCCTCAACATGGGCAGGCGTTATCCAATAACTTGAGAGCCAGAATAGAACAAAAAAAGTGAAAGAAAGGCATATTATTTCCCTTTATTTTTAAGTTGAAACTTTGATCTTCTGTTAGACATGAAAGGTCTTAGTTCTTAGGTGTTTGGCCTCCAAGACTAACACCATCATGTTTCTAAGGACTTAATCCTGGGAGTGGTAGTCACATCAGTAGTCCTTTGGGTTTTCGGGTCAGGAAACCTAGACTGAACTATACCACTGGCTTTCCTGTGGGGACCTAAAGGCCCCACCTTGCATAGGTCCGAAAGGAAGTTACTGAGGGTGTGGCCTGGCTTGCATTGAAAGTCTGAAGAATACTTCTGCACTGCTGAGGAGTGCATGATCAGCTCCTGGCCATCCTTAAGATACACCCTCAGGGGGGGAGGGGGGAGTTCCAGGTGCCTTTATAAGCTTTGTGACATTTGCAATAAATGAGTCTCTGCCTGACTAAGACTCCCGGTTGCGTCTGAGTGTCCCCGGGTAATGGGGGCAGAGTGGGCTGGCAAATGGCTTGCTTACTCATCCCCAATCCTCATCTCGCCAGGGTCGCTGGTTCGAACCCCCGGCACTTTCCTAGATGTCTAGTTTGCTAACAGCATATTATAGCTTTCTGGATTTCTAAAGTAATATGAACCTCTGTGTGAGTGTGTGTGTGTGTGTGTGTGTGTGTGTGTGTGTATACATACAATATACATATATATGCTAGATTTATAGTATGTATAGCGTTTTTTGGAGAAATTTAGCCTGTAATTCCATGATGTTAGGTCTAGAATCTGAATTCTAGTTGCAATAATTTGAATACAAAATGTCACCACGTGTTGACTCATATGTTGAAGGTTTGGACCAAAGTCGGTTGTGCTATCTTGAGGTGGAAACCTTAAGAGTGGAAATAGGAGAAACAAGTCATCGGCAGAATGCTTTTGAAGGGTACTTTGTCAGTGGCTTCATTTGAGGTCTCTCTGCTTCTTGCTATGCTGATATGAACAAGCCTCCTGTTTTCTGTTCCCGCCATGATAATCATCCTCACCTCAGACCCAAATTAATGGATAGGCTGAAACTTTTGAAACATGAGCCAAATTAAATCCTTCTTCCTTTAAGTTGTGTCTGCTAAGTATTTTTTTCCAGAGAGATGAAAAGTCCAACATGCTAGTCCTTCTGAATTCCAACTTATCTTCAATTTGCTGGAAAAGGCTGCTGAGAAGATTCTCGACATTGGTAATTCTTTAAAAATATTTATCTGGTGCTATGTCTGACAGTTTCTTAAACACCTTCAGTCTCAGGAGTTTTAAGATGGGAAATAAAATGGCATTGAATTCTAAAGTAAGTCATTTTAAGTGGATAGATGTATGACAGCAATGTAACTCTACTTGGATTTGAGCAGGGTCCACTTAAATCCTACACACACACACACACACACACACACACACACACACACACTACAATCCTTTCTTTTTGGTTCTCATCTCCATTGGCTTCAGCAGCAAATCGTGGCACACAAAAGTTGACATAGTAATAAGGTGTAATAGAGAAAAAAGTTTCTTTTTTTTCCTTTATTGATTTACAAATTTTATTGGAAGAAACTCATCTTCAAATAATAAAATGAATATTAGTTGTTATCATTGGAAAAGAGAGCTCATTTAGAAAAATATATGCTGCAGTATAAACAGATATACAGGGTCTACTTGGTGTTCATTTGTTTTTTTTTTTTTTTTTTTTTTTTTTTTGGACAGGGAGGCAAGCCATTTACAAGTAGTGTGTGAAGGCAAGAAGGGGAACATGGCCTGCACAAGCTGCTGTCCAGTCAGTCTTCGAAATGCTAACACTCTAAACAGTGGGTTTTCTCCCTTCAAAGCAAATCAGCAAGGAGAGATGTAGGCTTGCAAATAAAATAGATATCTTTTAATTCTCCATGATTTTAATAAACAGCTCTGTGGCACCTTCAAATGTTTCTTAAGCTACATTTCTTTCTTCATTTTTATTGATAAAAATTATAATTATAGTTCTATATTGAATTTAAAATTTGTTAAATACAAATATCTGTTGGCATTCTTACAGAAGTAATGAAATGATATAGCCTAATGAAAAGAATATACTTGTGGAAGAGTGTGGTTACTTTCTAGGCTCCTTAAAATGCTAGCTAATAATGGGAATTCATTTAATATCTTCAAGGTTTGATGTCCTTATCTATAAATAGGATATGTTAGTAATATCTGAATCACAAGTGACAGTGACATAGACATCTCCATGACAAAAGTGATCATGGAAGATATCATTGAACTGTGAATGTGTCAGAGCTTAATACAGATACTCTTTTTTTTTTCTTTTTCTTTTTCCTGTCTCTGTTTCCAAGTTTTTGTGATGTCACATTAAATTGAAATATATAGTCACATAAAGGTATAATAAGGCATCTTATTATTACATTTATTTGTTTTTTTGTGTGTGTGTGTATATGCATGAATGTGTGGAAGTCAGAAGAACACCTTCAGGAGTCAGTTCTCTCCTTCCACCACACAGGTTCTGGTGATCAAGTTAAGTCATCAGCCTTGGTGACATGTGCCATTACACTTTGAGCCATCTTTCTGGGCCAATAATAAAGAATCTTTTTTAAAGCCCCCCACCCCTACTTGCTAGGTTAGATGAGCAAAGGCACTGCAGTTTTGATAGTAGTTTTCAGGTAGCATGATCTTTCTGAACAAACCTTTAACCATGTCTTCTTCACCTATCTTAGGAAGTCCAGCAGAGCAAAATTCATTCCTGAATCACCCTCTTCTAAACCTGCTGTCTCCAATATGCACTCTTGGGAAGGCATGCATGTTCTTAGGGTTGTGTTCTAGATTCGCTCATTATTATAATAAGTAACTTTAACAACTCCCAAAATTTCAAGCCGTTTTTATCCAAAAGGAACTAAAGAATATGTCATTTGAACAGGTACATACCAGTTCCTTTACTCAACCACTCATGTGGACAGCGATACTTGTGAATTTTCTACAGAAACTTTTAAAAGTTATCAACCAACATAGATTTGCTCCCTGTCTTAGTTTGTTCAGTCTTGTTATAACAACACCAGGGGCTAGGTGATTTTTAGAAAACGGAGATTTTTTTTTTTCTTGGAATTCTGGAAGTTGAGAAATCAAAAGTTCAAAGTATTATTTGGCCTTTTACTGGTAGATTCTTCTTGTTGCATCTTTCTTTCATGGAAGACAGATGTCAGAGGGGAAGATTGAGAGAGAGGGAGAGGTAAGAAGATCACACACACACACACACACACACACACACACACACACACACACACACACACACACACACAGAGATTGATATAGAGAGAATACTAGGCTTGAGCCCTTCATTACCAAAATGGGTCCATTCAGGGGGTAGCTCTTTCATGACCTAAACATCTCCCATGAGACCTTACCTCCCAGCAATGTTAGCTTGAGTATTAAGTTTTGTAGCACATGCTTTTGGGCTCACACATTCAAGTAAGAGTAACTTATTTCAATTTCATGGTCATTCTATCTTTTAATTTTGTTTTTATTTTTAGCAAGTGATGACAGTAGTTTTCATGTATGGATGGAGTCAACAATATGAGCCTATGAAATACATTTTATATGATGAATTTAGCTCCCTTGATGGTAAGATTGCATCAGAACATAGCCATTTCAATACATTTATATGTCTCTGAATGCTTTTGTGTTCACACAAGAATTGAGTAAAAAATATCTTATGACCAACAAAACCTAAAAAAATTGTCTGACACTTATAGGAAGATATTGCTGATTTCTGATTTAAGAGAATGAAGATATAAACTCAAAATGTCATTACGATCACCCTAGTTGGGGCTGCAGAGATGCCTCAGTGGTTAAGAGCACTGGCTCTTCTTGCACAGGTCTCAGGTGTGTTTCCCAGGAGCTACACGACAGCTAACAACCATCCATAACTCTAGTTCCAGGGGATCTGACCTCCTAACCTCCAAGGACATTGCATGACATCTTCCTGAAAACAGTAGTGGTTCCTGGATGGACAAACAGAGGAGAATCTTGGACTCCAAGTTTACTGTGCCTGGTGGTGAAAGGTATGGTGTTTGGGACAAGTGTCACTTTTAGCTTCTATTACAGTGTCTGGCTGGACTGTGGAAGATCCTTATGTGGAAGCTGAGGACGGATGCCAAACGGATGTCAGCAGCTGCTCAATCTTAGGTCCTTATTCTGCTTCAGAATTGGATGCAGAGTATGCTCTAAAAATATTCACACTTCAAAAAATTCCTTTTTGTTTAAGCCAGTTTAGGACTGGGATTCTTCTTTCACTTAAAATAAAAATAAATGTAATATTCAAAATCCTCAATAGCCTATAAGCACTTTGAAGAGAAATGCTGTGCTTTATTTACTTTTGATATTGCAATGTTTCATGGAGTCCCAAAGTTATAAAAAGATATAAAAAATAGTTCTTCAAGTAACCAATGCATTTATAACAAATCCTAAAATATTATAATGCAAAGCTTATGAAAATCAACACAATTTCTCAAATTCAAAATGATTGAATTTTTAGTAATTATTGAATTCCATATAAATCCACTAACAACTAATTCATTTAACCAGCAATAAATTATATATAGTAGAATTTTTGTAGTCACTTCTAACTTAGTCTTGCTAAAAATTAGCATAATGTCAACTTGTGGAAAATCTCTATTTTTTTATCCAGCTGTTCCTGAGTCTGAGCTGTCTTCTCATTTCTCACATCTCACATTGTTCCAGTTCCATTTAGAATTCTAGACAACAGCTATTATGTCAATTATGTAATGTTTTGTTCTCTCTGACTACAGTTCTTCAAGTTTCCATTTTAAGTTCAGAGTGCTCATTCAATGCACTTCTGTAGTTCTGATACTATAGATCTCATGTAACTCTTCACAAGTTTGGGGACTATTGTCAAAATTCCAACATTCTCTTTGAACAGTCTTGACTGTTACCTTGGGAAATTCTGTCTTTTTAAGCCTACATTGTAATGATTTCATTTTCTTGTATTGGTACTTTTTTTTCATTCATGAAAATAAAAAATACAGTCATTCCCAATTTTTGGTCAGGTCAAAATTTAATTGTTCCTATGTGGATCCTATGGTTTCTAATCACAGTTAATATATCTGGGAGGAAGCTCTGCATACACCTGTCTCTTCAGACATCAAAGTGTCAGTTGCCCTGATACCTGAGCATGCTAGAGTCAGAGTACAGCCATTGATGCCCACTTTGTCCAAATTTTTCTCATAAAGATGAGTGTGATGACTACCACCCTCTTTCCATGTCACAGCTGAAGTTACAAATCAAACTACATTTTTTGAAGGATAAGAAAGATGTATCTGGAACTAAAGATAAATTTTATAACATATAAATTGTTAAGTTTATTGTATTTTCAGTGCTTCTAAAACCATATTTAGCCACAAGGGATTTTGATATTAACATTTAAGACTTTTATTCATGCAGGATCCTGCAGGATGGCTCAAGGCTGATGATCTGAGTTCTATCCTTGGAACTCACATGAAGATAAAAGGACAGAACTGAATTCACAGAGTTATTCTCTGACCTCAGTATGTGTGCATGTACCCCTCCATCTCTCTGTATCTCTCTCTGTCTCTGTCTCTCTCTCACACACACTAATAGTAATAAAAATAAATAAATTTTAAAAGACTTTCATACCTTCTTTAAAATTTCTTAGTTTCAGATAAAATATCCTGACTTAGGGAAAAATGGTTTATTTGGTTCAAAATTCCAGGTCACAGTCCATTATTGCCGTAGTCATGGCAGCAGGAACTTGAAGCAGCTAGTCATGTGACATCTATAGTTAAGAGTAGAGAGCATTAAATTAATTCATATTTGCTCCTATTCTCTCCTTTCCATTTAGTCCCAGGACCCATCCCATGAAATCTTGCTATCAGCATTCAGGATGAATCTCCCCATTTCAATTAACTAAGAAAATTCCTTATAGGCATGCCCACACCAACCTAATCTAGACAATTCAGGATTGAGACTCTCTTCCCAAGTGATTCTACATTGTGTCAAGTTCAGAGTCAAAACTAACCATCACAGAATCTAAATCTCAAGCAAATCAAAAAGCAAACAACTGTTCTCCCAGTAGTGTTCCCACTTCTGTGCTAATTAGCTTGTTTGCCTGACCAAAGCTTATCTAAACAAAATGGGTTTGACTCTCTGGCCACATGTAATGCATGGTTTATCCCCAGCAGAAAATGGAGATGCTGCCTAAAGAGATAAGTGTTTGGAGGGGAAAAGTGAATCAAGACACTGGAATGAGAAAGCTGGTATAAAGGAAACAACAAAATGCCATTTATAGAGGAGCTGGGGTGAGGGAAGGGGTTGCAAGTCAGCCAAATATGAGTAAGCAAAATCATACAAATGGGTAAAAGCATGGCTGCAGAAGCAAAGGCAAATAATGACAAAGGTAAGATGATTCCTGAGAGGAGCAACCAGAGGAAGCTCTGAACCCAACCAGCAGAAGACAGTGGACAGCAGCCTCCCAACAGAAAGGGATGCGGTGTCCGAATGATGTTCTCTAACCTCCTATCCTTGCATCAGTGAAGGTCCAATCTACTGTGGCTCTAGCCACTACTGACCTCTGCTCAATCCATTTTTTCTGTTTGGTTTGCTTGCTGATTATTTTCTTTTGTAAGACCTTATTGACTAATTAAAGGCTTTGATTCTTTATTCTAAAATGTATCTGTCACTTCTCTGTCACTTGAAATGACTGGATCAACTCTCTGTTACATTAAACTAAATTGGTCTGATGAATCAATTGTAATTTTGGTCTTAAGACTTTTTCCTGAGGAAATAATGGAAACAAAGAATACCAAATTTTCAATGATAAAAAGTTTTCATTGTTTTTATCCAGAATCTTTTTAAATACTTTTTGCTGTCATTCATATAATGTACTTGCATTAGGACTCTTACATCCCAGCGTTACCATGGCCCCTGATATGATAAAATAAATGTTAATTCATTAGTAGAATATAAGGGTAAGTTAATATGGCAACATTTTAAAAAATAACTTTTTTGCATATGAAAGGAAAATTTTCACTATGGAAATGGAAATTGGAGACTAGTAATTTTGTTATGATTAAAACTAATGTTCACCCATTTTAACATAAGTACTTCTTTGAGCCTAGAAAAGGAAATTGTTTAAGCCACGCACTTCTACAACTGGGTGCTTCACCTCTAAGGACTTAATAATTGCTAACTAAAAATATTTAGATCAAATCTTCAGTGTCATTTTGGTATAAAAACCCTTTTATTCTATGCATGTATTTCATAAAGCAAGTTGTCAAGGTCTTTATTATTTACTTCTAAGGCCTCTCAGGAATTTTTTACAGAACATTCTTTATCTTTATTTCCTGCTTCATGGTATTTTACTTTATTTTGTAGTTTTTTTATTTTTTGAGAATTTAATAAATGAGTTTTGTATCACTTGCACCCCTGCCAGCCTCTTCTCCTACTCCTCCCATGGCCCCCTGATCAATTTGTTGGCCTCTTATTTGATTATTATTGTTACATATACATATGTACATTTATAAACACACAGAGATATAAATAGATGATAGATAGATGGATAGATAGATAGATGGATAGAAGATAGATAGATACAGATAGTTCACTGAGTCCATTTAGTAGTGTTCATGGGTACATGTGTTTAGTGCTGACCACTTGGGTTAGCATTCCTAAATCCATATAAAGCTTATAAAATTCCATGGTGACTTTTCTATATTAGCATATTGTAATTTATTTTTATGTGAAATAATGAAAATCATATTTAGAAAAAATGCCCACCTCAGGGGCATATTTCCTTCGCTCGGTTTCATTGAGATTATCTAATTTCTAAGATTCAAACTAAACAAAAAATACACAAAATTCAGTAGTTTCTCAGAGACTCTTAAGAAACTAGGACTTAGAATATTTAACTCATAATTTTTGAAAAGTGGATAAAATTACTGATAGAAGATTTCCTTCCTGCCTTCCTTCCTTCTCCTTTTTTTGCAGCAGATCATCTCTGAAAATTTATCTTGGAAAAGTGTTAAATTTCTGTAGAGATCCTCAATTGCCTTCATATGCATTAGAGGGAAGAAAAGTAGATAGTATGACAGAGGCCTTAAAGAAAGAGCCCCATAAGCCATTTGTGGTGGCACATATCTGTAATAACAGTACTTTGAAGCCTTAAGCTGACTGGAGGATTGTAAGTTCTAGGATAACATGGTTTATATAATGTGACCCTGTCAACCACTGCCTCTGTATACTCCCCAACAAACATAAGCAAACCAAGAAGGGCAGAAAAATGGAAAAGAAGGAAAGAATCCCACTATTTACAACAAAGTTTAAGATCATTGTACTGAAACATAACACAGATGATCAGATGCTTTTGGCCTTAAAAGTTAAAGATACCACATAAACATTGAATTGCCATGACCATAAAAAAATCAATAGATCTGAATAAATTGAGTATTATTGGGTAATGACAGAACTAAAAATGAATGTCACTAATCTTTGTTTAATCAGTTTTTAATGCTGTACAATGACAATAAGGTGCATTCATTTCCCCAAAGCTGCAGGGTCATTGTCATATAGCAAATAATTTTATACAATGGTTTGACCCCTGTCCAGGGAGTTGATCAAACTTTCACAGTGCCGGACCATTGAGTCATTTTTGTTTCCTCTCTCTGTACCTGCCCTCCAAAATTCATACTCTGCAGGTTAATCCACAGGACATAGTGAAAATGCTCAAATGTTCTCCAGAGTAATCCAACCTTGCATACTGATCAATCAGAGAAGACATCGTCTTGCATACTGATAAACCTTGAAAAATAAGACTTACCAGCAATGAAATAGAAAAGGAAAGCAAAAATCTACTTAAATTTAGGCTGTAAAGAGCTACCTCAGATATCCAGACACTTTCACACAAGAAGAGTTGCTTTTGTTTGTTTGTTTTGCTTTTATTTTGATTTTCTGCATTAGTGCTTTGGACTGTTTTCCTTTTGTTAGTTCAGACCTTGGGAAGGTCATAACAATCCTAGGAACCTGTAAAGAAGTAATTTGAAATACTATAAATAAAATATATGTGCACATATTTAAAGAAGTCTCTTAAAATAAAAACATAAATTAGTCACATATTTATATGCGCTCAGGCTATGGGTGATTATCACTGTGCAAAATATTGTACCGTGTATTCAATTTCTATAGCATTTATTTTTATATGCTTTGATTTATAATCCTATGAAGGATCATCTATTGCAAAACCTTTGGAGACATATGTAGTGAGAGCCAAATGGAAGAAAAATCTTCTTTTTAAGGAATACATAAATGCACCCTAAGTGCACACCATTTGATTCATACATGGCAGTTTTAAAACGAAGCATACAGTTCACCAGAAGTTGGTAGGGGTGCTTACCTGAAGGCAGGGACAGATATGTGATGGACTAGTGGAAGCCTTGATTGGATAATTGATGTCTATAATCACAAGTTAGACAAATTGCCTACTTAGGTTTCTTTAAATCTGTCTTTGTTGTCAATGAGAGGGGATAAAAAAGAACTAAGAAGAACTAAGCTTAATATTAAATTTCTCTTTCTTTTATGTTTTCTGGTATATTTCTGACTTGTATTCTAATTAGGAACTCCTAAAGATCAAGAGCCCCTGGTTTCCTTGAGCAGCTGGACTCCCAGCTGGGTGCGCTGTGTGTGTAATAGCTTCAGTAATTTCCTTTTCATGTGTCTTTCTCTGAGCTGACTTCATTGTTTAGAACAATATTTCCTTTGCAGTTACTCTCTTCCTTGTTTCAGATTTCTAATTCAATTTGTAAACTTACTCGTTGACTTATATTAATATAATCATTACTGTTGTATTCTCAGAACATATTCTATTTTGCAAAAGCTGTTTATTCTTCCTACATTTATGATATGAATTCAAGGATATTTAAAATAACCACTAATATTTTATACAGTGTGTTTACTTAACAGTAATTTGACAGTTATGAACACAAAAATTTTGAGATGCATACTGCTTTTGAAATTTGACAATTTGTATTGTTCTCTTTCCTTTATACCAGAAGACAGAAGCTATATTAAAAGTCAAGATAATGCAAAAATGTTTCTTTTAGATATTTAGGGGTCTTTATATTTTAAGATTATAAATGGTTGAAGCTCTAAAGCATAGTTAAAATCAAAGATTAGAAATTTTATTTTGGAGTGGACAAGGTTAAGGTTTGATTTAGTAGTGTTTTAGAAAGGGAGTCAAACCACATAGTAAACTCATTCAAAATCTCTGGGTTTCGAAAGGAAGACACAAACTCTCATTCCTTTTGTCACTGTTCTGTGGGATTTTCTCCATTGGCCAGTTGAACCTCAAAAGACAGAAACTGTTGCATTATCACAATAAGAACTCTCACAGAAAACTGACTAATACAGCTAAGCTTGTGTTACAAATGTTTATGAAGTAATCATAAAAATACCTAAATTTGAACAACAAACACCACATCTTAGCTTGTCACAATATTCAATGAACTTTGAATTGTAGAGAAAAAGTGTCAATTTAAAGATTTTTTTTCCTTCCTTGGACTAAAACCTATTGTTCAAAGTCTCATAACCCATTAAAAATCTCTTAGTCACTTAAAAGTTCCCTAATTCATTTTCCAAGTCAAAATGATTGAGAATCCACACAAATGAGAGAAAGGATGACATTTTCTAAGACAAGAGCTGACATATGTATCTGGAATTAAAGAGTTAATATAAGGCAGGCTGCTTAGAGATCAGGCTTTAGATAGTAAAAGATCTGGCTTAAAGGAAATGCCTTTATTTTCAAACAACAAACCAAGTCAGCTGGGATTACAAAGTGTGATCCTGTCTCAATATATAATCAAAACAACAAACAAACAAACAAACAAAAGCACACGCTACATTAAAATACAATCACATGTAAAAGTAGTCACCATCACTAGGAACTCTGTCACCATCTGAAACTCCAGAAGGCCAAATCATTTTGTATGGCACAGATCCTTTAGCTCACTAAGGAGCAAACGGGGTTGAAATACACCATCAGGGCAGGACTGGAGACTGTAGCCACATTCTCTTTAGTAAGATTAAGTGACAAATCAAATTACACAGATGAGGTAGAAGAAGAAAACAGACATTTTCTTGTTTTGCTAATAATACTTGCTTGTTAAATGAATTCTGTAGAATATTATAAAGCTGATTTGGATGTATTATTTCTTTTTAACAGTGAAGCAAGAATTTGGAAATTAGAACATTTATTTTCAACTGCAGATAGCTGCACTGAGCCTTAATAAATCCATTGACTGGTTGAGGCTATAGAGCTGGTAGTGATAATCAGAGCATGCACCTGTAGATCTTAAGTTCCATTTATTCCATTCAATTTTGCTGCTACTGCATGTTGTGTGTAAGCAACATAAATCTATTCTGGTTAATGTAAAGAAAACAAGATTCAGGAGAGAAGTATTGGGAAAATTCAAAATTCACAAAATAAAAATGAAAAAGTAAATTTGGGAGCTGGAGAAATTGCTCAGTGGTTAAGAGTACTGACTGTTCTTCAAAGGACCTGTATTCGGGTTCCCAGAACCCACATGACAGCTAAAAACCACCAAGAACTCTAGTTCCAGGGGATCCAACATCCTCTTTGGGCACATGTGGGCATTTAATGTACAAGGTGCACTTACATACATGCAGGCAAAACACTCATACACATAAAATTTTAAAAAATAATAAGAAAAAAATTTAAAGGAAAAGTAAATTTGAAAACCAGAAAGGAACAAAGTAAAATCCTTCATAGCAGGAATTCAAGAAGACACCTTATGACACATGATGAACTGAGTCTCAAACATTTCAACAATTGTGTTCTGATAGAATCAATTCTAGGCTCCAACTTGTAAACCTCTAGTCAACACTCAGTTGGAAGGAAGTAAAAAACTGAGGGCTGGTCGTGTCTCCTGTGTCCAGTGAGAGTCAGTTCAAGAGGAAATTAGGTAGCTTTTATCTTCCTCAAAATTTTGACTGGATAGTTAATAGTTTATATAAATAAGCAAATATAAATAATAACAAAAGATACAGCAGCTCAGAACAAGTTTCCTATTATGGAAAGTTCTTTGGTCTTTTCTGTGTTCCAAAGCCACAGGTGCACTTAAAGCTCCCCATGGTGCTGCATTTTCCCCCTGCCCCCCGCTGAGTCTTGCTGCCTCATTACACCAACATTCTTTCCATCTTATTTGTTTCATAGGGTCCACAGTAGTAATACCTTCAAGGTCCATCTTCCATGAAGAAGATCTCAAGTTTCTGCCAATTTGCCTTGTTTAAAAATAAGAACACCAGCATTGGAGTTGGATGAAGATATGAACTTTGATACCAGAATTTTAATATATCACTCATATTAGGCTAGATATTGCTCTAATATCATTCCATATTTTAAATCCTTGAATCCAATCATCACAAGGGACAAATGAAGAAATTGAGTCAAAAAGACTTGTTTAAATACAGACTGATATAGACAATGTATGCAAATTACCAGCTTTGACTGGGAGTCAGTTTTCTCATTTTGGAAAATATGATAGAATCTCAGTCATAATTTTCTAATAAGATGAACTAGTATACCACCTTTAAAGTCACTGACAAATTTAAGAAACCGTACCTTCTCCTTATAAAGCAACAAATGGCCAGGATGATGGGCTAGACTGGGTCCCATCATCAGTCTTTTTCAGAAACCTGTCAAGAGCAAAATTTCCTGGTCAGGATTCACAGTACAGTGAAAACAAAAGTTACTAACTTCACTTTCGCTAAATCATCCCTTATTTAAAAAATCTTCCTTTATTTACATAACAAATTAACTATGTGTTTCCAGAACACAATAATTATTACAAAATTAATGAATACTTGGGATATAACTTTACCTGAATTGATAGCAAAATGTCTATCTCAGTGTTTGATAAACACAAGATGGCCTTATTCTTGAGTAATGGAAATAACACTCTCATCAAATCAAAGACATTGAGCGTGATGGCTTTAGGACACGTGACTAAAATAACAATGAGTCAGTATATTACATGCCACTTAATGCTTTTTTCTGTTGCAGCACTTTATCATTATTTTTATTCATTGATATCCAAGAACTACAGTAAGAGAAGGAAGCAGGTAAATAATAGAATCAGCTTCAAATTATTTTCCCATATTAGAAAAGGGAAGAGAGAAGAAAGAGAGCAAATGAGAGCTAAGGCCGGGTTTGAAGAATGAGCCAAAACAACGTGAATGCAAGTGGAAAGGGAAAACATGCATGCTGCTTGGAAAGCTGTGGCATTTCTTCTTTTGGAGCTCCATGAAAAGGATGCAAACGAGTAGGAAATAAAGCTTCAAACAGGAAGGACATCTAAGTGCTTATTTGGTGTTCTCATCTCGCCATTCCACTGTAACCTGGTCTGTATCATCTTATTCCCCACTGACAGGGAAGGACAATACAAATCTATTGCCTTATGGGCACAGTAAAGGGAACACTGTTATTATTATTATTATTATTTCTCTGAACACCCATGAAATAGTCCAAGAATAGGTGTCAAGAAAGTCAGAGAACATAGTAATGTGCCTCAGCCACTCTTCCAAAAGCAGATACAAAATGGAATCTACAAAATACTCTCTGAAAACCAACTGGTTTGTTGTTTGCATGTTATTATAGTTTTATTATTTTGTTTTTCTCCACAGAGAAGTAGATAGATTGATGACAGAGATATAGAGATAAAATGCAAAATTTTGTACATATATTTTTACCTTAAAATAAGATAGCATGATACAATTTTATAAATCTCATTTATAGCAAATGTTACAAATATTTTGTTTATTCATTGGTTTCATTGGATCTTTGCAAATCTCATACAAT
Organism: Nannospalax galili; assembly: GCF_000622305.1. Classification (NCBI taxonomy): domain Eukaryota; kingdom Metazoa; phylum Chordata; class Mammalia; order Rodentia; family Spalacidae; genus Nannospalax; species Nannospalax galili. The sequence continues at coordinate 2,496,558 of NW_008356327.1, forward strand.
ACATTTTGATCATATTTAGGACCCTACCTCTACCTGCACCCCTCTTATAGTTTCCTTTTGCCAGATATCATGTATTCTGTCATATATATTAAAGGTTATCAAGTCAAGCTTGTGTTCCCCAGTGTCCTTTTGTGAAACCACCACTGGACCCTGGTTAGCCTACCTAACCTCACACCCTTAAAGAAAAAAAATTCTTCCTCTCTCAGTAGTTATATGTTGTCAATAGCTCCCAGCTGAGGATAAAGTACTGCGACAGAACAAAGCCACTAAGTGGTATGTAATATATACCCCATGTATTAGTCACTTTTCTGTTGCTGTGTTAGAAAAACTGACCCAAGCAATTTATAGAAGGAAGAGTTTATTTGAGCTTACTCTCAGTAGTTATGTTGTCAATAGCTCCCAGCTGAGGATAAAGTACTGCGACAGAACAAAGCCACTAAGTGGTATGTAATATATACCCCACATGTTAGTCACTTTTCTGTTGCTGTGTTAGAAAAACTGACCCAAGCAATTTATAGAAGGAAGAGTTTATTTGAGCTTACAGTTCCAGGGGAATTACAATCCGTCATGGCAGGGAGGCATGGTGGCTGGAGGTGGCTGGAACAGGAGCAGCAGAAGTGAAGCTCTCACATCATCACCAGGCACAGAAAGCAAGCAAGAGACAACTGGAGATGTGGCAAGGCTTAAGAACTCTCTAAGCCCACCCCCAGTGATGTGCTTCCTCCAGGATAGTCACACCTTCTAAAACCCCCAAAGCAGCGCCATCATCTGGGGAAAAAATGTCCAAACACTTGGCGCCTATGGGGGACATTTTCATTCAAACCACCACACCCCACTTCTGTACTTCTTCTTGGTGTTTTGTCTGGCTTGAGCTTTCATGGATCTTTAAATGCTGTTACCATTACTGTAAGTTCATATGAGAAACACTGCAGCTATCTGGAAAATTGTTTCCTAACGGTAATCAACCACCTCTGGCTCTTACAATCTTTCTAC
>NW_008356327.1:2499883-2514153 GCF_000622305.1 Nannospalax galili
TTAAGAACTCTCTAAGCCCACCCCCAGTGATGTGCTTCCTCCAGGATAGTCACACCTTCTAAAACCCCCAAAGCAGCGCCATCATCTGGGGAAAAAATGTCCAAACACTTGGCGCCTATGGGGGACATTTTCATTCAAACCACCACACCCCACTTCTGTACTTCTTCTTGGTGTTTTGTCTGGCTTGAGCTTTCATGGATCTTTAAATGCTGTTACCATTACTGTAAGTTCATATGAGAAACACTGCAGCTATCTGGAAAATTGTTTCCTAACGGTAATCAACCACCTCTGGCTCTTACAATCTTTCCACCCCCTCTTCTGCAGTGGTCCCTGAGTTTTCAGTGGCAAAGTTTTGATATAGGTGTCATGTTCATGGATAAGCACTCTGCGGCCTCTTATTCTTTGCACTTTGGCCAGTTGCGGCTTTCTGTGTTAATTACCATCTGTTGCGTGAGGAAGCTTTGCTGTTGAGAGTAGAGAGATGCATTAATATTCTTTCCTTCACCTATACCACTATGTTCCCTGAGTCTTAAGTGTGGAGGTGGCATTGTACATATGTCACTTAGGTCTGGGCACCTCACAGACACTATTCTTTCAATTTGACCAGGTGTAGAACTTTGTAATGGTCTTTATCCATTGCAAAATTGAAGCTTCTTTGATGAGTTGTGAGAGGTACACTTGTCTGTATATATAAGAATACATATTTAGAATATAGTAAGAAATTACATTGGTTTAGGGATGTGACAAAAGTATGGTCTATGACAAAAGTGCTATCTATGACATCTTCAACCATGTGTATTTGGCTATGTTATCAGTACCACATGGGTTCCATCTCATTGAGCAGGCCTCAAATTCATTTAGATAACTGTTGATTATCCCCAAGATAAAAGCATTACTGTTACACCAGTAGGGATTATTTGCTGGGCCAGTCATTCTTATGGTTCATGGAGTTTATAGCTAGATGGGAATCATTAATTATTTTTCTTCATTGGACATTTACACAGTATCTTCTGATATTAGACTTCAGAGTGGAGGCTTCCAGATCAGTTCCAGCTCAATTACTCTTAAGTCTTCTGGAATCTGAATGTCCTGCCTTCATCAGTAGGATCTTTCCTTCAAGTTCTGGGAGGCAGCCAAGGACTTTGGCAATAGCCTGTAAAACAGAGTGCTTTGAATATCTGTAGCTCTTTATATAGAGGTGGGGCCAGTGAAATTTTCCCATCTGCTTTGGTATGTCAACTGGTTTTGTCATTATATGCAGACTTTTAAAAACCACCGCACTGTGGAGATATCATTGGTGCAGCTTTCCTATCATGTCTAGAAAGCATTAAGTAGTAGCAAGTGTCTTGTCCTCTGGTTCTTACATTCTTTTCACCTCTTTTCCTTTATGATCCCTGAGCCTTAGCTGTAGAGGCTTTATTTTAGATGTAGTATTTAAGACTGGGCACCTCACAGTCATTTATTTTCAGTGTTTGAATAGTTGTGGAACTTTGTGATCAGTTTTCTTCAGGGATTACTAGCTTGCTCAGAGATTCTCTAATTCCGAGTTGGAACACAGGTACACATGAGCACCACTAAATGGACTCAGTGATTTATATATATATATATATATATATGCATGTTTATATAACAATGATAATCAAAGAAGATGATAAGAAATTGAGAAGGAGTGGTGGGGACATGGGAGGAGTTTGGGGGACTGGGATGGATGGAAATAATGGAAAGACAATACTCATGTACGATGTTTACAAAACTGAAAAATAAAAATTTTAAGAAAACACAAAGTGTTTTACAAATGAACAATATACCATAAAGACCTGAAATGCTGAGTTGCTATGAAATTATTGAGAAAATATGCCAGAGATGCCAGGTGTCTGGCCTCTTTCATCAATATTCTTAATCTATACCATACCTTCTCTAAACATACATATATACTTAGCTATATAAACATAGAGCATAGATATTAAATTACATACTTGTATACATTTGACTAAATCTGTCCTCATGTATGTATATCTGAAAGATAACTCATGTTAGGACCTGAAAATTAAGGGATATAAATGAAATCTAATGGATAAAGTCTAGAAGCATGTAATCTAACCTTTCCTTCCTTCATTATTATAAAGACTGAATTTGGGTTGTACTAGAAAAATTTAGTCTCCTGTGTCCTGTAGCTCATAATTTAGTTTTGTAGCTTAGGAAGGATGAACCCAAAGCAACTTTTTAAATAAATTATAAAAAAAAACTTGGGAACTCTTCTTGAGTTCTCTAGGAACGTTTTTAAATTGAATATTCTGTTCATCACTCCATTACACTGACTTTGTGTTTTGATTCACTTCTAAGAATTAAGTCACAAGAAACCTATTTCTGATATCTCCCCTTTTTGTAGTAGAATTTAATTTCCTTTCTCTAGTCTCCAAAATGTTCCACCTGGATTTGCATGTTAATGCCTTCCTTCACTGTACCAGGCTAGGCTCCTCTAAAATCTTGGTGGCATGACATGTAGCATCTTATTTCTCTCAAGCTAAATCAGCTATGGATTTGGTAATTTTTCTAGAGCATTCTTTTCCACAGGATAACTCAGGGAGTCAGACTCCCAGGACCTGGGGACTGCATTTTCTTCAACTGTGGCTTTTATGGTGAAGAGAAAGCTACAGATTTGCACACTAATTTACTTAGGTCTGGGAAAAGCAGACAAATGTTCTTTTACACAGTATGGTTTGCAATTGGTCACATTATACAGCTACATTGAATGTAAGTTTATGGATACTCATGGAGCAGCAAGTTTCTCTTCCATTTGTGTCACCTCTCTAGGAATTCCATGAAGGCAAACTATGTTCAACACATGCCTTCATGACCTGTTTAATATTGGTCCAGTCTCCAAGTTTATGATTCATGAACATAGAATTCCTTCTCAAAATTGTTCCAAAATCCTGAGAAATTGCAATCCTGCCTTTATGTATGTTCTTCCTTTGGATTCCTAACACAAGATATTTATCCCCTATGGGCATATATAACTATAAAACACAGTCCCTCCTTGAGTTACAGACACACACACACACACACACATATATATATATATATCAGTAACTAAATTCAAACTGCCTTTACTGCTACCACCACACATGAGCACGTACCCTTTTAAGACCAGGTAACTTTGGAGAAGTCTTAAACTTTGATACAGATGTTAAGAAAAAATGAAAAAGTTTTTCATGTAAAAATGCAAAAAGTTAAAAATTTAAAAACCCAAGCAAACCCAAGAATACTTCAAATTCAATATTAGGCATCCATATTCTAAAATGTCCTTTAGTGAAATGCCCTACAGCAGAGGGATTTCATGTTTCCCCTTAGTTTTCTTTGTCAGTTAGTTGCACATTCACAGTCTTATATCTTCCTTTCCTTTTGGTGCCTGCTCATCTGTTTACCAGCTCTTCTTTCAACCAGGATAAGGGTAGGGAAAATCCTCAGCTCAGCCATTTTCTTAAGAATTTTCCATATGCATGTCCTTTGTTTTCTTCGAAATCTCATTTACACTCTTAGATGTAGGGTCAAGATATTTTCTTAACCAAAGACAATTTCTTCTTTAAGTGGAATTTTGATACTAACAAGAATATGCTGCAGGTCTGGGGGTGTAGTTTTGTGGTAGAGTACTTGCTTAGTATATACAAGGCCCTGGGTTCAATCTCCAGGACCACAAGTCAAAAAGAATATATTGCATTTCCAATTCTGATTGCTTTATATTCCTAGAGATTCAACAAATATCTTTTACTCAGTAAATGAATTTGTTAAATTGTAAAGAACAAATACTTATTTTTTGTCTTTTATATATAACAGTAGGTAACCTTTTATTACTCTTTTTAAAACACAATCAGAAAATAGAACATTTGTCTATGGATTATTGTTAAGAGTGCATATACAACTACTAGACTGAATTAGGATTATGTCTATGCCTATAGCTAAAGGATTCATCTTAATGTAAAGAACCTGTACATTCATGTTTGTTGATGCTCTTTTCAAAGTAGCTAAGAAATGGAAATAAGCTAAATGTCACTTAACTGATGAATGGATAATGAAAGTGTGGTGCATTTACACAATGGAGATCTACTCAGCAATAAGGAAAGAAAAAATAATGAAATTTGCAGGCAAATGGATGGAACTGGAAACTATTATACTAAGTGAAGTAACACAGACTTAGAAAAGCAAATAATTTATATTCTCCCTCATTACAGATCTTACCAATCCCTTATGTATATATGAGTATATATCCTGATGTAACTTCAGGGGCCAGGAAAATGGAAAAGAAGAAGGTAGGTAAAGTAAAAGAAGGAGCTTGAGAAGGGGGAGAGTAGGAAACAGATGTTACCAAGGTGGAAATGGGGGAAACAGAGGTATTCAACTGGGAAGATAGGAGGGAAGGACATACAAGGAGTTATGGCGGTAAAGGGGAAGAAGGAACTCAAGAGAGGTGGGATAATAGGAAACTGGTATCATCAAGAGGAAAATGGGGGCACTTAAACTGGGGAAGAAGGAGGAAGTTTAGACAGGAAGAGAGAGGAGAGAGATAAATAGAGCTTAGGTGGTATAAAAAGTCAGAGGGAAACATATTAACACAAAAATCCTCTGAAAAATACACATAGAATATCTGAACACGAGTGTTTGTGTATATGTGAAGACGACAGAACAAGGACCACAGTGCCAGACCCTATTGCTGAGGACAGGACACAGGATTGGGAGCAGTGGAGCTGGAACTGACCTGTAAGTCTTCTCCCTGAAGTCTAGCTCTCATTATTCTAGAACATACTATGCAAGCTGCTAAGGGAGAAAATCAATGGTGCAAACCAGCTTTAAAATCTAATAACCACAACAACTGGCATAGCCAAATATCTCTATTGGTGTACAGTAGTGGCATTTTTATCTAGGGAGTAATCAACAGCTATTGAATTGGACTTAAAGCCCTCTCAATGGGAGGGAACTCATGGGTGGAATGTAAATATAGTCAAATACACATGGCTGGAGAGGTCATAGATCCTAGAGAAAACTTTCTCTCTGTCATACCTCCAGACAAATGAAATTTCTTACTGTATGTTAAATATGGATCCTTATATTTGCAGACAAGTGTACTATTCACCACTCATCAAAGAAGCTTCTTTTTGCAACAGATGGAGGCTATTACAGATTTCTACAACTGGTCACACGCAGAAAATATATGTGTGAGAGATGCCCAGCCCTAAGTTACACAGCTACAGCGGAGCCTCTAAATCTAAAACTCATAGAACATAAAGAAACAAGGGATAGAGAGAATACTAATAAATCCCTCAACTCTCACTAGTGAAGCTTCCTCATATAACAGAGTGCAATGCACACAGAAAGCCACAACCAGCTAAGTTTTAGAGGATAAGAGACTGCAGAATGTATGTCCCTGGATAGGACTCCTTTATTAAACCTCAGCCACTCACAGCTCAGGGATCATTGAGAAAGAATGGGTGGAAAGATTGTAAGTAAAAACCAGGTTTGGTGCATGAATATAAAGAAATAGGCTTTTAGGCCACTGAGAACTTGCCCACATGAACTTGCAACAGTGGCGACAGCAAGCACAAGACCCATGCTGACACAATCAGACAAAAGCCCAGCATAGAATAAAGGAAATGAACAGCAGTCCTCAACTCTAGTCAAAGAACAATTGACAACTTATTACTTCTATGTGAGGGAGAGTAGATCTTCTTTAAGGGAATGACTCTAGATAGGCTGACTAGACTCCAGTGGATGAACTTTTACAGAGGGACATCTGGGTATAAATGCTCAACTGGATAAGACTTAACATATATGACAGAAAGCATGAAATCCAGTCAGGGGGGGTGTGCTATGTTAATGCACGAATGGGGAAGGGGGCCTAAATTTGGTTAAGGTCTATTATATTAAATGCATAAAAATTTGATAAAAATTTTTAAAATTAAAAATTAGAAAAGTTTATGCCTTTGTTCAGGCCCTGTGTGTGATTTACATGACACACACAAACATTGCTTTACTAACTTTATCTTCATCTTTTTCAACTATAGATCTGCCATCTAGAAATATGACTATCATTATAATTTTGTGTATGATCAAAAAAGTACAGGAATCTTATTTTTTAAATGAGTACTCTTAGAATCAGGAAAGTCTCAATATTGTAGTAACATGATCATTTTTAATAATTCCTGGTGTTCCCATCTGTTGAGTGAATATACTATTATACATACATCCAACTCCATTTCTGAACCAGTGCTACCTAACTGTTCTTCTTAGATGAGCAGTATTAGCAACACAGGAGACCTTGAAAGAAAATGGAATTTTTAGATGCACCCAGGCAAGTTGAAATTGAGTACAGCAATCTTGTAGCAAGTTCTCAAGGCCTCTCAGAGGGAAGCCGAGGCAGTACCAGCAAGCACTTGGTACCTGACTTTCAGCCACACAGAAAGATCATGGGCCTTTGTTCCTAAAGCACAGAAATTATTTAGCACTCTTCCATCCTTGCTTCTGTTCCTCAAACTTGCCAGTCCACTGACAGCCACATAAACGCTCAGCATAATGTGATTCTACCACAGCAATGCTGCACCTGTACCTGTTGTCAGGCTGATTCCAGCAGTTCAGGGACAAATTTCCTTATTTCCTCTTATTGATTTCAATATGATTAAATTATTTTGAAACTTTTATTTTGAAAAAAAAGGAAAAGAAGAAAGGGGAGGAGGGAGGAAGAAGAGGAAGGAAAGAGGAGTATGAGGAGGAAGAGGAGGATGAAGAGAAGAGGAGGAGGAGGAGCAGTAGAGTCTTTCCTAAAAGAACAGTGAAGATTTTTATCTGTAATTTGTATTTTAATGTTCAATTTATTGTTTCCCATAAATCTACTATGAAACAACATGAGTAAATACATTAGTAGTAGAATGTTTTAAACAGCTATTTAAATATTTTTTTATCTTACAGCTGTGATGAACATACCACCAAAATTTTAGATATCTTACACAGCTCTTTCTTATTTTCAAGATTCAATATGAACATGCATATTAAATTCACCTCATATCATGTTTTAACTCACAAATTTTAGGGAGTTTCAAAATTAGAAGTTCGTATTTGCTGTCTGTCACTTTTCTTACCTATTAAAACTATTTGACCAATCATGCTTGCTAACATAAGATTTAGAATATTCTACATTTTATATTTTTCTCCATTAGTTTAAAGAAGTTTTCTGGAAGTTCATAAATTTACTAAATCTAGATATATATGTTTTTAAAGAACAAAGTGAAGAGAACAGTCTTCAGAGAGTGGGTTTCTGGAAAGGACTTGTATATTAAACCTCACCCACCCAGGGCTCAGGAAACATTGCAGAAGAGGGGGCAGAAAGATTCTAAGAGCCAGAGAAGGAGGTGCATGACCATAACGAAACAGGGTCTTACAGGGTCCTGGGACCTTGATCACATGAACTTACAACAATGGTGTCAGCATTCACAAGACCCACGCACACTCAACTGGACAAAAACTCATCATAGAACTGGGGAAATGGGCAGCAGGCCCCAAACTTAGCTGAAGAACTAATGACAGCTGATTACTACCTGGAGAGGGAGAGTTGATCTTCTTTAAGGGAGTGGCTCTACATACACTGATTAGACCACAGTGGATGAGCTTGCATTGAGGGACCTTTGGATACACTAACTTGACTCGATAGGCCTTACCATATATGATGGGGGTGGTCTATAGACTGATGCTATTGGGGGAGGGGGCATAAAAATGGTTAAATGCTTTGTATGAAATGCACAAAAATTCAATGAAAATATACATTAAAAACGCTATTTTCTGGGAGACTTTTCCTGGTTATTGTCAAATCAAGTAATCATGGCTCAATTTCTTCAAAAATTGGAAGAAAACAGTTTATAATTCATTACTTCACAAAGTATGCCTATTTCATGACAACTACACCTTTATTATTGGCATAATAGAAAAAAGACTCTTGTGGTGAAAAATGAGAAGAAATTAAGCTGGCAGTTTAGAATGGAGAATGACACTTAAAGTGAGCTCTGTGATTCATGTAGAATAATCTATCCTTCTAACATATTCACCAGCTAATTATAATACTCCTCTAAATCAATCTGCTTCATAACCATATTTTTAAAAGACTACTCTTCAAAAGCTAAATATAACTCTAGACATCTCAAAATTAGAGTTTTTCTAGGAAAATGGTGACTTTAACAAAATGATCTAGATGTCAAATTTGGACTCTTTAACCAGAAAAGTGATAGTGTTCATTGAGTCAAAAATTTATTCTACAATAAATTAAAGTTCTAAGAGAACTCAACTACTTGTCCTGATTTTGAAGCATTCAGAGTTCTTTACTTGGGGCTGGGTTACTGGCTGTGCTCATAGTGTACGTGGCACTGGAGTAGTTCTGGATTGAGGTAACAAATATGTGTCTCTTAAAATGTACCTTTTTTTTTTCCTGGAGAATTTTGATCTGCAGTATAGATTTCTAATAAAAACAGCTTGAGTTACTAACCTTGCCCCTGTTATGATGCCTGTAATTCTAATTTCTTGTGTCTCTAAACTCCCTAATATTTAATAGATGCTGATGCTATAGTAATAAATATGTAGATAATAACTTTATCTACTGTACTCTCTAACATATCCCACCAGTCTAATCCCAGTCTTTAAATACACCTTTCATCTTGAAAATACATTCATTGTGTTCTTTCTTTAAATAAGCAATAAAAGAGAGATGAGAGAGAATCCAAAAAATGTATTCAAGAACATACCGAATTAATGTAGATAACATTCTGCTAACCATTATCGTTAGGAGTAACAAAGGTGGATCTGAAATATCTCTAAACACCAACTTTATGGTTGGTTGTGTAGGATACAGCATCATTCACTATTCTGTGCTAAACCTGCACTCAGTTGTTGTTACCATTTATACTGCATCAAAGCAGTTGAAATCCAATTGAAAAGTTTCTTTAGACAGCCATTGTGTGGGAACATGATGTCAATATTAATAAAGGCTGAATTTCCCCTTGGCTCACTTCTTACAGATAAGCTTTTCAATAATACACTGCTTGCACCAAAGGTCTGATGGGACTGGGAATAGTAAAAAACACTAATAAAAGAATGTTGAATGTTTTTATATTAAATTTCCCCACAGGCAAACTGAAAAGCCTACTTAGAGAACGCCAATCAACATGGCACTTATTAAATGTAACAAGAGTCCTGTTACAACAGATCTTTAAAGCCCTAAAAATGAATTAGGAAATAGAGACAAAAGACAATTGCAAATTCATTTTAAAATGCAAACTCTGGACATACCACCTCAAAGGTACTAAATTGATACTGGCTTATTTGATCTCCAAAATCGTTCCTTTATGGGACCTTGCAGATTTTAAATTTTTCTCTTACTTGAAGAAAGTAGAATCTTTTACTTTAAAAAAATCTAGATATTTGTCTTATCCAGCAAAGAAAGAAAAAAAAAACTTACACATAATTTAGTCACATTCTATTTATTTCCTTAAAAATAATTCAGTAATGACACACCAAAACTTTGACTAAAATAATAACTGGTGAATTGGAGAAAAGGAAGGAATTGTTTAATTTGATTAATATGAGCCTAGCAAGCTGTATTGCAGCTCAGAACAAAAATAAACACTTGGGGTTCTTGAAAAGCATATCAACATTAACAACTCGGGGTTTGTCCTCAATCCACAGCCTTACAAGCCTTCACTTTATTCTGAAGTTAAGCAATATCAAGGTGGTGACAAATATATTAAATCTGCCCATCTTTGAGAACTTGGACCCCAGGCTGAGACTTTGACTTGTATTCAGTAATAAAAATAAACACAATGATTAAATGTTCATTATTTCTCAGACATGGGAGAGAATAAGAGATGGTCACTGGGACTTCAGGATCATACGTAGTGGCATAGAGTGGTTTTTATTATATATTCTATAATTTTTCATGATAGTTTTGTTTCCTGGGAGAACCAGTAACTTCCCTAAAGAAACTTCTATATGGTCAAATAATTTCCATTGTGTATGGCAACAAAGGCTTTTAAAAGACTTTTTGAGTTCACATAATATATAGTAAAAATGATTTTGAGTTCAATTATTTTAACTCAACAAGACTGTACTGGCTATACATCACAGAGTGTACCAAAAATATTTAGGCATTTTAATAAAACTATTCCTTCAAATACTCTTAGCTATTCAGCTTATTTGGCTTTATCCAATTAACTAAAATTTTAGTTAAAACTTACAAAGATGATATAATCTTTGAATATCAATGTACAAATTGAGAAATAAACCTTTATTTCATGGCTGAATAACTCATTAGCATGACTATCACTGATTATTGTATTTTAATTGAGTTTGCCAAGATGCAAAAATTGGTCAGGGTGTAGAATATTTTTATTTGATGTAGTGTTCTTTCTTTATTCTCAATTTTTAAATTATTAGCTTGGAAAGGATTTCAAAGTCATGGGGTCAATTTTTAGCACTTAAAAAAAGAGATTTATTTTAATTTTTATTTATATGTATATGTGTGTGTTTATTAAATCTACCCAGGTGTCACTGAGGTCAGAAGACAACATCAAATGACCTGGAGCTGGAGTTACAGGCAGTGAATTGTGAGCTTCCAGATGTGGGTGCTGGGAACCAAACTCAGGTCCTCTGGAAGAACCAAAAGCATTTTTGTTTGTTCGTTTTTTAAAAGATAAATTTTTTTTTGATATAAAGTATACAAAGTTTTTACATTACTCAATTTAGTAGCAAGTTCTTTTTTCCTGGCTTTTTCATTTTTAATATTTTTATTGAGTTTTTGTGCATTTCATATATACAGCTTAACCAAATTTAGACACTCTCCTCCCTTCCCCAACCCCCTGTACACAGGAATAATCTTAAAAAATATTTTTATTAATTTTTGTGCATTCCATATAATAGAACTTAATCAAATTTAGAACCCCTATCCATGCCCCCATAGCACCTCTGATTGAATTTCATGCATTCTGTCATATATGTTAAGTCCTAGCCCATTAAGCATTTGTGCCCATTGTCTCTTGGTGTAAGTTCATCCACTGGAGTCTACTCAGCCTATGTAGAGTCACTTTCTTAAAGAAGACCTACTCTCCCTCACTCAGCAGTAATCAGGTGCCAATAGTTCCTTGAATACGGTTGGGGCCTGCTGCCCCATTCTATGCTGGGCTTTTGTCTGACTGAGTCAGCATGAGTCTTGTGCATGCTGTCAACATTGCTTCCAGTTGATAGTTTCCAGTGGCCTGAAAGCCTCAGTTTCCTTATGTTCATGCATCAATCCTGGCTCTTTTACAGTCTTTCTGCCCCCTCTTCCCCAATCGTACCTGGGTCAATGAGTGGTTGAGTCCTATGCAGGGACACACATTCTGCAGTCTCTTATTAGCTAAAACTTAGCCAGTTGTCCTTTTTGTTTTTTAACTGCTGAGCTATTACTCCAGCCCTACTTTTGAAGTTTCAATTTTTTTTCTGATGTTTTGATAAGAATACAACTTATCCATTGTAATAGATTTTTTAAAATTATTTATTTTTATTTTATGTGTTTGAGTGTTTTGTATCCATGTAACTGTTCTCATATGTTCAATTCCTATGGAGGCCAGAAGAGGGTAGGGCATTGAATCCCCTGGAACTGGAGTTAAGGAAGGTTGTTAGCCTTAGTGCAAGTGCTGGCAACTGAGTCCAGGTCCTCTGGAAGAGTGGTAAGTGCTCTTAAACATGGATCCATGTCTCCAGCCTTAACTTATCCATTTTCAATGTTAATAGGTTTTTCTTAAAAAATGTCATATTCATGTTACTTGTCACTATTTTATTTCAGTTTTGAAGAGTTTTACATATTTATGTTGATCACTAATAAGAAAAATGAGTTATAGATATTAAAGTTTTTATCAGGTCTGTTGAGATTTATGTTGCTTTGGATTTATTACAATAAATGTATAATTCCATTAATTGTAGATTCTTGTGAGAAAAGATTTCTGTCTTATCCTTCTTTGTATCTTATCTCTGGTACTTACCTTCAGATCTTACAAACTGTAGACATTGAAACTAAATTTTCTCTTTAAATTTTAAAAATCTATTTATTACTTTTTTTATGTATGAGTGTTTTGCCTACATGTATGCAAGTGAACCATGTGGGTGCAATACTTATTGAGGCCAGAAGAGGCCATCATATCCTCTAGCACTGGAGTTAGAAATGTTTTTTAGTTGTGGGTGCTGGGAACTAAACCTGAGTGTCCTTCAAGAGCAGCAAGTGCTCTTAGCCACTGCACCATCTCTCCAGCCCCACAAATTCTTCTCTTAATAATAATGGTGATGTATTTCTTTTCTCTAAGGAATATACTGATACCTAGTATATAACCAGCTACAAAAGTATATTCCCTTTTTAATCCCTGTTATCATTTAAGAGAGAGAGAGTGAGAGAGAGAGAGAGAGAGAGAGAGAGAGAGTGTGTGTGTGTGTGTGTGTGTGTGTTTGAGAGGGATTATTCCTCAGGGCCCACCCGTCTTTTTCATGGAAGCAGGATCTCTCACTGGAGCACCAGAGATGCCCCTATTTCTGTTGCCCAACTCTGGGATTATAAATATGGTCCACTGTGCCCTGCTTCTTAGGTAGGAACTGGAGAGTGAATTTAGGTCCTCATCTTATCCAGAAAGCATTTTTCAAACTATGCTATCTCCCCAGCCCATTATTTAGGAATTTAAAAAGTGTAATATGTACTGTGTTCACGTTTATAGACGATTGTAGATAGGTAGGTACAGGTGATGTTGGTATAGGCTTTTAAAGATAACTGGGACAAGAGAATGGATGAACACAACAAATTTTTAAAATTCCAATTTTTTTTTTCTCTTCTGTTTTGATCTAAATGAAACAGCTCCAAGCATATCTTCTTATGTAGGCAAAAGGAATCCACTTAAATTGCACACAGCCCTTATAGCTCTGCCCTTACTGACTTGTTGAATGGTGCTCTTCATTGTTTCACTGAGTACCTATAGTAGAGTTTTAAAAATAATATCATGCACACAAAACTGTTTTCTTAACTAAAATGTTCTTTTCACATTCAGACCATTTTAATTATTTAGATTACCAAATAATTTAGGCTATAAAAGATGTCACATTTAGCCGGGTGTGGTGGTGCATGCCTTTAATCCCAGCACTTGGGAGGCAGAGGCAGGCAGATCTTTGTGAGTTCGAGGCCATCCTGGTCTACATAGTGAGTTCCAGGACAGCTGGGGATACATCTGATTCAGTGTTTCCAGTCCTACAGGAAACCGAGTCCTCAAAGAACAAAATATTAAGAAAAAAAAAGAAAGAAAGAAAAGAAAAGAGAAAAAGAAAAAAAAGTCACATTTAGTCTTTAAGTGACCATATATCACAATATTGCTTTAAATTCATACTGAGCCTCTCTGTTTTCCATAAATTTGTATTTACTCTTAAATAAGGATACTGAATATTTGCAGTAAATGGTATCATAATCCTCTATTACTTTTCTCATGGTCTTTTTGTTTCTTAATATTTTGTTCTTTTTGTTTGTCAACATTTTTGTTTTTCAGTTTTTACACACCGCAAGGATTCGTATTTTGAAATGAAAGACCGAATCTAAATTTGTGCTGGAGCACAATTGCTTTGCACTCTTTGTTTATAATACACCTTCCACTCTATTGATATGGACTTACATTTTACAGTAATGGCTGGTACATATTCACAATTATATGTGGATTATGGTGTCAAAACATGATTATTTATTTTAAGGACACTTAAAACAATCTAACAGCACAGGCAATACTTAAATTTTAGGTTTTCTTTGTTTAGTTTCAATTTACTGTATGGCCAAGCATGTACAAAAAAAGCTCAAGATAAATAATATGGAAGAAAAATATTAAAACTAAGCATCATAGGGGATTCTGTGCTATATATCTTCATTTATGAGGAAAATATTTTTAAATTGTTATCATCACATGAATATGCCAAATTAATCTCTGCACACACGCACACACACACACACACACACACACTTATATGTCTTGGGTATAATAAATTTAAAGGAAAGCTCCTCTAAAGCACTTCTAAGATTCACCTACTCATGTCTCCAACATTTCTTTCTGTTACTCAGCTTAACAAAGAACAAAGATCCTAGAAAAAAATAAGGGATTTTTTTTTCTTTGCTTTGAAGAATTTTTAAACATTTTCAAAAAAATTAATAACCACATGATTAGAAGAAGCATTTCATTACAGCTTTA
>NW_008356327.1:2514528-2518115 GCF_000622305.1 Nannospalax galili
ATAACCATCTTAATCTGCTTATCACAGAAAAATTAGATGATTCAAACCTAAGTAAAATTTATGGAAAAGAATATTAACTATTCCAATTAGTGACCGGAAAGTTTATATGATTTCATATAAAACTAGTTAATGAAAATACTATAGGTTATGCTTTAAAAAATGCTCAGTGCATTTCTCACCTTAGTCAGGCTTGATTGATGTGTTGGACAAAGATCCTTCAATCAGCACTGGTGCTATAACATGGCCCATTGTTTAGGACAGTGATTAGAAGTGTAAACATTAGAGTTGGTTTTTATTGTGGATTGTCACTGTTTATAATCTTGGATGAGCTTTTTAAAAAGCATATTCATATTTTCTAACTCCAAAGTTCATGCTACAAAATTAAATAATGTCTGAAAATGAAGAATATTTGCTTTTAGCTCCATGAAGAAAAGCACTGTAGAAATAAAGCCAGAAGTTTGAAACACTCACCAGTGACACTGTATGCAAGTTAAAAGTTTCACAAAGAGAAGATGGTGACAGTCATTTTAGCTTTTTCTCTTTCATTGAATTTTTGATTTATGTGACTCAAAAGGTTAATCTTAGTAAAGCACAGGGAAAAGATAGTTATCCAAGTGACATTTTTAGACATTGTACAGGTATAATAGATTAAAGAGTGCATTTAGGAGTCCATGTGATATTGGAAAATACCACACATAGACAGTTTTAACATTGCTGACTTCTTGTCTAAGGTACAAAATTATGAACTTGGAAAGGCATCATTTTAGTCAGAATTTGACTGGAAGGGATGCTAAGACAATAATTTCAATGTGTTTTTATTTAACCTTAAATCATTGGGCACCTTTTCTGTAACTGGTAACCATTTCCCAAATTAAAAGTATGTACACATGTTTGGAAGAAATCCAGTGAGGTGGGGGAAGGGGTTGATTAAGATTTGTCTTTATGGAACCTAAAGCCTTATGAGGCAGACATATTTAAACATGTAAATAGTACAAGGCAGAATAAAGTAATTGCCATTTAGAGGTTCAAAGTGCTTTGAGGGTCCATAGGAAGAAGTAATTAATTCTGAGTTATAAGGAGGGAAAAGCTCCATGGAAAAGAGCTTTTTAAAGAGGCCTTGAAAGAGATGTAATAATCTGGTGGGTGAAAAGAGGGGAGGTTCCACATGGAAACAAGAATGTTGGTATTGATACATGGGGTGCATTTAAGACAGAAAACCCATAACATGTATTCTAACTGGATAATTCTCTTACATCAGAGCAGTGACTGTGTTGGGGATTTTCTTTCTGTGTATAAATTTCTGTCCAACAATTTATGATTTGAGATCTTCTGAGAAAATTCTTTAGAATTCTTCAACTACAAACTTAGTTTTCCTTGTATTTTAATATATGTATATTTTAGATTTAAATGATGTCTACTAGCAATTTAATTTTAAATTATCATGTGGGCAACTTCATTTCTTATACTTAAATATGTTTATAAATATTTCATTTATTATGTTAATTTTATGTGTATGAGTGTATTGCCTGCATGTGTGTAAGTGCGCCCCTGTAGTGCAATGCCTGTGGGGGTCAGAAGAGGGCATTGAATTCTCTAGAACTTGAGTTACAGGTGGCTGTTAGCCACCATACAGGTGCTGGGAATTAAACCCCGGTACTCAGCAAGTGTAGCCAGTGCTCTTAACTGCTGAGTCAGTCATTTCTCTATTCCCCCCTCCTTTTCTTTACATAAGTATTTTTCAGTTTGCTTGTTACATGAAATACCTGTATACAGTGTTGACCTTGTTTTCTTATGAAATAAGTCATGCATTTCACTCAGTTGCTGGAGTTGGAACAATTCAATAAGAGAGTAGCAAGGCACATATCAGTATAATTGCTGTTGCATACTTCAATGAGAAATACAATTAAATTTGAACTCTTTTTTTCAGAATCTTATAACTATTATTCTCGACCACAAAGCCCAGAAATTTTACATACTTTTAGTTATCCTGCAATGAAGAAAGGAAGAAGAGAAAGTCTTTTCTTTTTAATCTTTAAAATTATTTAAAAGAATATTTATACCAAATGTATATTAGAATTATTGTTTTGAATACTACGTGAATGCTTAAGAAGCAAGGAACCAATGCTTCATTCATTTATTTTATTAGTAGTCAGTTATTTTAAGTGGAAATAGTGCAGTGAGATACGCTGGGTACCTGAATAATATATTTGTCCAAGGGAATAAAGGACCTCATTATTTTCAAGTGTTTCTTCTTATAGCTACTACTAAAGCTACTTCTACCTGCATTTTATTGGTCATTATTTTTAAAGAGGAATCATAAAGTAAATTCATTTGTTTTTATTTTTCTTGTTTTAACTATAAATTTTCAGTGCATATTCCTTACATTACAATAAACAAGCTGAAGGTAATTACCAAGAGGGATGGAAATTTACCCATTGTCCTTTATGTCCCTAAAAACTCAAAGCCCATCTTTGGATCCAGGTTGAAGTGAGTGTCAAAGCCTCACTTGCTTGGAACAGAAGGAGATGATGTCTTGCACCTGACATCCTCAGGTCAAATTGAGAAAAGCAGTTCATTGGGCCTGTTGGAACCAAGGGGGAAGCAAACAGGCAGGTAAAGTCCTCATCAGATTCAGAGTCACGTTATGCTTCTATCAACTGTCTTTCATTTATGCATTCCATAATTTTACTTTCTTATCACCTTTCAATAGGTGAAACACAAAGACTTCACTCCTAATACTGATCCCAGGTGAAAAAATCTAGCTTGTGTTTAGGGACCAGACTACATGGCATGGAAAAGTTATTTATTTGCTTTACCAGTTACAGTGGCAATTTATGTAACTTAATACATTCATTATAAGTCAGAATTGATATAGAAGAGACTTTATCTATTTATCTATTTATTTATTTTTGTGCACAAGTGTAATTCCTGAATGTATATAAGTGCACCTGAGTCATAACAAATGCCTGCGGGGATCAGAAGAGAGTGTAGGATTCCCCTGGAACTGGCATAAAGAACGATTGTTAGCCGTTGTGTAGGTGCAGGGAAACAAACCCAGGTCCTCTGAAGGAGCAGCCAGTGCTCTTAACCAGGGAGCCAACTCTCCAGCCCCAGAAGAGACCATTTTAAATATAAAGTCATAGAGAATTATGGGGGCTGGAAAGATGGCTCAGTGGTTAAGAACACTGGTTATTCTTCCAGGAGACCTGGGTTCGAATCCCAGCACCCATTAGGCAGCTAACAACAGTCCGTAACTCCATTTCCAGGGGATCCGACAGCCTCCTCTGTCCTCCGTGGGCATTGCACGACACGGGTGCATTTACCTACATGCACGCAATACACGCAGTACACATAAAATAAAAATAATAAATAAAATTTAAAAGTCATAGAGACTTAGATACTGAGCTCTCATGAACCTGTCTAGCACTAAATTCAAGCTATAAAATCATATGATAGAACCAAGATACACATCAGTACTGTATTTTTATTGTTTCGAGTACTTTATTAGTATTCTATATAGAAATGGAAAATGAGCCTTTAGGAATTTATTTCTTCCAGTGAATGAACATTTACTGTAAAGTTAACTA
>NW_008356327.1:2518127-2527618 GCF_000622305.1 Nannospalax galili
CTCTCTCTCTCTCTCTCTCTCTCTCTATATATATATATATATATATATATATTCTTTATTATTATTATTATTATTATTATTATTATTTTGGCTTGCGACAGTGTCTCCCTGTAGCTCCAGTTGTTCTGGAACTCGCTATAGAGTCCAGGCTGGCCTTGAATTCACAGAGATCTGCTTGCTGCTGCCTCCCAAGTGCTGGGATTAAAAGCCTCTGCCACCACACCCGGCTCACATGTCCTTTAATTTGGACTGTATTTTAGTTAAATACTAATGATTATTCAGATGGAGATATTGACCAGTATATAAATCTTTAAAAGAAAATTTTACTCTGTTCAAGAGTTCTGTCATCTCTTGGGTTTAAAGTAGCTAATGATATCTCAACAATACAATTTCTCATTGAGAGCTTGGATTTCATTGGCTGATTCCCTAAGATAGTAGCTCCCAAACTATAAATCCAAAGTCGCATGTATTAAGTTAAGAAAGTGATTTGGGGTCTGGGGATAAAATGGTGGTACAGTGCCTGCATGGCTCCCCTAGTTCTAGTCTCAGTGTGGTAACAGAAAGAAATAAAAGTATTTCTTGATCAAATATATGTGGGAAATTCTGTATACTATACCCTTTTCTAGCACCGTTGTGATGTATATTATCATATGGAAGGCATAAAGCAATAGTTAAGTAAAACAGCCTGCTTATTTTTGTCACATTTGTGCACAAAACAATTTCTTTAATATAGTTTGTAATTTGGGATTCTAATTTGGTAAATATTGCTTGATGATTTGCAGTTTGTACATTTGCTTGTTTCTAAAAATAATATCCAAAATCCTGAAGTGTAGTCTTATGGTAAAAGTATGTTATTATAGATTGATTTAATTGCTTTATGTTTTATCTCCAATCTTAAGATTTTGTATTATCAATCAGTTTTGGTTTTTGACAATTTATTTTTCTGTCTAATCTTTTCTGTTACAGCAAGGCATTCCCAGAGGGGTGGAGTTTATTATTATTACATGGGCAAAAGAAAAATTCTTTTTTATAACATTATTTCTAAAAGTCACAATTTTTCTATAACATTGCAGTATACTTTTCTTATAAAAGAACATGATATTTGGAGTATTATGCTATGTGAGAGAATTCATAACCACATTTTCACAATACATGTGATTCAGAAAAGAAGATTTATCACAAATTGAAGTGTATAAATTTCAAACAATTCCAATTTCTTTTGATCTGCAGGGTAAATACTAGAATTCACAATTATTCAAGAACATATCGAATGTTTTGCCTAACTTCCTTCCATTTGTTTTCCTGCTTTTTTACTGTAAAGTACAAAATGAAGACTTTGGAACATCCCCACTGCTTTTGACTAAGGTCATCTCTCAACATACTTTGGAAATGACATTCCTTTCTGACTTGGCTTTCTGACTCACTGTAATGCACTGGCACAGCCCTGTGGCAACCAGTTAGTTCAGAGTATTGAGCTTCCGCAGCTTGGCACTTGGCGTACTATGGATGTCCTCAAGCAGAGTGTGGAAAGCATACAAATTCTCTTCTAAAGGTCAATAGGAGCTCTGTATTATACAACTTTCTAATACGTTATTTGGTATTATATTATCATTGTTTAATATTACTTCAATAATTATCTTGAAAATTTATTGAACTTACAAATATTATTTATAAATTAAAATTGCTTAAATTTGTAATAGAGTTCATTTACTTAAAAAGATTGTTCTTTTAGTGGGCCTTTGGTTTATTTTGTTGCTTAGACTGAAATTAGAGCTGTTTTTAAAGTTAGGTAAACTTAATGCTACAGAACAACACAATTTCTCTGCATTCACAGAACTCTAACTTTTCATTGTGCTCTTGCCTCCTAGTAAGTCAACAAAAAGAAATACTCATGCAGTGGGTATGGTTGTAGTTTCTACAAAAACATGCACTGTGAACCTGTGCAATATTTTATGCAATTGTCTTATTTTGAAAGTTTAAAATACTTGGAAACTGTACTCTAAGAATTGTGGAATAGGTAGTTTGTTGAGATAAAGTACTAGGCTTTCTTCAAGAAAGAGGATACATATTTCATAATGCTTTCTTTTATTGAGCTACTAGAACCCGGAGTTCAATTTTATAGTTGTAACACTTTCAGCATGATTTTTGAAATATGTACATTTTGTCTTCTTGATTTGACACTTAGATTTTTTCCATTACATTAGAATACTTGGTGTTTTCTGCCCCAACACTTCAGTTCATATTTTTAAAGTAGGTTGAATATAAATAAACACATTAAAATATGCCCAGTGGAACTAGGTTGTGAAATTACTACTCTATTTATAAACTGAAAAATTGCAATGCCTATGAGGCAAATGAAATTCAAAATATAGAACTATAAGTGAAGAAAATGAAGACATTTTAAGGGGTTTGTATTACAGAACCTCTTAGCAATATTAGAAATCCATAGATATCTCTGTGTTTGCAGGTATTTCCAAAGGAGGGGAGAAACCAGAAATTTTATACTTTCCAAAGGTTTTTACTAAAATGTCTATTTCAAGCAGTCAGTAAGCAGAATGTCACCACAGTGGATAGACAGATTCTACTATTAACCCCATAGCATCTTGTCTTCAGGGTTCAGTGCTGAGCATCATTTCAGGTTCTGCACTGTTCAAATGTCGAGTCAGGTGATACCCATTTTCACTGATAACCAAACATTGCCAACATCTCAGCCTCATGTCATCACAGTGGGTCCAGAGTCATTCATCAGAGCTGGTCCTTCTGTCATGTACATTTAACTTCTGCACCAGCCAGCAGTTCAAT
This sequence comes from Nannospalax galili, assembly GCF_000622305.1. Classification (NCBI taxonomy): domain Eukaryota; kingdom Metazoa; phylum Chordata; class Mammalia; order Rodentia; family Spalacidae; genus Nannospalax; species Nannospalax galili. The sequence goes on from NW_008356327.1 coordinate 2,520,930, forward strand.
GCCTTTGTTACTGAATATTGCCATTGTCTCCATCAGAATGGGGCTAAGTAAGACAAACTAAAAGTTCATGGCTGTGTTTTCTTTAAGTGATCTGCACAGGTAGCTAGTAAGAAGAATTTTTCTTTGTAGAATCACTGACTCTGAGGAGGAAGATAGAAAACATTTAGAACATGGAATCTGCCATACTGCTTTCTGAAATGTTGACACTTTTGACTGAGTCTGAGTTTGTTCACACCATTTGCTGCATTGCATTAAAAAAAAAATCCAAAGTGGGACAACGAGCCTTCACCCAGAAAATATTCTTACCATATGCTTCTTAATGTTTTGATTCCCTAGGATACTCTTGGGCAATCTGCACATCAGATAATGTGCTCTGTCCTCTCCAGGACCTGGGTCATAGTCTGAGAATAAATTAAGCTTAAAGAAGTGTGCTGACTTTTGAGGCCACTGGGGTGCTATTTAAGGAATCATATGTTGAGGACAAGGGGTATTGTGGTCTTTCTAATATCTGAAGTAAGGATTTATTTCAAACCTTGGCAGAAGAGTGGACCAATTAATTGCCACAAATTTAGACTGGCTAAAACATGCATAGACATACTTTTGAAGAACATGATCATAATCCAGTGTGCATTTGGCTATGGTGAAGGGCAGAGAGGGGAATGGTTCTGTTATGAAACATTATGAATCAATAATGAGATCAGTTCATGTATTATAGCATATTACGTGTTTGGCTTGATATGACTGCTTACTTTTATTGTGTTTTTGAAGAGATAAAGTTTTAACAAGAGGTTACTACTTCAGATGGGCCCTAGCATATTCAAGGAGGTAAAACCAAGGTAAGTGAAAACACATTTGGTAATTGAAGTCCATTTGAAAGCGAGTATCTTTTACGAGAGAGAAAACTGCAAAGACAGAAAGAATGCCTTGAACGTATATCTAATAAAAATATCTTTTCTTCAAAGGACTTTGAGCATTTTAATATGTTAACTTGCCCTTTTATAATTTCTTTTTCAGAATTTTAAAACCATAAAACAAACAGAAACTAAACCATCTTTGTATTACTAGAGTGTCTGATGAGAGGGCAAAAATGTTTTCTTTAGATAAAAGGATAATCTTTGAAAGATTTGCTGCTATGAAAGTTTTCCATCTTCAGGCCTGGTTTCTGGCTTTTAGTGTATAAGACAATAAATAAATGTACACATCTCTCTCTTATGTAAACTCATCGCTTAGAACATTTTTGTTCTCTGCCCATGCAGCATGAGTTTCTGAGCCCACTTTGTGTGAAGACTACTACGTCATTGATTAAGCTTGTTACTGAGGATTAGAAAATAATTTCTAATTTAATTGTCTTAAAAATAATTAAGGTAACACTCTAATTATCCTGGGCTGTAGGGATTATGCACATGTTCCTGTTTTCTTTTGCTCGTGCTATACAGAAGCAGAAAGTAAGCAACAAATAAGGCAGCTGTCACAGTAGCAATGCAACAAGTTCAAAATACATTGGTCAGCATTGAAAATGTAACTGCTAAAGGTGTTGGTACAGGAGGGTGGAATGCGAGGCCTAATGGAGAAGGAGACCTGTCAAATTGAAAGAGAAAGATAGAATATGTAGAAATTGTATTAACTAAACAAAGAAAAAATTGTGTTTTCTACATATTAAAGGCTTACACTAAAAAAGAGGTTTCTGCATCCACCTTTACTTTCATGCAAGGAGCTCATGTTTCCTTGTGTATCACAGATACTGTGGTTTTGCACATGGAAGATTTGTGGTAATGCTGCTTTAAGTGAGCCTATAATGCCATTTCTCCAACAGTATGTGCTCATTTCATGCCTGTGTTCATTTTGGTAATTCTCCCATTATTTCAAACATCATTTATTATTAGTAGTAGTGGCATTATTACCATTATGTTGATCTAGGATCAGTGATTTTTGATGATACTATTTTAATTGTTTTGGGAACACTAAAAACTATGCCCATTTAAGAAGACAAATTTAATAGATGTGTACGTGCTGTTGTCTACATGGACCAGCTGCTTATTCACACCTTTTTCTCAGGCTTTCTTGTACTACAGCACAGTGATATTGAAATAAGGCCAGTTAAGAACCTTACAATGGCCTCTAAATGTTCAAGTAAAAGGAAGCATTTAACCAATAGATGTGAAGAAGAGGGCTACAAGCCCTAAGTCCAGCTGAGGAAGTATTGGAACTGATAGCTGCTGGGATAGGGAGAGTCTGTTTCCTTTAAGGATCTGATGCTGAGTAGGTCAGGCTCCGCATTAAAGGGATTTGGGGACACACATTTGACTAAAAATGCCTTAAAATCTCTCTCTCTCTCTCTCTTTCTCTCTCTCTCTCTCTATATATATATCTATATATATATGTGTGTGTGTGTGTGTGTCTGTGTGTCTGTGTGTGTGTGTCTGTGTGTGAGTGTGTGTGCACATGTGCGTGTGTGTGTGCGTGTGTGTGTATGTATAAGAAACTGCACAGGGAGTTGTGATGAGGGGGTGTAGAGAAGGGAGTCTAAACATGATCAAAATATATTGTATGAAACTTGTAAAAATGCAAAAAAAATAGGGAACTTAGGTTAGATTTGAACTTCTAAGTCATTGATCAACAACTGACTTAAATTTTTAGTACCTTCCCTGTAATATTTGAGATATACTAAAAATGTATTTATTGAAAAAAACAATCAAAGGGTCAGAAATGATGAAGCTTAGTGAGGAAGTGATATGGAAAGCTGAGAAGGGCCAGAGGCTAGGCCTCCTGCACAAGTTAGCCAAGTTGTGAATCAAAAGTTCTTCAAGGAAATTAAAAGTGCTTCTCCAGTGCACACAGGGAGGGTAAGAAAATAGAGCATCCTTATTGCTGATACGAAGGTTTTAGAAGATCATATCAGCACCAGCATCCTTTAAATTGAAATCTAAGCCAGACCAAGGTCCAGACTCTCTCAATTCAGTGAAGGCTGAGAGAGGTGGGAATACAGAAGAAAAGTTTGAAACTAGCAGAGGTCGGCTCAAGAGGTTTCAGGAAAGAAGCCATCTCTGTGATACCCAAGTGTAGGGGAAGGAGCAACCCAAGTGTAGGGGAAGGAGCAACCATGTAGAAGCCACAGAGGACCTGGGCACAGGCGCCTATAGGTGGCTGTAGTAAGTCAGAGACTTTACTTTTCTAGTTAACTTCCTGGATGGAGAAGAGAAGTCAGTAGAGTCAATGGTTCAAACACAGACTGACCAGTATTGTAATAATACAGCTGGTGACTGACTTGAAGCTAATGTTCATTTACCATTCTAAAATCCGTAGGACCCTTAAGAATTACATTACACTTATTTTTTTTTTTTTTGACTAAAGCCTAAATGACAACACATCTAATCACAGCATAATTTATGAACGTTATAAACCAGCTGTTGGGACCTACTGCTTATGGAAGAAAATGTTCTTGCATTATCACTGGTCACTGACAACACATCTGGTTGCCCAGAGTTTTGATAGAAATATACAACATTGTTTCACACTTGCTAGAGCGAAGTCAGTTTTGCAATGCATGAATCAGTGAATTATTTTGATCTCAAACCTTTATTTATTTATTTTTAAAAAATACATTTTTCTGAAATTATCTGAAAAAAATTCAGTTCTGAATGCTATTATGAAATTTTATGTCAAGCATGGTGGTACAAGCCTATAATCCCAGTACTCAGGAGGCTGAGGCAGGAAGATCACTAGTTCAAATCCAATCAGAGCCATATCACAAACTCCATTCCAACACACACACACACACACACACACACACACACACACACACCACGCATACATGCAGATGCTCACACACAGTTCATAGAAGAACATCAAAACATAAACCTTAGGAGTAGTTTGGAAAGAGTTGATTCCAACCTTCATGGATGATTTTGAGAATTTGAGATTTCTGAAGAGCAAGTGAACTACAAATGTGTTTGAAATAATAGGAAATTTGGGATTAGAAGTGGAGTTTTCTGTATCCTAAACGTAAAACTTTAAGTAATGAGTTTACACAGATGACTACTGAAAAGTAGTTTTCCTGAGCTAAAATCTACTCTGGATGAAGATGCTTTGGACATTGTTAAACTTATAATAAAGATTTATTTGCAACATTACATAAACTCAGTTGAGAAACAGTGACAAGATTTGAGAAGACTGACCCTGATTTTGAAAGAGCCCTCTTGGGTAAAATGCTATCAAAGGCCCCATGGCATTCTACAGACACATCTTTTGTGAAAGGAAGAGTCAGTCATTACAGTAAATTTTATTATTGTTTTAAGAAACTACCACAATCACTCAACTTTTAGCAACCACCATCCTAACCAATCAGTAATCAACACATTCAAGACCAGATCATCCACCAGCAAAAAGACTATGTCTCAGCAGGGTGTTGCTGTTGTTTTATATTGTTTTCATGAGTCCTGGGGATCCAAACTCATAAATTCAGGGTAAGTACTTTGTTGATTGAGTCATCTCTCCAGCCTCAAGTTACACATATTTTAAATTAAGTATGTACATTCTTAATATAGTCACAGACCTATTGGACTATATTATAGTGAAATTAGAACTTTTATGTGTGATGTGAAATCAAAAACAATTCTGGAACTCATTTTACCAAGATATTCTTTTAGTTCAGTTTTGGAACCAAACACACTTTATCTCTGAGTTATGCCTGTGCCTTGATTTCTACCACCAAGTTCTTATTTCCATCTCCACAAATATAACTCTGATATATCACTCAATTAATCCTTTTCTAGAATTCTGATATAATATACAATTTATTGGATAAGTATATTTTATACCTCCTGCTCCAACTGTCAGAATACTAGTCCCAGAGGGTTGAATGTGAATTCTGATAAATCATAGTTATCTTGAAAAATTCAAGACACTTGGTGAACCAGGTAATGTAAGGGAAACAAGTTCTCCCAGAAAGAACCTGAAGATTGTTCCTTATTGGTTTTATAATCCCCCACTTAGCTCAAATTTGGCAAATCAAAGTAATTCAGTATAACAGTGCCAAACTGAACAAAATCACCAAGGTTATCTTTTTTTATCTTTGCTAAGCAGTGATAAGATGAAATGAAAATAATATTCCAAGAATAAGTGACAACTGAAATTTCTGCCGTAGACTATTGAGAGTTTTTATGGTCTCTAATAATACTATAGATTAAAAAAATCCTGGTTTTTATGCTTTTTTTAACGCTGAAAAATTGGCAAACAAGCTCATAAACAAACAAATAAGAGAAATGCTGTAAGTCTAGGTGTTGGAAGGATGCAGATTTGTTTGATTTCTTTTCTTGTTTTGTTTTCCCCTGTGGAATTGCTCTTTTCATATTTTAGCTGTGTGCATGGTCAGATTTGGAATTTATCCACAAATGACTTATTTTTTGAGTCATCCAATTAGCAGTAGAATTCATGTAAGAAATTTTCTTCCTTCTACATTATGTTAACAATTAGGCTAGAATCTGTCATCCCTGTAGAAAATATTTTCTTACTATTCAGAAGATATGTTGTAGCATATTTGTATTTTATGATATGAAAATTAACAGTTAATAATGGGACAGTAGATTACAAATCATGTGAGTCCCAGGTTTTATGGTTGAGTGTGTTTCATGTGTATGTGTGGGCTTGGGAGAGGCTTCTATGTACACACTTGTTCTTGTGGAAGAGGTGATATCCTTATACTTTTATTTTTTTAGAAACAAAGGGCTTGTAACATAAAGACTGTAATACAAATTGGATTGTCAGCAAAACTAGTTCAGAAATGTTAGAAATTGAAAGGAAATGTTGAAGTAGATAAAGTTATAGAATGCGCCTTTAAATAGGATTTGTTATAAATTATATTAAATGCTAAATTTAGTCCTGGATTTCTGTTTTGTGTTTGAATTGTCATTGCTACACCCTTTTAGAAAGAAAACAAAACACATGTTTATGAACACATCAATGACTTATCTGGCTTCACTCCATTTTGTGTGTGAAAAATTCACTATATGGCTATTCTGAGACACTTCTCTAAATTTTTCTATTAATTCCACTGGATTTTTAAAACTTTTATTCTACAGGGAATCATTTTTGCCCCTATTAGGAAGGAATCATCAGCCTCACAAAGTGTTATTAGGAGCCCAGCATCTTGTGAGATGTAGGTGTTTTGTTAGCTTCTTCAAGAGACACATACCCTGGAGTTCTATAAATGAGAGATCAAAATGAAACTAATGAGAACAAAATTTAAGCTATTAATAGAAATGAATCATATGAAAAAGAGCAATGTGTGTCCAAAATTCTGATTCTACAATTTCGAAACTTCCTAATTAATATACTTGAAGTTTCAAACCCAATGAAAAATTATCTGCTGCACATGTATTGTGAGCTCAATGGCTCACTAATCTTAATTAATGGCATGCAACTTTACCATCTAGAATGGCTGCTGAAATATATGTAGTTCTTAAGAAGCAAAACAACGGTTTTGTAAAGTACCAGAATCAGAATCTTTCTGTGACATCAGGGCCTGAAGAAATAAAAACATTTTAATTAGCCTTGCAGTAACATTAAGTTGAGATTGTGTCCTTTCTTCTACAGTTTAGAAATTGGTTACAGTATTTTATAATAATGCTTAGAACATAGACCTGTTATTAATAGTAGTAATATAGAAATCATGGTAGTACTATGTGTCTCAT
>NW_008356327.1:2527645-2535260 GCF_000622305.1 Nannospalax galili
GGGTCTCTCTGTAGCCCCAGCTGGCCTGGAATTGCAGTGTAGACCAGACTGGCCTTGAACTCATAGAGATCCACCTGCCTCTGCCTCTCAAATGCTGGGATTAAAGGCGTGCGCCACCACGCCCGGCTTAATGACTAGATGTTTTTATACCCATCAACAGATGAATGGTTAATGAAACTGTAGTACTTATGCACAATAGAAAGTTATTCAGTTGTAAAGAAAAACAAAATCATAATATTTGAAGGAAAATGGTTGAACCTGTAAATTATAATATTAAGCAAGGTGATCCAAACTCAGAAAGACAAAAATCGCATGTTCTGTGTTCTACGCAGTTTCTAGCCTATAATGTAGACATGTATATATGTAAACAGTTGTGTGCATAAAGTCTAAAAAATTAGAAAGAAGACCAAGAGAGGGTAGTATTAGTTGATAAAGAACAATGGAAGGGTCTCAAAAGGTCAGAAGGGACAGAAATGAGAAAACAACCTGGAGGGTTTTAAAAGGCAGGAACTGTTGTAGCAGGGAGTGGGGGTGGCAGGGAGTGGGGGTGGCTGGGGAAAGAATTACAGAAATATACTTTATTTAAAAATGGTAAAATGCCATCTAACATTATTTGCTGATTTTAAAAACATAAAAATATTTTAAAAGAATTTACTCATGATCTATAAGAGCTTTTATAAGGTGATATATAATTTAAATATTTATTAATACATTTACATGTCTATAACCATATCCATCCATCCTTAACAAGATAAAAGCTCTGTCAAGCTGGGAAATCCAAATCCAAATGACCTCTTTTATCTTTTGTTACCTTTTTTTCCAATAGAAGCTAAAAACAATCCTTTGCTTCAACAGTAATAATAATCCTATTCTTTCCGGAATGCAGCTCCTAGTTTTTAAGGCATTTAGTCTTCCTCCTTATATTTGTTTATTAATGCGATTTTCATTAGAAAAATAAATTATCTTCTAAAATTTCCAAATTATTTGTTTGATCACCTTTTTCATTTGCACTAATTTTTAAAGTTCAAACTCACAAAGGTTTTTTTTTGAACAGCTCTAGGAAGTCTAGGATGGGGTTCGTAGATGTCATGGCTTGATATATGAATTATGCTGTAACTCTAAAAATCATAACATTTACAATTCTGAAATAGTTACCAAGTCTGTGATTTATTCCAAAGTGTAATGCTGGTTTAAAATCGTGCTTTCATGATCTTGGGATACTGATGGGTTGATGCGATAGTTTTGTGATTCATGAGGATAGCTCATTCATTATTTTTGAGTGGGATGAAGATAGTAGAGCTTATTTATAACTCCCTTAATTGTTTGAAGCTAAAGGTGGAGATATAAAATTCTACAACTTAGTTTGCCCTATTCTTGCTTATGTTGTTTCACAAGGACAAAGATTCATTAAAGAGACCTTTAAAATGTGTTAATCTAGGTATTTTAATGAAATTTGTTTGCAGGGCAACATGTCCCACTTATTTATGCTTGGTAACATTCATACATAATGGTGATGTGACTGCTCATCTTTAAACCATTAAGGAAAAAAATATGAGAAAGGGGGGCATGATGATTAATTTGGGGTGGACTGCTTAGAAGAATTTTTCCTTTTAAAGCAAACTACACTTATCTTATTTAGCCTTAAAAAAATTACGTTTTTGAATTAAAATATGCAACAGACCCAGAGCACAGTAAAACTGAAAAGGTAAGTAATATTTATCACCTGAATAAAGTGAGTAAAAGAGACATAAAACAGTTTCTAAAAGGTTAAAGGTTTTCAGTGTCCCATACACTTGCAATCTACAAGCCAGTGAGTCTTTTAAGAATATTTCTCTCTTCTTCAACTATCTTTATATTGTCAATACTCTTTCCCTCCTTTCTCAGGAACCAAATACCCTAGTTTTTATGGTTACTCAATCCCCAGGACTTTTGATTGCACATTGTCCTTTGAATTACAATCCTTTCTGTTTGTGAATGAGCTTTACTCACTCCTCTATTAGGTGTTTCTGCAAATACTTAATACATGTTAATACAACACTTCCTTTGAGAAACAAATCATTTCAAGATGACTGTGGAACTACCCAAAGCCTACCTGCTGAAGTTAGGATGATTTATATTTTGCTCTGAAGTCTGGAAACGGGGGCAATGACTGGTGTGAACAGCTCACCTGGGCTCCTTCAAGCATCAGCAGAGATCCTTCGAAGGCTGGGAGGGGGATCATCTGAAAGCTTGTTCACTCATCTGTCTGGGGGTGAATATTAGCTGTCAGGAATTTACTCATAGTCTGTCAGAAAGACCTCCTCGCTGTGTGGTCAGGATTTTTCCATAGTCTTACAACTTGGAACTAGAACTAGGTTCCTAGGGAGAGAAAAGTGAAGAGAGTTGGGGGTTGGGAGGCCCCGGCTTGGAAGTCTCACAGTGTCACTTGCACTGCATGCATGTAATCAGGCTCATGTTCAACATTCAAGATCTTTTTCTAATTCCGGTCCACATAAAAGCCTCTCAGGTACATGTCTTCAAATAAAGCCCTTGCAGTATAGTTTTCAATCTTAAGACTAAGAATGTAAGAAGTGATATCTCCTCCTGTCCTTACTTAGCATTCATCTAAGAGAGAGACATAGATAAATATAAACAAAAATTGGACATTGTAGGGTCTATAGTAGTTGCTGGTCTGAAGAAACTCAGAAATGTAGCTGGAATCCTATTGTTAGCTCCTGGCATTGGGCCTGGCTATTGCCTTTGGCTCCCCTCTTCAGACAGTTGTGTTATGGTTGCACATATCCATTTTTTCCCCCTAAAAAGTAGTTGCATTTTGCAACTGAATAAGTTTCTACAAACTCTGACCCTCTCATAGGAATATGCGAGCCAAAGAAATCTTTTTATTTTCTGTCTCTGGTTTTGAGGAAGCTAACGATATTTTTATTGCGAGGTTTACTTTAAAACTTGACTTTCCTATGATTGATTCTTACTCCATATTTTCACCAAATCTTGCTTAAAGCTTAAAAGTTCCTTTTCTCTATGTCCTTTCTAATTTTACTATTGACAGCAAATAACCCACAGGAATTTTCAGTGTTCGACCCAGAAATTTCCTTAGCTAGATCAACCATTTTAGCACATATATTTTTCTGTTTTTCATGGACCCGAGGAGGATCAATAGTGTTATTGCAATAAGACTGCTCTCCGGGGAGCAGGGTGGTCAGGAAAATAAAATCTTTGGCCTAAATAAAGACTCAACCTTCCGGTTGTGCTGGTCATGGGACCTCTCCTAGGAAGGCGTGTTCACCTTAAGTCGTGCTAAGGATATGGGCTGAAAACCTTGTGCATTAATGAGATGAACTTTCCTTCTAGGAATCCTGCAGGTAGCAGCCTTCTGGTTCAAGGTACAGGCTTGCGGCTCTCCGAAAGTCGTGCCTGCTTTTCTGAATTCTTCAGAAAACTATAACTTCTCCTTTTCTCTTTTCTATTTCTTTCTAAGCATGCTTTCCCTTACACTTTGAGTTGCCCCAACGTCTTGGATTTCTTTTTTCTAAAGCTTCCTTCACCTTCCAGACCAGTGGCTGCTAGTCCACCAGGCCTCTGACTTCCACACCCTCTCCAAACATGCATGGCTTCATGGATTTGTTCCTTCGCCCCTCCATTCTCCTCCTTTGGGCAGCTGCTGAGATTTACCGCTTGTCTATCTTTTGATGGGAAGTAGCAAATCTGGAAGAGAGGGCAGCAAGAAATACTGCTTTGCATTTTGGGGAAATATAATCTTGTAATCTGCTATTTACTTTCACTACCTCCTTATGTCATTTTACACTACAGTCCTTATATCATTTGCCTTCCTCCCATCTGTATTTATCATGGGTCTTTCTTAGTCTCATCCTTGTTCACTGTGGAGTCTGTGCGTATGCCTGCATATCTGAATATGGTTTAAATTATATGTAAAAAAGAGAAAGAGGGCCTGGAGAGATGGCTCAGATGTTAAGAGCACTGACTGCTCTTGCAGAGGACCCCCGTTCGATTCCCAGCACTCACAAGGCGGCTACAAACCATCCTTAACTCCAGTTCCAGGGGAATCGGTCGCCCTCTTCTGACCTCTGTGGCGTTGCACGACAGGAGTGCACTCACATACATGCAGGCAATACACTCATGCACATAAAATAAAAAATAAAAAGAACCTATTGAGAGAGAGAGAGAGAGAGAGAGAGAGGAGAGAGAGAAAGTGAGTGAGAGAATTGACAAGAAACCGCAGGATCTACTTGGTTGCTTTTTCAGTTACTACCTTCTTTCAAGTTTCCTACCTACCCACATGCTATACTTTATTTCTGGGGGTGAAATTCTGCATATCAGACTTCTGTTTTACTAACTGGCTTTCTGTAAGACTATTAATCACTGCTGTTAGAGAGAACCTGAAGGAGAAGAAAGAGAAAGGAATCATTCAAGAAACCGCAGGATCTACTTGGTTGCTTTTTCAGTTACTACCTTCTTTCAAGTTTCCTACCTACCCACATGCTATACTTTATTTCTGGGGGTGAAATTCTGCATATCAGACTTCTGTTTTACTAACTGGCTTTCTGTAAGACTATTAATCACTGCTGTTAGAGAGAACCTGAAGGAGAAGAAAGAGAAAGGAATCATTCTCTCCTGTTTGTTTCCTGTTTACTTTTGGCTACTCTCAGTCATATCCAGCAGCACTTTTTCATTCTGACGATAACAGTCAGGATGAAGAATAACAGCAATAATTAATTCCAGTTTGCAGTTGTTCTAACATTACCAAACTTATATCTTCATCAAGCCTATTCCCTAGATAGAACTATCAGTCACTCAATACCATTTCTTCATAGAAGCAGGTTCCAGCTACAGAGAGTCCCTCTTCCTAATTCAGAGAAACCACATTGTCATTGCAGAAGGAGCCTCTGATCCTCTCCGGACAGACTTACATCTTTGTGCAGACCCTCCTGTCACCACTCAGGCTTCAATAATTTCACCTCTTTCCTTTGTTACTCTGCACTAGGGGTGGAAACTGATTCTTGTGGTTACTGTTTCTCTGGTAACATACTATTTTTGTCTTTTCAGTTTATTAAATAGTCAATGATGTTTTATAGAATTTCTTTCTCTTAAAATGACTGGAGCATTTTCTGGAATATGAAATGAATACTAACTGATGTACATGATATGTTTTATACATCTTACAGGAAGTATCATATAGAAAGTAACCTCTTATGGTTGAATCTTTCACTTGGACTAGTCTCACCTTCCTTTTCATAAAGGACGTACAAGAATCAAACCTGTAGAAGCTATAAAGAGGAGCACAGTAACAGCAAGAAACTGTAATTGTGCTTTATTGTATTTTAAATATATTAAAGGTGATATTAGAGGTAAGGATAAAATTAAATAAACAAAACTGCTGCATATATTATCATATCTTTTATTGCTTTCATTAATTTTGCATTGTCTTTATGAGTCATAGTCGTGAAAGTGATGTATGAGGTCACCAGAGAATCTGTGTCTAGTGGCATTATATTTTAAAGTACTTACCACAGCATAATTTGGCATATAAACTACCCATTTTGTCACAAATAACACATATAAAATATACCTAAATACATATTTAATGTTAGCTGGCCCCTTATTTTCAAGATGATAAAATAAAATTGTATCTATAATAGCATTATTTATAATAACTAAAAATTGTGACCCAGATTGAATTTACATGTCATATGCTTAATATAACAATTGTTTAGAAAGCAAGAAATTAATGTTACTTTATTTTACCTTTGCATGCCATTATCCATGGGAATTAGTAGGATAAAGTACTATATTATTTTGATGTATTTTATACTCTCTGACTTTTTAATCAGTTGTAGTTTTATTTAATCTACACATGTTTATTCATTTTAACCTTGTAAATGATTAAAACATTTTAATTCCAGCATAAATCTAATTTTTAAAATCTCAATACCTTAACTTACTCTCTTGACATTGATCTAAGGACAGGAGTAAAACTTACCTTGGGCAGTGGAACGTTTAGCTGGTGATGTTGGAGTAGCTTGTACATTGGGCCAGCCTAGTGAAATTGAGAAGAGATAATAGTGACCTCTATTTTGTATAATTTCTAGAAATATTGCCCATTTATTTCCATTTGATTTTCCAGAACTACTTCAATGTGGAGGGTACTCAAAACATCAAAGAAAAAGTTGAGCTTATTGATAATGAAAACCTAAAAGGCAATAATTTTTTGGGCATCTGGCTAATCACAGACACCCAGATTATAAGTAATGTTTTAAGTTTCCTTGTGGAATGAATTTTTAATGTCCACAGGAGCTGAAGTCAGTTACATATTTCCCAAGGAAAGTGTTTGAGTTGCTTTTGAGTTTATCTGAATGCACAGAGGCCTTTTTGTAAATTCAGAGTTTGGAAAAATATTAGTAGCAACTAACTATAGTGAATTCAATTCTATAGAATTGAATTATAAGAATATAGAAGATCTTTAACAGTAGAATGGACTCATATCTCATTAGAGTATCAATGGTCTATACTCCTCACACAGAGGCGTGCCCTAAGGGCCTGCTACTCCCTTTCCTTTGTACATGGTTTTGCCCAGGTTTCTTGGAATGGGATTTTTGCCCTTAATTTCTGTTTTTCTTTTTTTTCTGAATTTTTATTGAGTTTTTGTGTATTTCATATAAATAATCCTAATAAAATTTAGACCCCTCTGCCCCGCCACCTCATAGCACCCCCACACTAGATTTACGGTATTCTGTCATATAAGTTATGTCTTATCTAGTCCAGAATTTGTATCCAGATATCCCTCAGTGCAAGTTCATCCACTGGAGTCCAGTCAGACTATCTAGAGACACTTCCTTAAAGATCGACTCTCCCTCACCACAGTAATCATTTGCCAGTAGTTCCTTGGCTAGCGTTTCTGTTTTCTTACTTAATGTTTAGTAATGTCAAGTAGAATTTCTTCTATTTCTCAGTGGCCAGAAGGGCTTAAGAGTTTTTTTCATTTGCCAAAAGAAGACATGAAGTCAGAGCAAGGGATATTAGAGGTTTAAGGGTGATAGGGTGGGGGTAGAGATGGGGGAGGAGGTCTGAATCTAATCAAAATTCATTGTACAAAATTCTTGAATCAGTAAAATTTCTCTTAAACTTGAAAAAAGTCTGAAGATGACAAATAGCCTCTTGATGTGATGAGAAAAATGGAGCATAAATAATATGATTTTTTAACATTTAAAAAGGGGAGACAGGGTACCATTTTCTTGAAAACAAAGTTATTGTTCTAAAATGTGGAGGAGTTTCAAAACACATATGGCGCTTAATGTGTCCATTTTAGAATGTAACTGGTAAATCTCAATTATTATGAGCGTATATTTCAGAAAAGCATTCAAAGTATCTACAGTAGCTATGTGACAATAAATGACTCCCTGAAACTGTATAAAAAAGGCAGGTAAGGAAGAAGTGGAAGCAATATTTCTGGAACTTCCCCCATAATGTGTCAGTCTGTGGTCTTTATATAGCACACAACTACTCTGGAAAATCACCAAATGAAGGTGCTATTGTAAACTCATAACTTTCAGGCTTAATTTTATTAGAAATTCTTGGGACTGCATCTGACCAACTTTCCAAA
>NW_008356327.1:2535526-2543104 GCF_000622305.1 Nannospalax galili
CTAAAAGGAAATGAAAAAGTCACTCTAGGTCACATATAACAGTAGATTGGAGAGTAAAACTAGATATTATGTCTTTCATTTCTATAATTTTTTTTCCTCTTGATGAACTATTTATTTATTTTAACTTTATTGAGAATATCATACATGTATATAAGGTGTTTTGATCAAACCCATGCCCACTCCCTCCCCTCCAATATTCCCCCCCTCGAAGAGGTAACCCTAAAATCTTTTAAGGGTTAGATACAAGCTCCCAAATACTTTTGACATTTTTGGCCTTTGGAACAGAGTATGTTGCTAACAGGCCCAAGGACATTTTGACTTTTGACCAAGAAACTGGCTACTTTTCTTTGGGGTCTTTTTACCCTAACTGCCTAGCCAATTCCTACCTCCTATTCTTGTCATGCCATCCTATGAAGGGGTTACCCAAACTGCCAATAGGGAATAGGGATGCAGACCGCTCTGGCTTCTTCCATACTGAACAGGGATGCAGGGTGAGGCAATTGGAGTACCTCTATGGTGGATCTATCTTAAAGACTCCCAAATTGTGTAACTCTTGTCTCTAAGGGGAAAAGAAATTCCTTGAATCATGAATATAAGATGTGAAGGAGAAGTAAAGGCAACAGTAATTAGCATTACAAGTTCTAGACAGGGGACTAGAAAAAAGTCAGAGCAGTGCAATTTTCAAATATTCATATGAGAGTCCATTAGAGTTTCTTGACAAGGGCTTCCAAAAGCATCCCTCTATTGGGTTCTTCCTCATTTTTCTTTTGTCTTCCAAGGCTGGACTAGTTGGCTGGGAAGAGTGGTTGGATACTCAGGTGAGGGTCCAGTGACTCTGCTTGGCACTCCTTTAATGAATAAGCACAACTGTCAACAAGCCCAGTTGTGACTATGTTTAACCATCAGGCACAGCTAAAGTCATGATGATGGTAGTTATTTCATGCAGAAGGGACTGCTGTATAGTATCATCTTATTAAAAGGACCGGGAATTTAAAAGGATTTGGTGCTAAGATCCACATATGAGGGAGAACATATGTCGTTTGTTTTTCTGAGTCTATGTTACTTCACTTAGTATAACAGTTTCTGCATCCATCCATTTACCTGCACATTTCATTATTTCATCTTTCTTTACTGCTGAACAGAACTCCCTTGTGTAAATATACCACATTTTTGTTATTTCTATAATTTTTACATTCATGCATTTGGTTTTTTGAAATATAAACCATTGGCTGGGTGTGGTGGCATGCGCCTTTTATCCCAGAACTTGGGAGGCAGAGGCAGGCAGATCTCTGTGAGTTCAAGGCCAGCCTCATCTACATAGGGATTTCCAGGTCATCTGAGGCTACAGGGAGACCCTGCCTCAAAAAGACTAAATAAATAAATAAATAAATAAAATAATCAAGTATATCTGAGTTCATGCATACAAAATTCATTTTGAGCATCTCTAAGCTCACCTAGAATTGACTCTTTTTTTTTTTTTGCATGTGATTTTAAGGTTATGGAAAATATGAGGTCTAAAAGTTCTTATCTGTTAGTCCTGCAGATAGCCTCACTTGACTAAGTCTGACAATTCTGACATTGGTTGATGACTCTTATGAGCAATAATAAAAATGACAATCTTGTGTTTTGAACAAGTTATAATGAAATAAATTCAGTGAAATAAAGTAGCTAATGGATTAACAGTGCACAAAGCAAGAAACTCTTCTATTACCTTTCAGGTTAGTCTTTACTGGCCTGATGATCTTCATAAACTACTGATGACAATTCTCACAAGCTGTACCTGAGATTCCAAGAACAGTGAAATCTCTTTCAGGCATGATCTTGTTTGATTACGCATGTTGAACCATGAGTTAGCCAGTATGCCTTAAGATGCCGATAATTAAATTATTTTCTCAAATTCATGCAAAATGACATGATAATTTGACCAAATCATTTCAGAGTGTATTCTTGGCTTTGACTGATTTTCTAATGAATTATCCAATCTTTTGGACTTGTCTTATGAAGTTAAATGTACCCATTGCTAGTTGTTAAAAATAAAATGTATGCATCCGTTTCAGGCTTTATCCATCTAGAATATTACTGAGATTGGAGGATGATTTAGAAGTAATCAATATAAATCAGAGTTCTGGGCAAACTCATTGTGAGGAAAAAGGTTCTGTAAGTACATGAAACCTGTACTGAGAGTGGAATCTTACATTTTGACACTCAGTCATTTGTTTTGCAGTAGACCATGGTGATTGCACTACACACACAGATCCAGAGTCATGCAGCTGGTCATTCTCCAGCTGCTTGTCCATAGCTCCAGTGTCTGTCTTCTTTGCTACACTTCATGTTATTTGTTTTTCATATGTTTTGTTCATCTGACACATACCACATGGTTGGTAGTATCATCATTT
Organism: Nannospalax galili; assembly: GCF_000622305.1. Lineage (NCBI taxonomy): Eukaryota > Metazoa > Chordata > Mammalia > Rodentia > Spalacidae > Nannospalax > Nannospalax galili. The sequence goes on from NW_008356327.1 coordinate 2,537,923, forward strand.
TTCAGTGCTGTCCTGAGATTCACAGTCAGAATTTAATCATAATGCCAGATGTGGTGTCACAAACCTTCAAGCCCAGCACTCAGAAGGCAGAAGCAGGCAGATCTCTGTGATATTGGGGCTAGCCAGGTCTATATAGCTAGTTCTAGGCCAGCTGAGGCTACATGAGACCCTGTCTCCAACCCACCCCCACAAGAAAAAGAATTTAATCCTATTTCATTATGACTCAAATCCCCTATGCCTTTTTCTTGTTCTTTGCAGTGTTCCTCAGTCTGCTCTTCATCTCCTTTCTCATACAGTTCAGACTCCATCACAGTCTTCTCCAGTGGCTTAGTTTCTTTTATTATTTTGCCTTTCATTATCTTGTTTTTCCACTTTTTCTTGCAACAACTCAACCGAGAGAGGCTGCATCCTTCCTTATCTTAATAGCACCCTTGCACACACATCCTCTTCTAGCTGTTGTTTATTGCTTCCTTCTTAGGTACAGAGGCTTGAGGCTTCTTGAAAAAGCTCATTTCCACTTCCTTATGTTCCATTCGTTACTAGTCCTACTTTGCTCTGGCTTCTGCTTCTACCACCTCTCTGCCGAAAGTGCATCGCCTTCAGTATTCCCAGGCTCAATGAGACATTGTTGTGCTTATCAAACCTCATCCTGTTTACTCTGAGCCTCTATGACCTTTCTCACCTAGAATCATTTTTTTTTTCTTTTTTCATACGGTATAATTTGATGGCATTTAGATTCCCTCCCCTATCTGTACCTCCCCTTACTGCACCATGCCCAATTTAATGTACTCTATTTTGATAGATGATAGATAGATGATAGATAGATGATAGATAGATAGATAGATAGATAGATAGATAGATAGATAGATGATAGATAGATAGATAGATAGATAGATAGATAGATAGATAGATGATTGATAGATAGTTAGAGTAAGGCCTGTAGAGTCAATTTATGTCCCCAAATGTCCTTCAGTGTGGGTCCTTCCACTGGAGCCTGATTAACCTACAAAGAGTCCCATTCTTGAAGGAGACTGTCTCTCCCTCTCCCAAAAGCCATCAGTTGCCAAAAGTTCTTTAGGTTGTGTTGGGGTTTCTTACCCACCTTCTCATGTCTATGTTGGGATTTTGTCTGATTTGAGTTTGCATGGGACTTGTACATGCTGTGTGCCTCTCAAGACTCAGGGATCAGAGCAGAAGATGGGGAGAAAAGATTGTAAAAGCCAGGGGTAGTAGATGACCACAAGGAAATAGAATTCTCCAGATAGGTAGAATCCGTTCTTTATCTCTGTACTTTTATTATTTTTTCTTGTGTGCACATCTCTCCATTATACTATACTCTATAAATTTTAAACATATTATTGATATTCTGTGTAAATCCTCTCTTTGGAGGACATTATCCAAACACAAAGCTTCAACTTTCATACCTTATGGCTTTCAATTTCCAGGCCAGCCAGAAAATACTTTGAATGCTGTTCCTTTTCATCAGACTGTCTTGCATACATCTCTGTGAGCCTGAACCTCATTTCTATGCCTTATTTGAGTTGTCAGCCTTACACTTGAACCTCCCTCTCTTTCTCTGGGGAAAGTCTAGCAGCATAGCACCAAGCTTTTCTGGTCCAAACTGTGGAAAGTTGTTTTATATTTCCTTCTCTTTCTCTTCTTTACATCTACTCAGTGACTGAGAAATCCCTTGTTTTTATAAAAAATCATTTATTAAGATTAATATATTATTTATTACTACAGAAGGCATAAGAATAAAACTATTCAAGAGTAAAGATTAATAAAAGTAAAGTAATATGTTAATAAGATTAACATATTATTTATTACTACAGAAGGCATAAGAATAAAACTATTCAATAGTAAAGTTTCAAAGTTATGAAGATATGTATTGTACTCCATGAATCTGATCAATTAAAACTAACTACTGCATGTGCATATTCTCCATTTTTCCTTTCTGCTTTTCTTCTAGTTTGTGCAGCAGCCTCTTGCTCTCTGCAGTCTGGACCTTTTAATCTACCTTCCTCACTGTTGTCAGAGTGACCTTTCTAAAATGCCATTTTGATCATGTCACTAGCTGATTTTCAAACCTTAAGTAGTTCCCAAGACTGTCATGCTGTAGTTCACAGTTCACAGCTTAACATCCTCCAAAGCCCTTCACCCTGAGCCCCAGACTTATTTCAGACCATTGTGCCACTTACTTGCATGACTTCTTCATATTAGTTCCTTTTTCTTGAAGTGTGGGAGGCTATCTCACTTATTAACTCTTTGCAGAATACATCTTCCCTTTACATATTCATGAAGCTAATGTCCAGGGTGGCTTTTCTGATGACCAACTTTGTCCTATTGAGACAGTCTCTCCTTCCTCCCGTATCTCCTGTATTGCTCCTATCATGGCATTGATTACTTACTTATTTGCATCCAAGTATCACGTGCACCATGTATCCTATTTTTATTTAACTGTCCTTTTTCCTTACCAGTCCATATGTTCTCTGATAAGAAAGAATTTATCTCTTTTGGTGTTCTAGAGCTTTCTATATGCCCATATAGGTACTGAAGTACAGGTGCTATGCAATAAATATATGTTGAATAGGTGAGTTCTTATCACAAGATTTACTGGGGAAAAAATGTACCATGTTACTCAAATCTAGGGGAAGTCCTATAGCCTAGTCACTTGGACCTCTGGTTATAGAACCAGGCTACTTATATGAATTATAGATTTAGCACTTACGAGCTCTGTATCCCTAGATATTTTCCTTAACGTTCTAAGAGCCCCTTTTCTGTAAAGTGGAGGTGTTAGTAATCTTAATCATATGCAGTTATAAGATTGTACAAACAGAAATATGTAAAACACTTAGAACAGCATATGGCCATGGTAAAAATTTAATTAAGATTAGTTTAAGTTAGAGGTATGACATCCACAAAACAAGCACTTCATTATTGCATATTAAGTTGTAGCAACAGACATCGTGTTGATCTAGTTTACCTTCACTAGTCCTTCAAACTCAGTGTTTATGTATTTACAAGAATAAGTTCTTGGGAGGATGGAGAGTTTACTCTGTGATTAAGAGTACTCGCTGTTTTTCAGAGGCCTCAAGTACAGTTCCCAGCACCCACATCAGGTGGCTCACAACTGCCTATAAATCTATTTCCAGGGAATCCAATGCTCTCTTCTAGCCTCTGGAAACTTGCACTCATATGTGCATACCCACAAAGGAACACAGACAGATACACATACATATAATTAAAAATAAATATAATAATTATTTTAATAGAATATTCATGAATTCATTAATAGTTCAACAATTTGATTATTATAAAGTTCTATGTTGATTGCAGTGCTATTCATAATAGCTAAATTATGGCAACAATATAAGTGTACATCTACAAATGAATTAATAAAGAAAAATAGTAAATATGCATTCTAGAATAGTATTTGTTCATGAAAGGAAGGACATTTGTCATTTGCAACAACACTGCTAAACACAGAGGGCATTATGGCAAGTGAATCAACCAAGATGCAGAGACTGTTCTCACGTGTTCTCAGCCTGTATACTAAAACAATCAAGCCACAGAAGCAGAGTGAAATAGTGGTTATCAGCTCCTAGGGAGATGATGGCCAAGAGATATAAAGCTTCAGTTAGATGGGAAGGATAAAGTTGTTGCTTTTATTGTTGAGATCTATTGCTCCACATTGTGAATAGAGATAACGATAGTGTGTCATACATTTCAGAACACTGAGCAAAACTTCAAGGCTATTTACAACAAAATATAAATATTTGAGGATTAGACTTATCAATTAGCATGAAAATTATTCCACACCATATTCAAACACCATTGCATCACTTTATTATTTACCTTAAAATAAAAATTCACTTAGGTTCCTGTTGGAGTTCCTACCCTGGCTTCCCTTGATGAAGGACTGTACTGTAAACTGAAATAAACCCTCCCATCCCCCACAAAAGAAAATGAATATGTTATCTGTAAATTAAACTAAAATATTTTTTTGGTGGAGGAGCTGCAAGATTGAGAATTACGTTATTTCTAAGATGTGCAGATAATATGGAAACTAATAAAAGGCTTAGGCCTTTATTCCTAACCTGTTTTTCTTTCTCCAGGAAAATCAGAAGTCAATTTTTTCAAAGCCATGGGGCGTATGGACAATTCGGGTATAATTTAGGCAGATCTATGTAACCTAGATCTGAATTTAAGAGCAGAGAGCAAGTCTGGTGTGAATTCAGAGACGCATTCCCGCACTTGGTGAGAGAGCTAGAATTCAAGTCTAGACCCAGTTCAACCTAACAAACATTTGTTATCTTTACACATACCCTTTTATTCTAAGTTGCAAAGGCAATGTGGTGGAGTCTGAGCCTACTTCTAAAACCAGGTTGTAACTAACAACAACAACAACAAAAGAAAAACCCCCCAAAAACCATCATATTGCTCCTAGCCTGCACTACCATCCTCAGGCCTCTCGGGGTAAATCTATAGCACAGCTCTCCATGCCGGGACTCCCTAAGCCTCATTCACCCTTCCATCCCCCCCCTCGCTGTACTATACTCCTAGTTTGGGCCCTGCACCATTCCTAGTCTTGGGGCCCCAGACACCTGGGGAACCAATACTGCTTCCTGATCCTTCTCACCCACAAAGCTTACTTAAAAGACAGTGATGGCAACTCTCCTAGCCTGCACTACTATCCTCAGGCCTCCTGCGGTAAGTCTATAGCACAGCTCTCCACGCCAGGACTCCCTAAGCCACATTCTTCCATCGTTCCCCCCCCCTTCTATACTCCTAGTTTGGGCCCTGCACCTTTCCAAGTCTTGGGGCCCCAGAAACCTGGGGAACTAATACTGCTTCCTGACCCTTCTCACCCAGACCAACACAGTGCCTTTCTTGGGCCCCAGGAGCACCGCTTCTGGTCCTGGCCCCGCCCTCATCTCCCTCTACTTCCTTGGTCCTGCAACCCCCCGCCAGCCTCTTTCTGGGGCTTCGAGGCTTACCTTTACTCTCCCTGATCCTTTGCATCCAGTACAACCCAGCTACTCAATCCACTCCCTGGGAAATCTTGGGGCTTCTTTCCTCCCCATCTGCCTTTGCATCCCTGTGTGGCGCTCCACGGCCAGGGTCTCAGGTCAGTTCCTGAGGCCAAAAGCATTCTTAGAAGATTCCAGACCTAAGGAGAAAG
>NW_008356327.1:2548260-2606846 GCF_000622305.1 Nannospalax galili
GGAACAGCTGACCCTCCTGGAACAGGGACCTCTGGCTGACTAGATTTACCAGAAGGGCAGACAGGGGGAATGGATGAGGGTGCTGACAACACAGTGGACAGTGACAGGGATGGCAGAGTATGGAGCCTCTAGTGGGAGAGGAAGGCTGTCTATCTGACGAGTTTGTATTCATGCTCAGATGCCGAGGAGCTCAGAAGGTGGGCAACTGTGACCAGTGATAGTCATGTATATAGAGATTAGAAATGCATGTGAAAACGTCTCAATGTCAATTGCTTTGGAAGGAATTCTTCTGTATGTAAAAAAAAAAACAAAAAAAAAAAACCCAAGTATCTTCTTGAAATCCCTCAAATTAAGGTAAAGCATAAGAACAAATCATTCTGGAAGAATGCAAAGGAAAATAGCTTTAGATACTTAAGTGACAATAGAATTTATTCTCATAATTGTTTTAATAGCTTTTGTATAATCCTCATCGCTATTATGAGATATAAAATGTATTTATCAAATCTGTAATCATTATGCCAAAAAATCTGAATTACTATAATATTTTGCATATTGTTAAAACTGTAACTTTAATTGTAAAAAAAAAATTTTTTAAAAAAGCCAGAAAAAAACCCCATCATATTAACATAAAACTGTAAGAAGGAGTTTTAATAGATGTAATGACGAATAACAGATATTACTACTGGGGCACAGAAGACTGAACTTAAATTGTGCACTCAGGGAACAAAATCGTGCATGATTTGAGTCAAGACTGATTTGAAGAATCAAGAAAAAGTTGTAGCCAATAGAATAAAAGGAAAAGGCACAAAGGCATGATGTGTGTGAGGGATTCACTGAGGGCAGGAGTGCTAGAAGGATAACCTTAAGTTGGTGAAGTAATGGACATGGGCTAGGATAAAGGCCCTGATAGTTCATATTAATATATTCTAATCTACACGCCTGTGAAAAATTGAAACGTAAACCAAGTATTATGGAAAGCCTATTATATTCCATGTTCTTGTATGAGACCAGCTTCCTGGAAGATTCTGTTTCCTTGTGGTTATCCACCAGCTCTGGCTCTCAGAACCTTTCTGTCCTCTTCTGCAATGATCCCTGAGCCTTAGGAGGCGGAAAGTTGATATAGATGTCCTGTTCAGAGACAAACATTCTCTAGCCTCTTTTTCTTTGCATATTGGCCAGTGGTGGGTCTCTGTGTTAATCATCATCTGATGCATGAGGAAATTTCTCTGGTAGTCTCACTAGCGTTCAAACCTGGCAGGATGTGGTTGCAAGTGGCTAGTGTTTATCCCTGGACAGATGGAGCAGCATGGTGCAGTGCTACCAACATCTTGCTCTGCCAAAACTTTTCCAGTGAATTAAATTCCTCAATGTAGTTGCCCAAACATGATATATTCAACATCACAGTTTCTTGTAATAAAAGTTTCTAACTTCTGCCTTGAAAATTGAAATATATTATACATTTTACAATTCATGATTAGATTGGTATACCCGTCGCCTATGTTATGTACTGAGGAAGATAAATCTAAAAATGTGTATATTTTAGGTTACTTCCAACTGGAGAATTAATCATCTGAGCAAATTTTTTACTTTGTTTTTGAATGAACAGTTAGAAGATAGTGCAAAGTATGTTAAAAAAAATAAAGGAAAGAAGGCTCAGTCTCCATACCATCTTTCTCACAACTCATCTACTGTTTCCCATTAAACTTCTCTCCCAGGTCAGTGAGACAGCTCATCTGGAAAAAGCAGTTGCTACACAAGCCTGATGACCTGAGTTCCATCCCCAGAAGCCAAGGTGGAATTAGAGAAACAACTCTTGAAAGTCATCTTTGGCTTCCACATGCATAAACACACACAAACACACACACACACGCATGCACACACACATGCACACATGTATGCACACTAATACACACACAAATAATAAGGAATATATTAAAAATCTGTTATATATGTAAATGCATATCAAGACAATCAGCACCTCATCACCCAGCAGTAATCATCTGTCAATGGTTTGTCAGCAAAGGTTGGAACTTCTTCCCATTTCTCCATCACTATGCTGCTTTTTTATTGAGTTTGCATGATTTGAGTCTTGAGCATGCTGTTAGCATTGCTGTAAGTTCATATGTGGGAGGGCTATGGGGTGCAGATGGGGAGGGATCTAAGTATGATTAGTATATTTTATATGAAATGCACAAAAATTCAATAAAAAGTATAATTGAAAAAAATAGCATCTCTTGACTTGTGAATGCCAATCTAGCCTATTATTGTCTTTTTAAATACTAAAGGCAATTCTAATTTCGCTTTTGATGCTTTGCATATATTAAGTTCATTTAAGTGCATTGAAAATACTTTTCCCCACAAATAAACCTTCTACTCTCCATTATGTGATATTTCTTCCCAGATGAAGCTCATTCACCAGTCAGTCCTTGTATCTGACTCACTCTTTCCCACCTTGGTACTTCTACATCCAACATGACAGCTTTTCTTTCAGCTTTATTGTGGAAAAATTTTTATTCCAAAAGATTAATTGCCAAATCAGCTTTGAACTTGGCTCACTTGAGGCTCTGTTTCCATGCATTGTTGGTTATTTTCAGCTCACCCCCTCTCTCCTTTCTGCTTTTCTTTCTATTTCAAAGAATAATTTAGTTTACTTTGAACTTGCTTTCTTAGTAAATTAAGCCATTAGTAGACACTAGTGAAAGTCAGAAGATGAGAGAAGGAATAATTTCTGGTACCCTTCCTATCTTGTGCTTCCCAGGACACTTCCACTAACATCAGGTCTCAGGTCTCTGCTGTGTAATGTTTCATACCATCTGGTGCTGTGCACCATCTGAGTTTCCCAGTGATGCCCCAGTCTCTGGTTCCCCTATCCTTCTAGACTTGCTGATTGTTCATTGACTCACTAGTTGACTTCTCAGCTTTTCTTTACCTGTGATGCCTAGTCTCTGTGATGAGTTTCTGTTGTTGCAAAGCTGTGTAGCTCTTTCCTGGTTATAGGCTTGAATCTTGCTAATGCAGTTGCTCTTAAATATGTATGGTTTATATATGTCATATTGAACTTGAGTTTCTCCATAAATCTTTCATTTGCATAAATTAGACATTATATCCTTACTCAGGTTTTTTTAGTCACTTAAAAAAATGCTGCCCTTTTTTCCTAATTTGTTACTCAAAAACTTTTCTGTTTTTTTAAAAGTTAAATTAAATTTTATTTTACTTTATTTTTTAATTCTTACAAAAACTTTATTGAGAATTTCATACATGCACATAGGTGTTTTGAAAAAAAACTTTTCTAATAGAGCTTAGAGTAGTATCCCATGAATTTCATGGGCTTTAATTTAGAATTAATGTTTATTTGTGCTCTGTTTACAATGTAATAAGTTCCCTATACCACAATAACAATCTTCTGAAAACATTTACCAGCAATAATAAACCAATACTAAGTCACCATTAAACACTAAAATCAGCTATGTAATAAAAATAACCACAACTCAAATGAGGGTAAGGCATGGAAATTCAGTAATTAAACTTGCAAATTCGACTATTCAAGTATCATGATCACATACAAAAGTTTTTGGTATAATTCTGTTCATAAAACTTCTGTTTACATATTTGTTAGTTCATTCAATGTAGATATTTGGGTTTTTCAGTCTATATTTGGTGCATACTAGCCACTGTTTTGATTTTGGGGATAAGGCAAAGTGCAAAAGAGGCAAAAATTTAGGCCTTAATTGAGCCTGTATATAAATGTATAGGTTTTTTTGTATTCTTTAGTTTATAAAGCATTAAAAACAGTAAGAAAATAAAAATGAGTTCAATGAAAGTTTAGAATTTAAACTATCAATTCATAGCACATAAAGAATTTAAACTATCAGTTCATAGCACATAACTAATAACCATGTGGGAAGTGTAACTCTTTGAAAACTAAATGTAAATTTTAAATACATACAAAATTTTTTCAAATCTGCAAAATTTAAATCACCCCCCCCACACACACACAAGTGAGCACGTCTGCAAAATTTAAGGATTCCTGGAATTTGTGCTTTGAAGATCCGATATTGGAGCCTAAACACTTTATTTTTATTATTTGCATTATTTATTATTGTGTATGTTTGTGCACACACATGCACATGAGTGCCTATGTATTTGGAGCGTACACTCCTATGCCACATGTGGAGGTCAGAATACAATTTGCAGGAATCAGTTCTCCACTCTATCATATGGGTTCCAGGTTGCCAAGCTTGATGGCTGCACCTTCACCTGCTGAGCTGTAGGGCTGGACTGGGAGCCCATACCTGACATTCTCATTGCCTAAGTTGCCTTTCCATTGAAATCTGCAAGACTGTTCTTCAAAATATTGAAAATAACAAAATCAAACAAAAAAGAAATGATAGAAATATTTAATAATAGAAGGTGGGTTCACTAATTTATGACATTCAAGTAAAGGAATGCTAGTTAGTTTTTGAACTGGTTTCTAATGTATTTATTGACAGGATATAGCACTATATAAAAAAACTGTACTTAAAATTATGCATTCTATATAGAGTCCACTATGAGGATAATGAGGTTAACACTCTTGTATACTTTTTTCCCCTTATTTTTTCCACAGTGAACATAACATTCTTTAACAGTGCTAACAGTATTGTTATATATTCATATGAGATAGGTCAAATTTTTTTTAAATCAAGACTCTGGAGCTAAAATCAAGACTCTGGAGTAATAATACTTCCCTACACAAGATCCTGTCTTGTAAAGCTTTCTGATTAGGCATGTTACATTTTTTTAACGTGAATCAATTTAGCACAAATCTCTTACTTATATTTTAAAGGGCCTCAAACAGAAGTATTTTTCTAAGCTTACCTATATATTTTGCTTGCAAAAATTCTTAAAATAGCTTTTACCCATTAAAATCTTAAGAGGATTACACAATCTAAATTAGTGCCTGAACTGCAAAAAGCCATAATGAACTTAATATTATTGCTTTCCAAATGTAGACCAATTCTTAATAGACTATTTTACAATAGGAAGTGCCTTTAGGGGTCAGTATAACAAAATTAAGATCAGTTTATATAGCCTTACCAAAGGTCTGGTGGCAGCATAAAAATGTCCAGTATAATTATTTAGTTTTTCAATAGCTCACATATCATTTTCTTTTCCAAGCTTGGTTCATGGTAAAATGAATGGACAGATCTCTGTCTTTCTTTAAGAAACTGTATTTGTATTCTGCTATTTCTCTATTATATAAACCTACTTAAATTTTTGTTAGTCAAATCATGCTTGAGCTCTTAGCACTGATGGGTGAGATTTGTCTTCGGTTACTTAATTTGAAAAAAGCTACTGAAGTAATCTTAAAAATAATCATCCAGGAAGATACCCACTGAGCATAATCTGTCTAGTGTCTCCATTTAAATGACCACTGTTCAATGATGATCAGTCTTTCTGAGTTTTCATGTCCCATGTTCAAGAGTCTGGTTTCTTGTTCTTCTCTTTTCTCAGATCTAACATCTTTTATTTCTTCTCCTCAGTATTAAACGCTGGCTTAAGCAGATGCTATTTGTCACTTTGCTCAGCCTTCTGTACTTGAGGGCAGCATCTGCTAAACAATTTAGGACATCTGGGATATGTGCATGTATGGCCCTGAAAAGGAAAATGTAATAACTGGGCCTTTTATTCTGTTTGTTTGTTTGAGAAAGGGTCTCACTATGGAGCCCTGGCTGATCTGCAACTCACAGACATCCACCTGCCTCTGACTCCTGTTGCTGGGATTAAAGCTGTGTACCACAAAACCCAGCCTATAAGTTGATATTTTAAAGATAAACATTCCTTGATATTTTGGGTACAAGAATTCTTGAGCCAAATGTAATGAATCAATTTTTCATTCTTTATTCAAAACAAACAAGAATTTCACAACACATTGGAAGGACCTTTGCATCACTAAGCATAGAGCTCAGAGTTAAATATAAAAGCATGCATGAACATGAATTTTTATATGCTGAGGCATTTCACGTTGGTAGGCAAAAAATGTTGAGGGGGCCTGGGTGGCTCCCAACTTTCTATAGTGGTGCTTAATATAACAGAATTGCCTTTGAACTGAGATAGCACTTTCTAAAAGAAAGGATGAAAGAAACTTTGCTTTTATGATGATGTAAGATTGACCCCTGATGTGAATAATTTCACTTTTCAACACTTATTTATATGGTAACCACTACAAAAGTTGACTACATTTGTGAAAGTCTGAGACTGTGTCCAAGTTGTTGCTTAGAATTGATTTCAGCCTTAAATATTAGGCATCTTTTCTGTTGACTTTAAAGAGCTTTCCTAGTCTTGAAGAATATATTTTGATACTTTAGTGAGATAAACAATTACTTTTAAGAATGATATTTTCACAATTTATGACCAAATATCTTATTTCTTCTGTTTCTTCATTGATTATGCTGAGTAAAGAAGCTAATTGACATACCATAAGTAACACACTAAATATTAGTCAAGGAAGACTCATACTGATTTGGAGTCATCAATTGAGTCATTCAAATTGACATTGGACAAGGCATCAGAGAGCAGTCTCTATGGATTTAATTGTCAACTTCATTGACAGAGGGGGGCATGGAGAGAAATCATAAGAAAATTACAGTTTGAATCACCAAGAAGTTTTCAATGTAGAACTTACGTTTCTGAACCTGTGAAAATAAAATTTAACTGACACACTTATCATTGCATAGTGTTCCCTAACTTTTATCTCAATGCAATGAAATATGCTTGGGTAGATAAGGGAAAGGCAAAGTTTGTTATCATCTGGTAGTTTAATTCATTTAACTGCTTTGAGATTTTTTTTGTTCATATTGTTTCTGGTTGTTGTGGGGCTAGCATGTGCTGGCAAACATATTACCACCAAGTTACATTCCTAACCCTGTTTTAAGATATTTTTATATGTGTGTATGTAATTTAACTGCACATACAATAATTGTAAATAACATTTCATCAAATTTACTATTAGTAAAGACTCCCTTAAGATTTAAATGTTCAATGACTCTAATACTTCTTCCCCATTATGGTGGACCTACACATGGTTAATTTAATTTTAGGCATGTATTTCTATTCTTGGAAGCTTTACTGAAGTTCCCTAGTCAAAACAAAATCCATACTGGAATGTTAGCGGTAAACCTCACTTACATAAATAATGGTGATTCTGCATAATACATGATTTAGTCATGCTCAAAAAATAATTCACTAGAAACATGTTAGTTGTTAGTGGGAGGCAGGATGAAATGAGAGCATAGGAATACTCCCCAGAGATCACCATGTACAGAATGGTACATTCTATGACATCACTTTACTAACAGGCTCATCTTTTAGACTTTAAAAAAAAATCAATGAATGTAGAAAACCACAGTATTATCTTTGTACTCAAGTTTAAATTGTTTAAATTTAAATAAATATAGCTGAATTAGTGATCAAGATCTAGCAACTACATGTAGAACCTGTTCAGAGTACAAAATTTGTGAACAATGTATAATCACCAAGTTCTTTCAAACCTCTCTAACATGCCAGGTGTGGTGGCACAGACCTTTAATTCCATTTCAGTGATTAAAGTATTTGGGAGGCAGAGGCAGGCAGATCTCTGTAAGTTCCAGGCCAGCCTGGTTTCAGGCCAGCTTGTGCTACAGGGAGAGCCTATCTTCAAACAAACAAAAAACTCAACCAAACCAAACCAAAGCCTCAAGCCAACCAAAGAAACAAGCAAAACTAACAAAAACCCCCTCTCTCTAACGAATGCCTAGCATCATCTTTTAGCTTATATTTCTGCACTTCTGAAGTTTGATGTGTTGTTCAGTAGTTATTTTACCCTTGAGGTTACAGTTAGCAGTGTCTGGGCACATTTTTAGTTGTCACACTAAGTGAGAGAATATCTATTGGGGAGACCCAGGATGCTGCTATGTTTGCAAAACTTCTCTCAAAAATTTGCTGATCCAAAATGTCAGGAATGCCCAGGAAGTGAATCCCTGGTAGTACTCCAATGTCTTCATCTTTTCATGAGAGGGAGACAAACCAAGAATGGTTTTAGAGATTCATCCACGTTTGGCACTATTACATCATGTAAAAGGAAGAGAAACCTTAGAAATGATAGATCAAAAATGCCCAAACTACTCAGGAAAGATCAGCAGGAGATATAAATGCGCAAATATACAGCATGTCCCACCCATTTCAGAGGAACAGCCACTGATCAGCTTCAGGAATGTTTTGCCTGGCCACAGCAAGAAACCCGATACAATGGGAGCAGCTAAGTTTTCAAGAGAATTCACAAATCTTTTTATTTTACGTGTATATGTGCATTGCCTGCATGTACGTTAAATGCACCTGTGTCATGCAAGGCTGGCGGAGGACAGAGAGGCTGTTGGATCTCCTGGAACAGGAGTTACAGACAGTTGTTAGTTGCCATGTGGGTGCTGGGATTCAAACCTGGGTCTTATGCAAGAACAGTCAGTGTTCTTAACCGCTGAGCCATCTCTACAGCCCTAGAAATCTATTTTTTTAAGTGAAATCCCTTAAAATTTAAATATCTGTAATATCTTTTTAACAAAAAACCAAGGGCAAACAAAATGCACTTGGAAGGTAAGTCTTTTTAAAGATATTTAATTAATTAATTTATTTACTATTTATTTATTTTTCATGGAAACAAATACCTATTCTTTAATGAAACCATCCTTTCTAAACAGACAGGGTTATCTTCTCACCACATTCTCTTCAAATGACATTTTACATGAAATGTTAAATTATTCAAAGTAAAAAGACCCTTATAGTGAGTTCTAGGACAGTTGCGGCTACAGGGAGACCCTGTCTCAAAAACACAAAAACAACAACAACAAAACAAAAATCCCTTATAGGTAACCCTTTAAACCCTTTAACCCTTTTCCTTTCTTTTTTTCTTTTTTGTTTGTTTTTATTGAAATTTTATGTATTTCATACAGAACATCTCAAACAATCTTAATCATCTTTATACCCCTGGCACCAGCACCTTCCCATAGCCCCCCCACCCCACTGGAGCCCATATTCTCTGCCATCCCTGTTAAGGTCCACTGTGGTCAAGTCACTGTTCCCAGACATTCTCCAGTGCAAGTCCATCTGCTGAGTCTAGTCAGCCTATCTAGAGTCCCTTGTTTTAGGAAAATCAGCTCTTCTTCACCTAGCAAGCAGCAATCAGTTGCCAATATTTCTTCAGATAAGATTGGAGTCTGCTGCTCATTTTCCCAGTTTCTACGCTGGGTTTTTGTCTGCTTGAGTTTGCATGGGACTTGTGTATGCTGACAACATTGCCATAGAATCATATGAGCAGATTCCCTGGAGGTTGTAGGACTCTGTTTCCATATGGTCCTGGACTTCCTCTCTGACTCTTACAATCTTTCTTCTCCCTCTTCTGCAATGGTCCCTGAGTCTTGGGTGGGTGGAATTTAATAAAGAGGTCCTGTCCAAGGACCAATGTTCATCAGACTCTTGATCTCTATATTCAGCCATTTGTGACCTTTTATGTTCCTGGTCCTCCACTGCATGAGGGAGCCTCATTAATGAGAACTGATTCATTGGTGTCCTCCTCTTTACCCCTGTTCTATGTTCCAGGAACCTTAGGTGTAGAGGTTGCATTGTAGATGTGTCACATAGGCCTGGGAAATTCATAGACAATGTCCGTGTGTGACCAGTTGTAGTACTTGGTAATAGTCTCCAACTGGCACAAAATGAGCTTCTTTGATGAGTGGTGGCAGGGATATTTGTGTGCAAATATAAGATACATATTAGGGATGTAAAAAGGTTTTCTTAGGGCTAGGTAAGGTGTCACACACCTTTAATTCCAACAATCAGGAGGGGATACAGAAGCTGGCATATTTCTTTGAGGTAACCAGTATGGTCTACATATAGCATTGTAGGCTTGCTGAGTTTCTGTCTCAATTTGTCATAATATCTGAGAATTTTACACATGAAAATGAAATACATTTCCCTTCTTATTTGCCCTGTCCGACTCCGCCATCAGTTCCAGCAGGCCCCCTCTCAACTTCATTTCTTTTTTGTTTGTTTGATAATGCACTAAGTGCAGTTACTGCCCATATGTACATGGGCATGAGGCCATACAGTGAAGCATAGGAAACCCACCAGTGACCACTTTCTCCAAAAAGGATGATTTTTCTCTCCTCCAGAAATTATCTACGGCCAATAGTTCTCCAGAAATTGGTGATTTTGTCACCACATTTTAAGAGCTGTTTTCAGTACTGATTGACATGGTTCACCACTTACTTGACTCTAGGTGTGCCCATGCCTGCAATTACATGGAGACTTAAATAGTTCTTGAATTTTCAAGAGTGGTGAGCTGACCTTTGGCTGTGTATCCTTCCCTGAGAGTTACACTCATCTGTTCATGATTCTCAATCACATGTTTTGAGTTGAATTATTGATCTCACTCCACTCCTTTAGAAACTTTTCCTATTGAAGTAGAATACATACTTGAGTAGCTCTTTCTTTTGATATTTAGCAACTCACAGCAACTCAAGTTAAATGCTTTGAGCATTCAAGGTATTAAACAGAACAGTTTAGAGACTTTCAACTCAATAAATAGTGCTCTCTATTCCTTTTTCTCTTTTCCTCAACTCTTTTTATCCCTT
The DNA here is from genome assembly GCF_000622305.1 of Nannospalax galili. Lineage (NCBI taxonomy): Eukaryota > Metazoa > Chordata > Mammalia > Rodentia > Spalacidae > Nannospalax > Nannospalax galili. The sequence goes on from NW_008356327.1 coordinate 2,558,904, forward strand.
TCCTGATTTAAGGACTTAGGGAATTAAGCACACAAAAAATACCTTAAATGGTATAAAAATAATTCAAAAGCGTCAGAACTTTTATCTAAAATCACTGTCTTTAGCATGGGCTCTGATACCCTGACATGGGTATGTTAGAAACTTGTGGCTAAAAGATAATATAAATCTTGAAACAATCCTGTGAACTTGATTTCTTTTGTTAGATGAGCAAATTGAGTTATAGATAAAAGAATAAGCTTGACCACTGTCAAACAGCTGGGAAGTGTTGAAACTGGAAATCTAAACCCTGACTATTTGTGGCAAAGTGCTTTCATTACCAACCACGCCCTAAAGCACGGCATAATAAATATGTTGAGTTCAAGTAGAGCTGGGAAAGCAGGAATGGGGGAAAATATTAATCTTTGTTTTGTTATTAGCTCTTTCAGAATCTCTGTAGAATGTGATCCTTACTCTTTCTTCAGGGTTTAACACACACACACACACACACACACACACACACACACATGTGCACACATGTACTATCCACATGGATTATACCATCATTTACATTCTATTTAACCCACAGCCCTAGTCCTGGGTCTGGCATTAAGGGGGATCATAGCACTATTCTATGTCAGGAAATATTAACATTGGCTTTCCATCATCACCCTGTAACGGTGAAAATTAGGTTAGGTAGTTTTGTCTTCCTTACCCTCTTCTAAGCAATTAACCCAATTTATACATTCTTTCAGTTTTTAAATCTAATGAAATCATCAATAGCAATTGTTATTTAGCTGAAATTCAGATTGCCAAATCTTTTGTACATTTGCAAGTGTTAGTAATTAAATTGTTCTACTTGCAATTTCATTTTTCAGAAAATGCAAACATAAACTTCAAAGAGTTTAAAAAGATTTTAAGATAATTTATTTTTACTCAATTTAGAAAAATCCCACTTAACTACATAAAGCTTTCTATTAGTATAATAGAAACAAAATTTATTTGTGAATTAGGATTTATTCTCAGGCAATTAAAGGAAAGAATTTCTTTTTTTTTTTTAAAGAAAAGAGGTTACTTTTTATAGTAAAGTGGACTTATTGCATTAGTCATCTGCAGCGTTAAGAAACTAATAATTGTTTTTATGTTATTCAAGCCTCTTAATTTAGTAAACCTATAATTGAAAAGTGAAATTTCGCAATAAAACAATATAACTCAGTCTATGTTGCTATGGGAAAGTAAAATGTTTCCTCCTACTTTCATTAATTAATTTTCAAATAATGCTTAAGGGCTTGTTATGATAGTTTTTTACAAGGTAGTAAATACATAGTTATCCAGACTGTCTGGGTTGAAAACTAATTACCATTGGAAACTGAAACATTTAAGCTAGTTATTTCTGCAAATCTAACAACTCCAAATACTATTTTCATATAAATCCAGTGCACAATAATGCAGGGATAGACTCACAAATGAAAGCCAAAATGTGGTATCAAAAAAGAAAGTTGGGAGCCAGGCAATAAGTGAAGCAATATATAAATGCAAAATTTCAAAATATTTTTAGAGACAAGTAGCAATAAAAGATACGAAGTCGAGGGATGGGGGTAGTAAGGTGGGTGCAGAAATGGGGAGGGGTTCTGTCTATGATCAGAACACATTGTGTGAAATTCTCAAGTCAATAAAAATACTTAAAGAACTTTTAGAAAAGAAATTTAATATTGGTCTGTTCATAGCTGCTTTAAATTAAAAATATCACATTCAAGAAAAAATATATTATCTGCATGCAAATATCAAATAGCTTACAAACTAAAAAGACTTATCCAAGACTAAGTGATAAGTAAATACGATTTTCTATAACATTTTTTCTACTAAGTGATAAGTAAATAAGATTTTCTATAACATTTTTTCTGATTTGCTTTATGTCTTCTCCAAGTGATATACTTGAGGAAGCCATAAATTGAATTTAATGCTAAAAAAGAGTTTTCATGTAAAAATGTAGCAATGAGAGGAAAGAGAAGTTTTACTATTTGAAAGGTAGAAGGAAGAAGGCAAACATAAATCACAACTTTTATTCATAATTTCAAATGTTCAAATCATAATTAACTTTAAGCTTATTTCTAGACAGGCTCATTATAAAGACAAGTTAAACAATTCCAAGACTTAGAAATAAAATAATAGTTTTAAAATGCATCAAATACAAAAACTGTAAATGCAGAGTAAACTTGTGTTAACCCTTCTTTGTGTCCATTGACCAGCTTAGGTCTGTATCTGGATGTTTTCCATGCATCAAGTAGATGTGAGGACAGTGTTGAAAATGTTTGTCTTTGTGGGTTTTTCAGAATATAGAAAGATCAAGGAGAAAATAATAATTGTTTTAGAAAACTAAAAGCTTTAGTTTAATAACTGTAAAATCTGGTCAGGCTGCTTCCGTAACATGACAAGAAAGTGGCTGTTGATGTAAAGCATGCAGCAGCAAGTATAATTTCCTGTGATTGTCTTCTCTTCATGTTTATAGGAAAAGAGATTCAACAATCATCAGAAATTTTAAGAAGTAACTATTCTTTAAACTTTGCTATGGATTGTAATTTGTATAATTGATATATTCTTGAAAAGTTATGGACATACAGGAGTTTACATCCATTATGATAAATTTTTCACATTATAATATTTATTCTGTGTTTTGTAACTTCATTTATGCTGATGCATACTTTTTGTTAATGGAGTTTTTCACTAGTCACAGTATAAATTCACTTACAGCCTTATAATTTGACTTTATTTTTCTTTCATATTTTAAACATTTACTTAACTTTTGAATTTCTTGAAATAATGACAATTAGAGCACAGCTTATAAAACAAAACAAAACAAAAAAAGAAGTGTGACCATTAGAACTGAGGGAAGTGAAAGGCTTGTCTGTGGACTGGGCAGCTTCTAGACTCTGTTACAGTAAAGTGAGAGTAGAGCCTGTCGGATACTGAGTTCAATGTAGCGTGTAGCCTTGCATGCCCAACCTCACCATATCTATTATAACTTAACTCAGGAGAGTCAGATTAATCCTTAGGAAATGAGAACTACGGGCCATCTCAGTTGTTCTAGGCTATAACAATAGAAAATAACTATAATATAAATAATAAAAATAATATTTACTGAGCTACTACTTTGTCAATATTTAAGAATGAATACATCTTCCACTCTTTTCATATTCCCTTTCATTTTTAACCATATGGCAACTATTACTTTGCATGCAACATATTTTAATTTTTATTGATCTTGTAGGTTTTCTTTCCTCACTAGGATGTAAGTTCCAAGAATACCCGCAAGGAGACAATCAAGTAACTAACAGAGACTACATGTTTCATTTATTTCTTGCTACATACAATAATTAGGTAAAAAAGACAAGGAGGAGGAAGAGGAGGAGAAAAAAGAGGACTAGGAGGAGGAGAAGGAGGAGGAGGAGAAGGAGAAGGAGAAGAAGAAGAAAGGGACAACCACTTGTATTTAAACTAGCTCTATTTTGTCTTTTCCAAGCAAGGGTAGAGGGATTAAACTTTTGCTTCCTTAAACACTGCTTTTTTTTCTTTTTTTTTTCATGGGATGAAACAATGTTTAACTGAAAATATTTTTTTTATCTTTATTGATTTTAGAAGCTAAATGATTTTTAGCCTTTATCTATAATTTCTTCTAATTTTAGCTATGTTTAATTACTTTCCATATAAAATTCCAAATTGTGAGACTAGTTTTTAAGTCACTACTCTAGTCAAAGCAATGACCTTAATAATCAGAGTATCTCTCTTGTGGGTATTTCTAAATAAAGCTGTTGCAATTTTCCAGTCCAATTTATATAAAAAGGAACTGATCTAGGCCAAATAATATTCTTCTGTGTTTATTCTGGGAGAAAAGATGGAAGGCATCTTAACATTCAAGAATATTTCTTACTCCATAAATTATGAAATGCCATTTATAGTGTATTGGAAATTCATAATATATTTTATTTAACTATTGGGTTGCAAAATGAGGTCATACAAAGTGAAATGAATTTTTTTGTATAACCAAATAGATGAATGTCTGTTATATAGCCTTACATATTATTCCTTTAGAATCAATTATATTAAAAATTTGTGTAACATGGATCTTAAATCTTTATGGGAATGTGAAGTAACTATGTAGATAGGTAGCTAAAGTGAAAATCATGCAACTCATTTTGAAGCATATACAAATGTCATGTAAAGAATAAATTTGATCCATTCCAATTTTTGACAGAAATATGCATATCACTTGTGCACCAGTACATGTCAATATTACTTGCCCCATTCAGATTTGATTCTTTCAGCTATAAATAAAAACATTCAGTTGGTCATTAGTATTGAAATTCATTCATTCATTTATGTTTCTGAAACGAGTTTGGGTTGTTGATACTAGTGACAACTGCTATTTGTAAAGGAAAACATTGTCTCCTTATTAATGCCAAGTAAAGACAAACTCAGTTGACGTGCCAATTTGGATAGGAAAAAAAAAAAAGATAATTTTTTTATTGATTTTTTTTTTTGTATTTCATACAGAACATCCCCAAAAATCTTATTCATTTTTATACCCACATCCCAACTGGAACCCTCCCATAGCCTCCCCCCACCCAATGGAGCCTATATACTCTGTCATCCCCTTTACTGCCCACTGTGTTGTCAGTATCCCCAGGCATTCCCCAGTACATGTTCATCTGGAGTCTAGTATGCCTAGCCAGAGTCCCTTGTTTTAAGAAGTGCAGCTCTTCTTCATCTAGCAGCAATCAGTTGCCAACATTCCTTTAGACAAGATTGGGGTCTGCTGTTCATTTTCCCATTTCTGTGCTGGGTTACTGTCTTGGACTCTCTTGGGCCACATTGGCCAACTCAAACGAAGGTATCTCCTGTCTGGAATTGTTTCTTGTTATGTAGCCTTTAGCTATACACATGGACTCTTCATATACTGATCACTTTAATCCTTGGTTATACTTTCCTTTTGGATGTTTAAGACCATACAGTTGTCCTAAATAAACCAATTTGTATTTACTCTTAAGGTCATTTGAGGATCTGTTCCTCAGGGTCACATGGGCTTGGGAGGGGCCCTTGAGTCCTTTCTTTTACCTGGTCCATTCATGTGAAGATAAGTCAAAGGTCCTACTCTACCATGGCTGGCTTCACTTGGCAGCATGGCAGAAATGTTTCCTCAGTGTTGACCCTCCTCTTTGTAGACAGGACGCTGGCTCAAGTCCATCTGGTGGCATCTCCACTGCCTCCTTGATCAAGAGGACAGATGACTCACCACAGTTGCAGGACATTTTGAGGGATGCTGCATAGTCCCCTGGAACTTAGTCGACCTTGGAGGGTAAGGAGTAAACACTGTCCTATAAGTCCCTCTGACCAGATTAGTATAGGTCTCAAAGTATGATTGTTAGACACCCAAGAAGGTTGGTTCCACTGGTCCGGTACTTTTAATTACCATGTGCTATGTAGATAAACCTTGGGCAAAAACCAATGATTCTCAAATAAACCTTGATTACACATATATTTTGTTCCTTGAGCAAGTTGTATATATAATTTGTCAGTTGGTTGTTGGACTAACTTGGTTCCCCTTGCTTTTTATAAACTAACTAGGCATTACTTATCTTTCTCACTGTCTAACCCTTCTACCACAGTTTCCCCATTTAAGGTGCCCCCATTTTCCCCATTTCTCCCTTAGTAATACCCTTCTCCTATGGTCCCATCTCTCTTGAGCTCCTTCTTTCCTTTTATCCCCAAGGTTTCTTGTATCACCCTCCCCCCTCCCATGTAAATAACCCCATTTTAATCTATATATCCCTTAGTAAAACCTGTTTCCTACTGTTTCTCTCTCTCAGGTTCTTTCTGGAAAAAAAGATAACGTTTAAGTGTACCTATGCTATCACAAATTCCTTAAAATATGACTAATATGGTTTTTCTTTAAAAATCAATAAAACCGCACTAATGTGTAACTTCACAAAAATAAAGACTTTAGAAAGTTAGTTAAGTTTTACACTTTCTTAGGTATAAAGTGTACAACTTAAAAACTTTGAATATAGTATGCAGACGTTTTCAAAATCTAAATTATACAATGCAAAATCAAACTCCTTTAATCTTGTAAGTCAGTAATTGCACCTTTAATGTTTGTTAATTGTTAAAATTGAAATTTTTCATTATTAGCTTTTAAATGAAACTCTTGATATATGTCCTTGAACAAACACTTTGGTAGGTGATAGAGTACTGCTTAGGAGCAAAGCACTAGGACTAGAAGGCTACTCCACTTCTTTCTCTGCTCTTTCTTAGAATTATTGTAGTAACTAAACAAAGTCCTTTAATTATTTTTGCTCATGTTTTCTTATTTATAGTTAGGATAATATTAATAAGAACATCAAAGTGTTGTATAGGTCCAAATTAGTTATAATTTGTGCTGTATAGCTTTAGTTGTCAACTTGATGTACCTGGCTAGAGGGGACCTCAATTTGGGAATTGTCTCCATTAGAGTGGCTTGTGTTTATGTCTGTGGGGCATTTCTTGATCGGTGGGTGATGTGGGAGGGGCCAGCCCTGGGAAGGTGCTCCTGTATTGTATAAGGAAGTAGACTGAGCATAGGCCATAGTAGCAAGCCAGTAAGAAAAGTACCTCCATAGTCTGTGTTCCAGGTTCCTGAGCTGAGCTCCTACCCTGGCTCTCCTCAATGACGAACTGTGCTGTAAGGCAAATATACACTTTCCTCCCCAAGTTGATTTTGGTCAGTGTTTTCATCACAGCGATGGAGAAGCAGACTCGAAAGTTCTTACTGAGCATTGACTATATTATAAAAACAGAAAATGTTAATATAATATAATGTACAGTAAGCGTGTATCAAAACATTTAAAATCACACAAAATGAGTTTTCTATGTAGAGTTTGAAATCATAAAATGACTGAATTTTTCTAAGTAAAGTTTGAAATAATAACATTTTCTGAAATGCAAAAACCCTATAAAAATAAAAATACAAGGCAAAACAAAAGAAGCAAGTTGTGATTTAAATACTATTCAGTCAGTCTCTTCATTGCCATTAAAATCACAATTGGGGGACATATTTTTAAATTTTGTTTTATTAATCTCAGGATTTTGATCATATTCAGAACATTTCCCCCCCTCCACCCCCAGCTTACTACCTTGCCTCAAATTTATGAACTTTACTATTATTTTTTCCTTTTATAAAAGGTCTATCAGGTCCAGTATTTGTTCCCAAAATGCTCTTATATGTGTGTCTATCCCTTCAAGTCTGGTCAACTTACCAGGCATTATACCAGTAAGGAAAAATGACTCTCCCTCTCCCAGAAGAAATCAATTCACAATAGCTCCTCAGCTACAGCTGGCTGGGCCTTCTTGCCCACCTCCTCCAACCATGCTGATTTTTTTTTTTTGACTGATTTGGTTTTATACAGGTCTTGTGTGTGCTGCCATAAGCTCTGTGGGTTCTCATGTGCAGCTACCCTGTGGTGTTCAGATAACAATTACCTTGTATTCATCTGCCACCTCTGATTCTTAAAATCTGTGTGCCCCCTAGCCTTGGGAGGACTGCATGTCATATAGGTGTCTCATTAATGGCTGAGCATGCCACAGGCTCTTATTCTCCACATGTTGACCAGTTTTGTGTCTCAGAGTTAATTGCCAACTGCTTCAAGAAGAACCTTCTCTGGTAAGAGTTGGAGTCATTTAATACTATGTCTATTTAGTGGAATAATAGTAGGTTACTGTGGTCTTTGACCTGTCTAGCCACAGGTTCTTGGCCATGACAACATTATAAGGTATGGACTTCATCTTGTGAAGTAGGTCTAAATCCAATTAGAAAGTGTTTGGCTGCTCCCATAACATGTGTGCCATTGTTATACTAGTGGGCATATTTTATCAAGCCTGTAGTTACTACAGTTCACAGGTTTCAGACCTTGGTTAAGATTATCATTACCTTTCTCTGCCAGTAAAATGCATAGTAACTTTCAGTACCATGAAAGCTAGCCAGTAAAGATGATGAAGAAGAAGAAGATTCAAGGCCAGAACCAGCTTTATTTCTCCTTGTTTGTTCTGCAACTCAGATATACAGTGTCTTCAGCAATAGGGTCTTACCAGCATTTCTGGAAGGTAATCAAATGCAACAGCAATAGCCAGTATTTGTTGAGTGTCTATGGGAACTTTCTGATTAACAGCCCCCAAAGAAGGATTCTACTCCTAGCATTGGGCATTTCGTTTACTAGCCTGTGGTGTCTATTATGGCCATGGAACCTCTGTTATAGGGTAACTACATTTAAACTATTTTTATATTGTACATATATATGTATATGTATGTGTATATATATATATATATATAATATATGTACATAGGTTTCTTCAGTGTTTCCATATGACTTTTTTCAAAAGCCCTTTAGTGTTAGATATCCCTTGTCTTATTCCCTCTTAAGTACACCCTCCCATTGCCTACCCCATTGAACCCATCCTATCCCATTATCCCCATTATATCACTCATTTTATCTCCCCTTCCATGAACCATCCCCTATGTCCCCTTATTAGTTTCCTGACCTTTACAGATATTCTAATTGAAACACACCCCTCTAAAAAATCAAAACTAGCATCCACTTAGACTATGTTACATTTGTCTTTCTGGGTCTCGGTTACCTCATTCAGGAACGACTGTTTCCAGGTCCCTCCACATACCTGTGAATTCCATAATTCAATTTTTCTTTCTTAACAGTCGAATAATATTCCATTATGTAAATGCATGATACTTTCATTATCCATTCATCAGTTGATGGACATCTTTATTGTTTCCATTTCCTTATGTGAACACAGCAACAATGAACACGAATGAACAGATATCCTTGTAGTGGTACAGAGAATTCTTTGGATATGTGCACAAGAGTGGTTTGGCTGGAACTTTTAGGATATTTGTTTTCAGCTTTTTGAGAAACATTCACACTGGTTTCCATAATGTTTTCACAAGTTTACAGTCCCAACACCAATTAATATGTGTACCATTAGGAATATTCTTGAAGTACTTTGTTATTAAGTCCAAAGACAGATGCAATCTATACAATATTGCAATATTGGCCCCATAGTCTATTAAAACATATTTGCTGTTGGCATATTGTGGACAGTTTCCAAAAATGTAAGGGACCTTTTTGAGTAAGTAATTTCACACTATCCCAAAAACAAACAAATAAACAAACCTTCTACAAAAAGAATTAACCATTTTTTACTAGAATAGCCTCTGATAAGTATGAGTCTTGAACAAGAATATAACTGTGGATTTATTTCATTTTCACAGTTGAACATTGAAATGAGATGGCCAGATCCATAAGCAGTGTAGTTCTTACTCTCTTTGTAGGTCCACACCTGATGTTCATCCCTGGCTTCACAATCTGTCTGCCCTTCCTCTCACAACTATGCCAGTACTGTGAGTTGCTTTATCATGACAGTAGAAGCTCATCCCTCACATCTGTAGCCAATCCTCAGTCTTCCTCATGAGTTTGCTTTAGCAACCTTCTACACCTAAAAGTGATCCAATCAATCATCAGGAAACAGACCTCAGAAATAGGTACTTGTCAGCCTCAGACAATAGTGACTTGAGTTGTTGGGTTTCATTTATATTTTTCCACCTATAGAAAGTCTCATCAGGTCAAGAATTTCCATCTTGTAAGATGAGCTTCCATGGGACCAAGCAAAACCCTTTCTTATGTGAATGAATTGACATATGGGACTCCAAATGTAAGATTATTTTTGTAACCACACATGAAACCTGATTCATTTTACAGTCATACCTGAAATATAATAGAAAATTCAAGGATATAATGAGTAGTTTTTAACTAGAGTATACTGCTTACACTAAGTGATCAATTGCTTATATATTGCATACAGCAAATAGTTCATTTAGAGCAACATGGATTTGACCTATTTTCCTTCTATATTCCTTATTCCCACAAACTTATACAAGTGAGTATGCTCACACATTGAGTTAGTCATCATTCAATAAATGTTTACAAAGAATCTTTTTTGTGTCAGGAACAGTACTAGCACAGAGGGAACAACATTCCAAGAACAGGTACCATTCCTATGAACAATAGATGCCATTTCTTCTTTCTCCAAATTTCAAATCTATACCTTCTAAACAAATCAGATATAGGTAAAATGATTCTGCATGGTAGGTGACACAATGAGCTCAGAGCACACAGACAGGTGTCATGAAAAACAAGGAGAGTTTTCCTCAGAGGGAGAGGTTTTGGTGAGGGCCCAGAAATTAGGTAGAGAAAGTGTGGAGAACTAGATAGAGTAAAGACAAATATGCAAGTTCAAGGAAATGGAAATTATATTTATTTATTTATTTATATAAATAATTATGGTTGGTAGAATTTGAAAAGGGGAATAATAAGTGATGATTATAGTGTGCAGAAGCTGGATCATGCAGGATCTTGAAAATGTTACAAAGTTTGGACTTGAATTTAATAATAATAGGGGTCATCAAAGGTCTGTATACAGAGAGACATGATCAACTAGTTGTTTTATAAAATTCACTCTGATATCAGTCTCAAGTCTCTTTATTAGAAGACCTGTGTCATGGTACAAGAAGAAAATAGTGATGGTCTGTTCTAAGGGCATAGCATTTTTTAAGAAGCATCAAGGACTAGAATAAATTAGAAATAGAGATTTACCTTGAAAGTTGGGCTGGTTGTTTGACTCTAGAAGCTGAGAGTAAATAGAAACTTGAAGGTAAGTCTTGGATTTCTGCTTTTAGCTTCTAGGAAGTAGATAATCTTTACTAAGACCAGTAAGAAAAAAAAAAAAAACAGGTTTGTCTTAAGGGTGGAGGGTAAATATGGATATTCTCAAGAATGCTGAGTTTCAGATGGTAGGGAGACATCTAAGTTGAGAGAAACGTGTATAAACGTGTATACATATGTAGGGAAGAAAATCAAGCTATAAGCAATGTTAGTGTGTAGAGATGTAGAGATCACCAATCAAGAGACACAGAGTGTCAAAGGGAGTACATGAGATGAGCGTACATATTAGCGTATAGAACATGGAAGTGGACAGAAAGAAGAAACACTAGAGAATCGAAAAGACACCAGCAATGCACACAAAATAGAATCAAAGGCAGGCCATACGGGCGAAAGGAATCCAAGAAATATTCAATATCAATAAATTAGAAAAAAAGGAAAGCTAGTTTCTACAGAGTGCGATTTTATACTTACACAGCACTTGTTCAGTTTTTCCCACAGACTATATCCACTTATAATCATATACACCCATAGTCCTCATAGACACCCACACACATTCACAGACACCACACATAACTCCATAAACCTATAGGTATGACAGCGCCACATATAGAAATTCTCATTCATTAAATTCAACCCTAGGTCTTTGCTAACATAGTAATTATTAACAGAGAAGTCTAGTGATTTAAAATGAGAAAGCTTTGGTTTATAATTTAAACAAGAATATGATTCAGTTTTCCATCTGCTAAATGAGCATAGTAATACTCTCACAGAGAAGTCTTGAGATTTAATTGATGCTTATAAAATGATTTGGGAGTCTAAGATGAAAGGTGCTATGTAATGCTATTACTGATGTTGAGACTGATCGTGGTGGCCTACCTTAGCATTGGAGTATTGCAATAGTTGAAACCACACTATAATCCAGGATGATAAAATATAAGATATTATTAGATGACTTAGAAGTGGTAAGACTGTGCCTACAATTTCTTTCTAGACATTTATATATTTCATTATATTTTGGAAACCTACTAAGTTTTCTTTGTTATTTCTCCTAGAGGTTTCTAATTTTCTGCTTTGTCTTAACATTCAAGAACAGTTTAGCTTAAAGGGATCATGAGAATCTTCTAACTCAATCTTAAATTCAGCTGATGAAGAAATTGAATCGCAGATTTATATTTACTTTATCCCAAAAGTACCTGGTTATAATTTAAAATCAAGTGCTAAGAATTTCTGATTTTCTCAATTAGAGATTAGTTTATAAATAATAAAAGAAGTCTGAAGTTAGGATACCGTTACCAATACAGGTTTGAGAAATATTGTTAGTAACAGAGATACATATATAACAGTGTCTTTGAGAAGAACAAAATGATACTTCTTTAAAATGTCCTTGCACTTGTTAGCAACACACTCTGTTCCAAAGGCCAAAAAATGTCAAAAAGTCAAAAGTATTCGGGAGCTTGTATCTAATCCTTAAAAGATTTTAGGGCTACCCCTTCAGAGGGGTAATGTTGGCAGGGAGGGAGTAGGCATGGATTTGATCAAAACACCTTATATGCATGTATGAAATTTTCAATAAGTTATTGTAAAAGTTAAAAAAAATTAATATAAGATATTCTTTAATGTCATACTGATAACAGAATATCCATTGCTGAAGAAAACCAATACACAATGGGCCTCAACAGAAGGATGAAAGTAATTCAAATTCATGAATTATAATTGCATTATTTCATTTCACATATTGTTAGGAATCTGGAAAAATATCATTTGCTCTTGATTTCAGAAGATGTGACTTTTTTCAACAATTTTATTTTCAATGTTATTTTTTGACTTTTGGGGTCTCCCTGTAGCTCCAGCTGGCCTGGATCTCACTGTATAAACCAGGCTGGCCTTGAACTTACAGAGCTCTGCCTGGCTCTGCTTCCCAAGGGCTGGAATCAAAGGTGTGTGCCACCATGCCAGACCTTTAAATATTCCAGGTATTCTGCTAAGCTCCATGGATACAGGACAGAAAAATTATAGCTTTTAATATTGTTGTTTTCATTTAGTTTATCATGAGAAATTAATAAAAGTGTTAAGGTTATTTCTAATTTTAATCAGAGCTGTAAAGGAAACGGACAGAATTAGATATATGAGCTCCTAATTCATAAAGAGTGGTTAAGGGGGAAAGAAAAAGTAGGCTGAATACTTGAAGATTAAAAAGGAGATAAAGAAGATGAAGAAGACAGTTTCAAGCCAAGAGAATAACATGACAAAAATAAGCTTCCTTTAAAAGAAATAGAAAGAAATGCTGTGGGTGTGCCGTGCATGAGTGAGAGCTATGTAAGGTTTAGGTTAGCAGGAAGCACTTTGTGTTGTACTGTGGAAATGAGGGTCAGGGGTTTGGGCCTTAGTCATAGAGGGACCACTGAAAAGTTTTACATAGGACAGGAAGAGGTTAACTATATAATTTCCAAAACATTCTGATCACAGTGTAAAGTGGGCTACGGAAGGACATCGACTGAGACGAGTGCGAGTTGTTTAGGCTGATTGTGCTCATCAGGGGGACTGGAAGGTGGCTTAACAGAGTAGAGGAATGGCACAGAGTGAATGTCTTGTTCAAAGCGAGTATGACAGATGAGGAGAGGTGACAAGTAAGGATCACCTTGGGGCTTGTGCTTTAATAACTAGGTGTAAGGCAGTGCAGGTTAAAGGATGGGAAAGCCAAGAAGAGGGGTACATTTTAATGGGGAAAGTGAAAAAGCCCTTTGGCATATTTTAGAATTGAAATATTTCTTGTATACCCATGTGGGGACATCAAGAAAGTTATTTGATGTACAATTCTAGAGCAGTTCAGAAGGAGATTGTATTCAATATATGAAATTAGGAGTTATATTTATGTGCTAGAAGGTAAAATGAAAGAACTGAGGAACTACACTTTGAGACTCTGTAACATGCAGAAGTTACAGAAATAAACAACAGGAAATGAAACTATAAGAGTAAACAAACAGGGTGGTGAAAAAGGAAGCGGATGTAATGTTTAGGAACTCATGTCACAAGGATGAAATGGTTCTTTTAGGAAAAGCGTTTCGGAGAGGTCTCTTCAGATACGGCAAAAAATGGTCTCAGCAAAATGGAGGTGGTTGATCATCTTAGCAAGACTCATTCTGAGGTGCCAAGGATAAAATTAGACTGAGCTAGAATGAAGAGTTCCAAAGGGATGAGAAATACTAGGCAAATATTTTAAGAAACCTTCCAATAACAGAAGAGAGAAATGGAATTTAGGCAACAAAGATGTTGAAGTAAAAATAGTGTGTGTTAGCCGGGCGTGGTGGTGCACGCCTTTAATTCCAGCACTCGGGAGGCAGAGGCAGGCAGATTTGTGGGAGTTCAAGGCCACCCTGGTCTACATAGTGAGTTCCAGGACAGCTGGGGCTGCGGAGAGACATGAGCATGTTTGTGTATGTTTGTAGTTTTAAAGACCAGATCTACACGACAAGGACTGGCTTGAAACAGCACAGCAGAGGACAACAGGCTGCAGGGATAGATACATCTTCAATATTTGTTTTGTCCTTTGATTCTCTGTGACAGTGCTGACATCAGAGGAGGGTGACATGAAACATGAAGTATGTAGACATCTGTGGGTGACTGTGTTTTCTTACAGGTCCCCATGAACTCGTCTAAGAAAAGACAATATAGAGAAAATGGAAGAATTTGTTAGCCAGATTGCAGTGCATCATAAATAAATTCCTGTAAGTATAGCAAGCAAAAACACATTTAGCATGAGATTAGGTGCTAATAAAATCATTGCATTGGGGAAGTGGAGGACTTCAGAGGCGAAAGTCAGAAGGCAGGCAGACTGTAACTTAAAAGTCACACTGCCAATGCTGTGATCCTGAGACAAGAAAGCACTGCCAGACATGAGGCTGGTGACATCGGTGGGATGACTAGTCACTGCTAAGGATGATATCTTCCAGATGAAAGTATCCATACTCAAGAGTGGAAAGTCTGATGCAATCTAATATGGGCTACAGAGAAGATGGCTGACCTTGCTGTGGAATGGCTGTTCTAGTCCCAACCAGGAGTAGAAGTCAAGGTGGGGTTGTGGCAGGCAAAGCAGAGGAGCAGATCCTCATCAAGTCAAGGAAGAGGTCAGACTATGAGTTGTCCTAAAAGCAGACAGATATTAACAGAACAATAATTCACCATATCTCAGGGATTGTACCAAATCTGATTCCCAGAGAGAAATGTCTAAAATAGGAAGAGAGCTTACACATACATACCATTCTCGTACTCATGAATACATACATTTAGAGCAAACTAATTGATGCCTTGAATGCTCACAATGAGAGATTCTGGCAGAAGTCCCAGGTTTCTAGAATGCATTTGAGAAATTAACTTATGAGAGGTCCCAGGTTCAATCTTTAGCATCAAAAAGAAAAAAAGAATAAACAGGTAGAGGGAGGGATGTAGGGAGGGAAGGAGAGAAAAGAAAGAAAAGGTGTGGGTAGAAAGAAGAACACAACCCAAGGTAATATTAATAATTATCATGAAATTCAGTAGTATAAGAGATTAAATGATCTTCAAGAAAAGTTATTAACTCAGTAATAAGATATCTGAGCAATAACATATAGTAAAGTCATTGAAAAGTAACGATGGCATGATGATTCAGGTATACAAGAATGAATTCATTTACCAAATTTTACTAAGTTCTACATCTGTAATAATGCACACATTTGATGTACTACTAAAGGAAAAAAGACTTGGAATAGAATATAAAGACTCAAATTCAATTTTAAATATCAAGATACAGTTATGTGTATATCAGGTTTTGCTTTCTGTGAATTATCTCATTTACTCACCCAGACAAATTTGTCTTTATCCCCACTTCACAGATGAGATAGCTGAGCCCTAGATGTAGTAAATGCTTAGTTTCCTGTTAATTATCCTGTCCAGTAGAGGATAAAAGCCAATTTAAAGCCAGACACTGACTACACATTGTCTTGTAATTAATTTAATTTAAGGGCATAGAAAAAAAATCTGCCTCATTTTGAATTATTTAAAGAATAGCTTACAGAAGTTAAATCTGTAATTTCAACATATTAGTATAATTCTATGGAAGATCATCTTTAAACCTTGACTTGTTCTCTTTACTTTAAACACATATTATTTCATATTTTCTTTTCAGGTTAATGTTTTCAAGGAGTGGGTGAAAATGGGTATGAAAAATATACTGCTAATTTGAAGATTACTTTAATTCATCGACTCTGTAAAGTCATTTAGTTTAAAACATTTACTTCACATGACTAGCTAAACAATCTTCAAATAATAAGCCACTATGGGGGTGCTGGAGAGATGACTCAGTGATTAAGAGCACTGGCTTCTTTTGCAGAGGATCAGGTTCGGTTTCCACTACCACATGGTAGCCTAACAACCATCTATAACTGCAGTTCCAGGGGATCTGACACCCTTTTGTGACCTCTGTAGTCATCACGCACGTGTGATTCACTTACATACATGCACACAAAGCACTCATAAATATAAAATGAAAATAAATAAGCAAAAAATTAAAGACCACTATGATTTAGCTACCTATGTTTTATTTTTCTATGCACTTGAAAAATATAAAATTTCATTGCAATTCAGATTTACTAGGTTGTGGTTGTTTTCTTTAAAAACTTTAATCATATGTTGCTTTTATTCAATTCATATAGCACAAATGTGTGTGTGTGTGTGTGTGTATGATATGTAACATAATGCTTTGAAATATAAACACATTGTGGAATGACAAAATCAAGTTAATATATTACTGCCTATTATACCTACCAAATTCATGGAGTACTTAAATCTACTCTCTGAACAACATGTTATTACTAACTATAATCACAGTGCTGTTTTATAGATGTCTTGAATGAATTAATCCATTTTAACTGAAATTTAATGTCATTTGTCCAACATCCCCCCAACCTCCTACTCCTGACTCCATGGTGACCATGATTTCACCTTCTACCTCCGTGATCTTGACTTTTTAGATTCCTGAGATCATGGAATATTTGTCTTTTTTTCTGATTTCATTAATTTAAATCTTGTGTTCAGTACCTCCTTTAATCCTGGTTTTATGCTATCTTGTGTTCAGTACCTCCTTTAATCCTGGTTTTATGCTAGACTTAAAAAGAAAAAGCAGTGTGGGTCCTACAGAATTTTTTCTTGGTTGAGCTTGGTCTGAGTTGGGAATCTTAGTTGATAATGAACAAATAAATATAATATTTAGTTTTTATGCTAGAAGAGTAATTTTGTTTGGGTAGAATTTTAATAACTTTGTCAAATATAACTGGATCAATCAAAATACCTGTCAAGAGCCACTTAAAATCATATAGGAAGAGGATTTGATTTGTATTCTTAGTAACTTTCTCACAGGAAAACAAATTTGAAAGACTTGGCTAAATGCAGGGATCAGATGTTCATCAGAAACTCATGAAAGAAAAATGACTCTATGGAAAGACTAATTCCGAAGCATGCTACAACTGATTACAATGGCTAGTGGCCCAGGCTGTTGTCAGGGAGTGGGCTCATAGGGTCTGTGGCTCTTTGGTCCTGGCAAAGAAAGTCAACAGGCTGAATGGAGTTGGTGTTGAGAACCAGAGAAGCAGGGTCTAAGGACATGAGGAAAATGATCGTTTTCCCTTGCGGTACTCCTAGTTCTTCTGCTCCCTCTTTCTGCACATCTTTTCCCTTCCTTTGAACTTCTGCCTCAGGTCCTTCCTTCTGCGGGTCTTAGTCCCTTCTCAAATGTTTACAGAACCTAAACTTACATATATGTGAAGTCATTTGGAACTGCTATATTCCCTGGTTATTTAAATAACTGAAATGTATTAGGTATGTCTTTGTACTTCTCTGTAGGTCTTTTTTAATGATAGCTTTGGATTAAAAAAAGTTTTTCACTTCTGCCATCCACCAGTCTTAAATTATGAGATATCAAATTAACAGTGCTATAACTTTTTAAAAATATATAAATATTTGAATTCTTGAAATTTTTCTTCCTTGAATATATCTATTCCACCAAGGGAAGTATTTTAAATTATCATTTCAGAAAAGCTTTCAACAGAACCCAATTATTCTCTGCCCACCATTTCTTGTTCCTCTTAACCTGCTACAACTTAATCCTTGCCCTGAGTGATTACTCAATAATTATTTTGTGGGAGGCTGAAAAGATTGCCCAAGGCCCCTCCGCCTGCATGTCTGGCCCTGTCTCTAACCTAGGGTATAGGGTGAGGAAGGGAGTGAGTTGAATCTGCTCTTTATGACTCAGGGGGTTAGTTAGTTGAAGTTGACAGATGTGTGAAACAGTATTTAAGGATAAGTGTTATAAAGAGGCAACTTGAATCAATAAGAAGCGTATGAAATACACTAGAGTCCTTGCAGGGAATCTCAGACGATAAGAGGTGTCTCAGTTGGCCCAAATACTGAAACAGTGGATAATGAGATAAACTCTGGTAAAAATAAGGTTCACATTTTTTTCAAATCAAACTGATTTTGCCTGCACAGCTTTTGGGATGTTAGTGAGCAACTGACAGAACAACAAATATACCTCAGTTGTATCCACCAGGCCTAGCAGATTTCTAGACATGGTTAAGTAGATGTTCAGCAGCCAAACCTCATATTATCCATTAATTAGACTCTAACTTAACATTAGCAGATCTTAAACTCTATAATTAGCATTTATAAAACTTTAGCATAACTAGTTCTGAATTGGTTTATAGGATTTGAATATCCGTGATACTGTCTATATCATTCTTGTAGTATAAAATTTTGTCTGGGGCATAATTAGCTGACTCTCCCAAGTTCTGTCTCTTACTTAATTACACGTGTCTGTGAATTTTTGTATTTGTGTTAATGGAGTGAGCAATGTGGCATTAGCAGTGGGCATTCGTTTACAATGAGTATCCACAATTACAGCAAAAAGTTACTCTACAAAATGAGAAGGTAGGAAAGATGAAAATACTTAGAACAGTGATAAAATTAAGTGGTAACCAGGCTGTCAAAGCAGAAAGAGAAACTGTGAAGCCAAAGATTCATCTCAAATGCCCAAGGTCAATTGTTTTGATTTCTGTATGAATTTCCCTGTGTTGAAAGCTTTCAGCATCATAGAGGATAAGAAAGGACTGCAGCAGGGATTCTTGGTTATTATTTAACATATCCACTTTAATAGAAATTGAATAAGCCATAGAATTAAACATCACAGAGCAACTGAACAAGTAAAAGAAAGTAAAAACAGTGATATGGCATAATTATGAAAACTTAAAGAAGAGGCATGGCAAGCACAAATTGATTATAGACCTCAGTCTTATTTGTTGTGACATTTAGGGAACAAAGCTTAAGAAATGAATGTCAAGGAAACGTTCACATGTTATCGTATTCCTGTGGTCTTATTTTTATTAGTTTCATTGGGGGAATTTCTTATATGCTTAAAATGACTTTACAGCTTATTGACAATTTCAAGACAATTGTCTAGGAACTAAGGTGCTCAGAATAAATCAAAGGAACAAAGGAACAATGTATAGGATGGATTTTTCCTCAGTAATATGTCACACTCAGAGCTGCCACAGTGGGACAGAACAGCCCCGGGGGGTGGGGTGGGGTCACAGTCTTAGTGTCTGCCTCCTTACCAGGGTTACAGAGGTGATACTTGTCTATCTGGTGGGAGTGTTAGGTAAATCAATTAATATTAAGAAAGGACTTTAGGATCCTTTGATGAAAGGTACTTGGTGAGTGCAAAGTGTTGTTATGAAGGTTTTAATGGTTATCATTCCTCAGATATTATATACATGAACTAAAAATGATAATTTAAATGCCTGATTTTCATTTAGTTTATTGTAATGCATACATAGGACAAGAATCTGTTTCTGTAATTTCATTGCTTCACATTTAATATTAGCTTTCTCAAAAATGTCTAATACTGAAGTTCTACTTAATAGATAGCTAGTCCTCGATAGGTTCTTTCAGCCCACAGTTTCATGAAGAATCCAGTGCTGAGTTCTGCTAAAATAGTCTGAATATACCAAGACCTCCATTCCTGCGAGCAGAACATCATTGGTTTTTTTTGAAGAACCATGTTGGAAAAGACAAGTGGAAGGTTTTAGTGCTTTTTCTTCTTTTTAAACTCATGTTCTATAGCCAGTTTTCACCTAAGTCCCTACATGACTGAGAAAATAAGACAAATTTAATGGGAGAATATGTGGGAGTTTTGAAGTTATGGGATAGGAGTTAAAATTTTCAGAGGGAGACATTTAAAAATACAGAAATAAGAAATAGAGTGAAAATAAAGAACTGGCATTAAAATAAAATATTTCACATTAAAGCTCTTCCCAGTGGTTGAAGGACGTGGTCTGTCTGTAATGTTTAGGTTTGTTGACCACCTCCATTTATCAAGTGCTCCTTTCCCACAAATCCATATTACAAAATAGTGCATACAGAAGAAAGAAAAATTAGTATAGATTTTGTATGAAGAGCATTTATAAATCAATGTCTGATTTCACATTTCGTTGTTTCTGAATATTGAATGATTAGAAATAGAAAATTATTTCCTCTAGTTCAATTATTCTCATTTGTTCAGCATAAACCAAATGTAATACTAAGGAATTTTTAGAAATGACAAGAATAATACTGAGTCCTAATTAACTAACATACTTGAGTTTGATGGAAATAATCACCTGCTGGCAAGAAAGTTGAGAAGTATAATCTAAATGCGGAAAACTGATATCATTTTTTCACCACTGAGATGCCTATAGTAAGAGAAATAACAGACCACAAGTGTTTATTTAAATAAAAAAAAGAAATTGAGGTCATTTTTTATTACATTAGGAGTTTGTGCTGCAAACTGCAAGTAAGGCTTCTTCCATTATGTTTTGGAAAGATGGCAGATTTATGGATTTCTTTTATACTGGCTCCCTCAAACATCATGAGTTCAGAGGATATATTAAGGAGCTTGAATCAGAAAGCAGAGATCTCATTTGCTTTCATGCAAACTGTGGGTTAGGTCATAGAAATGCTTTGAAGTCATGCTCAGCAGCTTTTGTGATTATTTTCCACATTCAGACTAACAATTTTCTTCAAAAAATAAGACTTAGGACTTAGAATTTGAATTTGTGAAGTGATTTTTATGTAACTCAAACATATTTTTATTTTTTTACTTTTATCAATATTTTATTAAGCATATAAAATGGATCTCTATGATATTACTTATTAATACCCCAACTTTCACCCATATGTCTGCAAGCTTCACCCCACTGCTTCTCTACCTCTTCCCAAATAGTCCTCTTCTGTTTTCAAACCAAATACATATTGGTATATGTATTTTTCTAAATCTACATTTCACATATGAGAAAGAACATGTGATATTTTTCTTTTTAAATGTACTTTACATTGTGACATAGCATTCATGTCAGAAAACTTACCATCTAATAAATTTTCAGCACAAAATTTAGAATCACTAAGTAAGATCATAGATTCATAATGTTTTGTAACCATTTGTACTATCTGTCTATGGGAAATTTCCATTCTTTTAACTGGAAACACTGTATCCATTACAGCAACTCTTCATAATCTTCTTCCCAAAGCCCTTGTATCCTCTATACTACTTTCTGTCTCCATGAGACAGTGATCACAATGTTACAATATGATTTCACAATGTTCCATTGGAACAACACAATGTTCCAATATGACATCACAATGCTCCAATGTGCCAGTACTATCGCCGTATGTACCACTGTATTGCTCCAGTATGCCTCCACAGTGTTACAATATGACTTCACAATATTCTGTTGTGACATCACGATGCTCCAATGTACCAACACTGTGGCCACATGTGCCATTATATTTCTCCAATGTCCCTTCACAATGTTACAACAGGTCTTCACAATGTTGCACTGTGCATTCACAATGCTCATTGTGGCATCACAATGTGCCATTGTGTCATTACAATGATCCCTTGTGTTGTCACCATGCTCAATATGCAAAATCGGTTCTCAATTTCCCCTCTCGTTCCCCCAATGTGACATCTCAGTGCTCTGATGTGATCTCATAATGCTCCAGTGTGTCACCACGATTCTCAATGTTGCAACACTATGGCCCCATATGCTACTATATTGTTCCAAGGTGCCATTACAATGTTGTGATATGACTCCACAATATTGCATTGTGCAATCACAATGCTCACTGTGCAATCACAATGTTCCATTGTGTCCTTACAATGATCCATAGTGTCATCCCCATGCTCACTATGCAAACACAGTGCTCAGTGCTTTGTGTCTCTCTCTGCCTCTTTGTTTCTGTCTCTCTGTCTCTGTGTCTGTGTGTGTGTATGTGTGTATGTTTGCAGGTGTTGTGGGTATGTTCACTTGTATGAGCACAGGAATGCATGTATCATGGTACACTTGAAGAGATCAATGTACCACCTCAGGTGCTGGTCCTGCCTTCTACTTTATTTGAGGTGGGGGCTCATGTAGTTCATGACAGCATATGACCAGTCTGCTGAACTGCAAGCTTCTGAGGATTCCCTGTCTCTCCCCTCCATTTTACCATAGGCATGCAGAGATTACTGTCACAAGCCTGGCTTTATCTGTGTTCTGGTTATCTGAAGAAGCTCTTCATGCCTTTATAGCAAGAATTCTACTCACTAAGCCATCTCCATAGCCTGAATGTGCATCTATATTTTCAAAATACATTTTATTTTAATTTTTTTTAGAATCTCATACAATGTATTTTGATCATATTCAACCCCATCTTCTCTCAGATCCACCGCCATAATCCTCCTCACCCCACCAACTTTGTTTCCTTTTTCTTTAGACCCGTCAAGTCCAATTTGTATTATACAAATACTTCTGTCTGTGGATTCATCCACCAGAATATGATTAATCTACCAGGGGTCAGACTCTTATAGACAACTGACCCTTACTCTTCAGCAGTTATCAATAGCTAATAGTTTTTCAGCTAGGATTGAGACTTCCTATCAACCTCCCCTCTCCATAATTGGATTTTATCTGACTTGCTCTTGCACAGGTCTTGTACATACTGCTGTGAGTTTTTATATGAAAGTGTGCTTTTGTGTTTAGAAAGCCCTGCTTCATGTGGCTATCTATCATCTCTGGCTCTTAAGTCTTTCCACCCCCTCTTTTGTGACAATGATCCCTGTCTTAGAGGGAGGGATATCATATAGATATTTCATTTAGGGCTGAGTCCTCAACAATCTCTTATTCTCTGCATCTTGACCAGTTGTGGGTCTCTGTGTTAGTATCCATCTACTGAAAAAAAAAGTTTCTGATGAGGATTGAGAGATGTGCTAATCTGTGGGTATAATGACCAATCATTAGGAGTCAGATTAATATTATGTCCATTTATCAAAATAATAGTAATAGAATACCCCCTAGGGACTATGGCCTATCCAACTACAGGTTCTTGGCCCCAGGAATTGTACCAGCTAGGGGTTCCATCTTATGGAGCAGGCCTTAAATACAAGCAGAAATTGATTGGTCACTTTGATAACATTTGTGCCACTATTGTACCAATGGGCATATCTTGCCAGTCTTGTTATTATTGTGTGGTCGCCAGCTGTGGCTGCTCTTCTCCAGCTATGGTTGCTCTCCTGCTCTCTCAGTTCCTCCAATCAGTCGTCAGGTCCGGACCCCAGGGCTGGTGAGGAGTCTGTGCCAGCGTCGCCACATTCAGACGCAGGAGACCAGGTTCAGTGACACAGATCTGCTTTATTGCAGGAAAGTATGGGCTTATATAGGGTAATAGTCCAATCATAACACAGCATATGGGATCCCTTATTAGCATGGCAGACTAGTATCCTATTACAATCTAATGGGCCAGATGCCCTATTAGCATGATAAGTTTCAGTTTCTCTAAGTTTGGATTTCTGGAAACCGTGTGACTTACATAGTTTTCTCTCTGATAAGAAACAGGAAGCACTGCATTCCAGCATGATAGGTATGTAGGGCAAAAGGCAAAATCAGTCACAAGATTTTCCACAACATTATTGTGGCTCACAGGTTTCACAGCTGGGTAAGACTGATGATTAGTTTTCTCTTTTGGTAGTGTGGGTAGCACCTCTAGCACTATGAAAGCTGACCAGTAGGAGTAAACTTCAAGGTCAGTACAAGTTGATTTCTCCATGTTCTTTGACTCAATACATAGTGTCTTTAGCAGTAAAGTCTTAACATCAGGTTCTGGAGGGTAACCAAGAACACTGATTATAGCTAGTAATGTTTGGTGGTCTATGGGACCCTCTTAGCCAACAACTCCAAAAGATGTAACCTTTTCCTGACCATTCTTGGCATGGGGTTTTTATTTTCTACCCTGTGATTTCTAGTAGTGACATTGTTCTCCCAACCCCTGCTATAGGAAGCTTCTACAGAAGTAGGTTTCCATATGATTTTTTCAAAAGACTTTAAATTTTAGTTACAATGCAGTAACATTAAAGGGGAAAGGGAAATAACAGAACAGTAAGGGTTAAATGAGGAGGGAGCATTGGGGGTGATAACTAACACCAAATGCAATTTTTGTAAGTGATATCTTAAAATATTTTTTCCTCCTGCTATTGTTTTACTTTTTCTCAGTTCTGGAGCTCAAACTCATGCTTTGTACACACTAAGCAGGTGGTCTAACACTGAGCCACTGCCCCAGTCTCTACCTCCATATGTTTGATAATTTAAAAAAACTACCCTAATATCACACAGTTTAGATTCACTCTATATAATTTCCTTATCTTTCACAAAATTATTTGCAGAAAGTTTATCATAGAATTAAAAATGAACTGTCCCCTAACCAAATATAAAGTAAACGAGAAGAGTTCAGACTTTTAAATGAATTATTGATGATTTTACTAGAGTATACTAATTAATGACTGATATTACACTTTTAACTGTGAACTCTTCTAGTGATATACTTTCCTAAACTGCTTTGGATCTGTTATGATTGTTCCTTTAATGAACGATTTTGGAAAACTAGTAAGTTATTTCTAATTAATATAAGTCATAAGCTTATTTTCAAAAGGATTTATCATGTAATCAACTTTTCCAAATATGAGAACCTTGGCTCTAACTTTGTTTTTAGTTTTGTTCAATTTTTTC
The DNA here is from genome assembly GCF_000622305.1 of Nannospalax galili. NCBI lineage: Eukaryota > Metazoa > Chordata > Mammalia > Rodentia > Spalacidae > Nannospalax > Nannospalax galili. Next base: position 2,583,745 of record NW_008356327.1, read on the forward strand.
TTTGCTGGTTTGTTCTCACTCTATTTTGCTTTATCCTTTACTGTATTTGTGAAATGGGATTTGTTGGTGTTGTGAGAACCAAAAAATGCTAAGTCAAACATAATAGACTATACAGTGAATTTCTGTGCACCGATAACTGGAAGTCTAGCCTTTACAGTGGCTAGGTTTAATGAAAACTGACTTTTTTCTGTATGCTCTGTTTTCTGTAACATATGGTTTGCTTTAATTTCTTTTTCTACATGACTACAGAAATTCTGTCAAAAACAATAGGGGTCACATTCCCCACTGCTACCTGTAGAAGAGAAAGCCGATACTTCTGTTTCAGCATTCCAACTGAGAACAACAAGATTCTATGTGCCAACAACTTAAAGAACTGAAGAAATGTGCTTAGTATCATACAGAACTGAACATATATCATTGAGGTGGACTCAGCTTTCTTTCCCTTAGGTACATTGCTGTTCTCCCGAGGTAGTTCTTGAAGATAATAAATGAGATCTGAAGGTAGACCCACTATAGTATGATTCCTCATCAAATCCTGTGAATACTGAAAAAAAAATTTCAGCCAGATATCTCATACTTCACGATGTATAGATTTAGACATAAAATTTCATTTACATTTTTATTTTATTTGTGTATGTGCATGTCTGTATGTGCATGAATGTGTGTTTGAAGGTGCTTGAATGCTGGAACACATGTGGAGGTCAACAGACAACTTCAGGAGTTGATTTTCCCTTCTATCCTGGGTTCTAGGGTTTGAACACATATTGTCAGGTGTTCATGGCAAGCACTTTTACTTGTCCAAACATCTTGCTGGTCAAGAAATATTTAAAAGCTTAATTTAGAAATCTTTGAAAATAATGATGATAATTAGATAAAGAATGGTACAGGGAAAACAAAAATTGAGTATCATCTCTTTTATTATCACGTGATAAGAAAAGGAAAATGCCGTGAAGAGTTTTGCACGTACACGGGACTATCACATCTACCCACTTGAATCTCTAATTGTAGCAAAGAGAAACTTTCTTCTGATAAAGCAGAATAATGAAAAGTTACATCAAATTAAATAATGCTATTGTGATTCAACTGAGGTAGAATATCTTGAAAATATTTCTACTCTTATTCTCCTTCTAACATTTTTTGCTAATTTTTACAATTAAAATATGAGGAGCATGCTGAGTATCATGCTGCACACTTGTAATCCCAGCAACTCTAGAGACTGAACTTGAAGAATGAGGAGATCAAGTCAAGCTTCAGCTATATAATAAGTTCAGGGCTAACGTGAGCTACATAAAACTATCTTAAGCAAAACAACAAAACCATTATTCTATTTTAATTTCTGTAGCTGTGATAAAATACCCTGACAAAAACAACTTTAGGGAGAAAGATTTTATTTTACATCATAGTTCAAGGTTACAGTCATCATTGAAGGGAATTCATAGAGGTGGGAGCTTGCAAAAGCTGGTCACACTGCAGTCAGAAGCAACTAGAAAGGATTCATCCATGCTACTGCTCAGCTTACTTTCTGTACTCAAGGACAATTCAAAATCCCCCTGCCTAGGGAACAGCATTTAGGTCTCCTCACTTCAGTTAACTTAATCAAGATAATCCTCCATGGATATGTCCACAAATCTAATCTAGACAAATCTAGGCAAATCTAATCTAGACACTTCCTCACTGAGTCTTCCTTTCCTCGTTATTCTAGATTGTGTCAAGTTGAAAATTAAAACTAACCATCCCAACTCTACCCCTTGTCAACCTGGCACTCAAACACATCACTTAAATCCATAACCTTCCATTTTTTCTCCTCAAAGTCTTATGTTTATCTAATAGTATAAAATATAATCCAACTTTAAAAAATCTCCATTGTCTTTTAAATTTATAATAATTTAGAAGTCCAAAGTCTCCTAACTGTGAGTTCCTCTAAAGTCAAAATCAAGTAACATTTCCAACATTTAATGCCACTGGAATAAAAACAAAACAAAAACATTCTTATTCCAAAATGAATGATTCATGGCATAAAACAATCACACAAAATCAAAGTCCGGCAAGGAAAACACCAAATTCTGCAGCTCCATGTCTGGCATTAGGAGCTTGTGATGCCGTAAGCTGGGTTCCAAATGGGTTGACTAGCTGAACCCTTCCATCTCTACAACCTACAGTGTGCTCAGGTTCTGTCTTATGCCGGCTCTTTTTCATACTTGAAGTCTTCCTTCATTGATGTCCCACAGTCTTGGCTTCTCCAATTTTCTGGGGTCTCTACAGTAACTTAGTCTTCACCTTCTCGGCTTCATGCAATGGCTCTTGGGGCTTCTATGCAAGGACTCCAACCCTGCCACACATCACCTGGCCTTAACTGTTCTCCATTACCCAATCAGGATTTTGCATCTTTCATGCCTTCAAAACAAGTATTATGTGGATACTGTCACCAGCTGGAAATTTTGGTCCCCTTGGGCCACAGCTATCTCAGGCTTTTTTTGTGTGTGTTTTTCACATTCGTCCAGTGAAATGCAGGAAGTTTCTCTACAGTAAAGCTGATCTATTTATCAAATACAGTGCCAGTCTGAATATCATCCTACTTTGAAACATCCCCTACCAAACAAATATGTTTAAATTCAACTTCATTCATGCTCTTAGGACACGGAATGAAACCATATTCTTGGCTAAAGTATCACAAGAATGGCCTCTAGCCCCAAGATCCTAAAAAAGTCTTTGCTCCTCTCTGAAACTTTATGATCTGAGTATCCACTGTCTGCATTCTTGTCTTCCAATATCCCACTAGAATGGCCCATTAAGCTCTGGTCAAAGTTGTGAACTTTTCCACATTCCTCTGAGAAAACAGCTCCAAAAACCTGAAAGCCATGTGGTTAGATTTATCACAGCAATAACTCCACTTCTCAACACTAATTTCTTTTCTAATTTTGTTTCTATCTGTGATAAAATACCTTGAAAAGCCACTTAAGGGAGAAAAGCTTATTTTAGTTCACAGTTCCAAGTTGTAATCTGTCTTTGTGGGGAATTCACAGCATCAGGCATTTGAGGCAGATGATCACACTGTATCCATCGTCAGGAAGCAGATAGGAAAAATTTAACTCATTCATGCTGGTGCTCAGCTTTCTTTCTTCACCCTTAGACAATTCAGAATCCCCATCCTAGGAAATGGTAACCTCCACAGTGGCCAGGTCTCCCAACCTCAATTAATGTAATTAAGATAATCTCCCACAGATAGGCCTACAGGTCAACTTAATCTAGACAGTGCCTCATTAAGACTCCCTTTTCAGGGATTTTCAATTTGACAGAAGTAGCTATCACAAAAACAGACCAAAACAAAAAGATGACCTCTTGTCTGGGAAATAGATATGCAAAATTTTGGATTTTAATTACACATTTGTTAGTATGTGAATATGAAATATTAACAGAAGCTAGAATTTAGTTTCTTAACTTAAAGCACCAGATGGTAAGGTTAATTGCAAAATTCATTTTTCGGTTAAAAATTGAAAATGTAAACAGTTACATTTATATAAACATCTTCCACAGATTCTATCTCTCAAATCAACCCTTTGAGAACAAGTAAAAATTTTGAAGAAAATATATTCATAACTGTGCATGTACACATATACTTCATTTCCTTAAATACAGTCACTTGCTGGTAAGAAATAAGATGCTCTGGTAGCTAAGTAAAATAGGAGGCTAGGGATAGAAGTAGAGTTCTGAAACCAGATTTAAATAGTTAAATATGTATATAAACTTTAGCACCAAGTCTCAAGGCGCCATTGTGTTTTTTTCTTTTTCTGTTTCCTTACACTTCTTGTTATACAGAAAACTGAGAAAAGTGGTACAGTTTAGAAAGTACCAGATATCAGCAGAGTTGAGGTTAGAGAAACAATATTGTCTACAAGACGATGATGAAGCTGGAGTAGCCTATGACAATCAATTGAGGAAGAAATGGCAGTATCAGAGTCAAGGGAGCAGCACATAATCAAGGAAAAAGACAATCACTATGTAAGGCATATTGCTTACTTAACGGAAGTGATGGATATTTGGAAAAAAAAAAAAGATTCTGCCCTACAGGTTAGCACTTTGGCTTTTGATATGTAGAAAGAGTAACAGAGACAGGTAAATGTTATTTGGCCATCATCACAGTTGTCATTGATTCAAATAAGTTGTAAATGATTATTAAGTTGCAATGGACAAAAATAAAGAATATAAAAGGATGCTATGAATAAAATCACATGACTGGATGTTCTATAGAAATTCAGAAATGTAAATGCAATAAGCAGTCTACTTAAACCATGAAAAGTTTCTAATTGAATGCCACATAAATGGAATCCCATGCTGTGAAGAAGGGGCAACTTAAATTGCAGGAACAACAGTAAGATAAAGGAAATGAAGAATGAGGCCGACAACAGATAATAATATATAAAATGTCAAACACATTTCTAAAAATGGATGAGACAAAATAAAGTTAATATTTTAATACTTGGTGTTAGCAAAAATGATTGTCTAAAAGATGATAAACATTTCAGTTCACCAGAAAGACGTGAGAATTCTAACTCTGTGCAACCTAAAAATATATCCTTAAATTACTTAAAGTAAGAGCTGACAGAACTATAAAAAGTGTTAGTCAAATCTACATACCAGGAGGGTGAAGCTCAGCTTTCTCAATAATAATAAATCATGTAGGCAAGAAGTCAGTAAAATTCTGAAAACTTTTGGACCTCAGAATTAACAAGTTTAAATAAAAGAAGCACAGAGAACACAAAAACCAACTGCACTCACAATTACAGAGTATACTTTCTTTCTCAACAGCCATGAGTACTTAAGTTAATAATTAAGGAGATGTTACTCAAACCACTTCTCCAAGGATTCCTCAGTTTCAGCCCTGCTGATGTTTTGGCCTTAATATTTCTTTGTTGTAGAAGTTTCCCTGTGTATTGCAGGCTATTTACCATTCCTGGCCTTTACTGTTTAGATGAGAGTACCTTCACCCTTTCCCTACCTACCTCTCAATTTCTGCTTTTAAACCCTGTGAACTGAAAACGTAAATGAATATATGCATTCTTAGGAAGAGACATTTCTTATGAAAGATTCCAAAAGAGATATTAAGAAAACTAATAGTTTGGCTACTAAAACTAAGAACTTCTCTTCATCAAAAGTAATAAAAAAGAATGTGAAAACACAAGCATATATATATATATATTTCTCTTTGCCAAGGCATCAACATTTGGTATACATACATTCTGCCAGGCATGGTGGCAAATGCCTGTAATCTCAGCTCTTGGGAAGCTGAGGAAGGAGAATGGTATGACTGAGTCCAGCCCGGGCACCATAGGAAAACTCAAGATGCTATTACAACACAAGGAAAACATAAATGATACAATTTATTATAAGCAAAGTTCAAGCTGGCAAATGAAGATGGGAATATTCTCAATATAAAGCAAAGCTGTGATTGGGTTCTATTTTATAACCATCTAACTAGCAAGAGTTTAAAAAATTTTAATATACAACTCTAGGAAGAGTGGAACAATTTCTGCAACATAAATTCATATAATAATTTGAAAAATAATTTTATCTGATTCCATAAATTTGAAGATGTATAGCTCCTACTTTAGGACCACCTCTAGATACAGGCCTTAGTATATTATTTGGTTCAGGCTACTGTAATAAGCTATTCTAGACCTGGTCATTTAAACCATAGAAATTTATTTCTCAGCATTCTAAGATCTGGGTTGTCCACGAACCGGGTGCCTGATCACTAGATTGTTCCTGGTGAGGGCTTTCTGGTTTGTAGATGGCCTTTTCTTTCTTTTGTTGTTGTTCTTATGTAGTCTTTCCTTGGTGTATATGAATGGAGGGTGAGAGAAGGGAGAGGGAAAAAAGAGATGAGTGAGGAGAAGAATATTGATAAGGAGAACAAAGGAGTGGAGAGGAGAAGAGTGGAAGGCACAGAAGGGGAAGGGAGGAGAAGATGAAGAGAAAGGAAAGACTTTGCTCTTTTTACAAATTCATATCAAATTAAGACCTCATCCTTACAACTTTGCTTAATCTTAACTGTGTCATAAGAGCCCTGACTTCAAATAGTCACAGTAGGGGTTTAAGCTTCAATATGTGACTCCAAAAAGACACAATTCAGTTCACAGCACCTAGAGAACATTTTATGCCCACTAATCCACTAGTATATATTTCCAAAATTATTCACGGCCAGCACAATGACATAGTAAAATTTCAACCCGATTATCATGTTCATTTCCTAATAGCAAAGTCTTCTAGAATACAAACCTATCTGAGCTATTCCAGCCCAGAAGAGTCAGGCTAGCCTCCCATGAAAATATGAACTGTGAATGTTCTAGTGTCTATCTAGCATATACAAAGCACTTAGTGAAACCCTCAGCATCACAAAAGACAAAACAAAGTATGAAAATGAAATACTGATTTTTTTAAGCCATTAAGGTTTGGATTGTAATCTTTCTCATTTTTTAATCCTATATGTAGGAATGTCTTGCCTGAATGTATATAGGGGCACCATGTGTCTGCAATGCCTACAGAATCCAGAACAGAATGTCAGATCACAAGGAAATGGACTCACAAAAAGTTGTTAGCTGCAAAATGGGTGCTGGGAATCAAATTGGTGTCCTCTGCAAGAACTGCCAGTCCCCTTATCTGTTGAGTCAGCTCTCTTGCCTGGGTGTTTTATACAGAAGACGTAAAGATTTAACGCTCTCTTAATTTACACATGCTTCAGATTTATCCAAATTGAATCAAATGAACAAAAGATTAATTTGTGTCTCTGGGCCTTTTTCCTCTACTCCCTAACCTAGTAAGATGAAAAAACATACTAACTTATTCACAATTTAAATAAATAAGCTAATAATAAGAATTCAAGGCTGTAATTTTAACAGATTTCATAAGATAATGAAGTACTCAGATAAATAATGATAGAAAAGTACTAAGAAGAAATAAACATAGATTCAGATTACCAGGATAGCTATTGACCAATAGGTAGAATAAAATTAAATAAATTATTTAATATTTACTTTGTTCAAAAATTGGTCTTCCTTGGGCCTGGTGGTGCATGCTTGTAATCTCAGTGTGAGGCAGGTGGAGTCAGATGATATGAGGAGCTCCTTGGCCGACCAGCCTAGCCTAATTAGTGAGCTCTCTGATTCAGTGAGAAACTGTCTCAAAAACACAAAGATGGCTTAGTGGTTTAGAGTGCTGACTGCTCTTGCAGAGGACCTGGGTTCGATTCCCAGCACCCACATGGTGGCTGCGACCATCTTTAACTTCAGTTCCAGGGCAATCTGAAGCTGTCTTCTGACCTCCTCAGCATTGCACGACATGGGTGCACTCACATACATGCAGGTAACACACTCATACATAGAAAATAAAAATAATAAACAAAATATTTTTAAAAACAAAGAAAAACAAAACAAACAAGACTGAAAAATTGATGATCCAAGTAACAACATCATGAGTTTGGGACTTTGTGCCTATGCACACACACACACACACGTATGCACGCACACGCACGCACACACACATGCACGCACGCACACACACACGCACGCACGCATGCACACACACACACAAGCAAAGCTAAACTTAAGAATTGCTAAATATTACTATGCTAAGCTTGTAAATAACAAAATGATTGACAACTATTACACACTATTAATGAAGAGTGATACTGTTAATACATTATAACAAATTAAAAAATAAAAAGCCTGATGTGGCAATGCACACCTTTAATCCCAGCACTCGGATGCAATTTTGTGCCTCAATTTTCTGATGTACAAAAAAAGGGATGATGTGTGTACTGCCTTCACTGTGAGATTATCAGGACAAAATGAGCTACTATGAAGAATTTAGAGTAGCATTTCCTTTCTAATGCTGACAATCATTATTATCTGGACTTTAGGATTAGCTCGGATTGACTCAGATTCTCAAACTCAATCTGTATGGGCAATGGGAAGAAGTAATTTGAAGCTCAGAAAATAAACATTGTAGGACGTAGTCATAGCCTAAAACTCAAACCATGAAATCAAACATTCTACTCCAATGACAAGTGATAGGTCACTTCTCATTTAATGGATATTGGGATTCTTCCATATATGAAACATGATACCAGACAAAAGAAGGCAATGAAGAACAAAGTAGGAAGTCTCTAAAGGAACTTCTTATAGGTAGGGAAAGTCAAACAGAAAAGAAACCTGAGCAAAATTGTAAGTTATAAGTAATGTTATGAAGAACAGGAATAGACTGCTCTTCTAAGTCTACTGAGGAGCAATGCAAATATCTTCACTATGGGAACATGCAGTGACATCAGTATACACATTATCTCTTTTTTAGGTCAGAAAATTGAGGCACAAAAATGCAACTTTGTCCCAACTCATCTGCAGACCAGGCTTTGGACTCTCCATGCATCTATCTGACTTTAACCCTGTACTTTCTTCCCCAGTATATGATATTTCTCTTGCCCAGTCTCTCCATCCAGAAATGTACATCTGTCTCAACATAACCCAATCAGAGCCTTCCCTTGACTTTTAAGGGCTCAAAGTCAGTGTTGGGGTTGGAGATACTGAGCATGATTGCTGTCAGAGGCAGGAATCTACCTGCACAGAGCTCTGAGGAACTGAGGATGAATACCTCACAAGTGTATCTTCAGAGATTAGAGGTGATAATATGGGATGCCTGACTCTTTGGTCCCAGTCATCCCAGAGACTAACTGGAGACCTAACCATCTATTAAAGTGATGATATGAGCTTGTTCAGCTCCCTTTCTGGATAAACTAGCTTAAATTTTAAAGCTTGAAAGTAAGAGTCATGAGTAATTAAGGATACCAATGGGCATCACTGTGGGAGCATCTTCAGCAATGCTCAGTCATCCAGTAGGATAGCAGATGGTTCAGTTGGTCCTGGCTGGGATTCAACAGGCAGATCTGTCAGAAAAGTTAAGTCACAACTGTGTTGAGTATGTGAATGATAGATAGGTGGAAAGATAGGTGGTCAGAAGAGAGCCTCTCACAGTGGACAAGACTGAAGAACCTGGGATAGATGGGCAAATGCCTTTAGCCTATCAAATGCCACTTTACTCAGTGTGTGTGTGTGTGTGTGTGTGTGTGTGTGTGTGTGTGTGTGTGTGTGTGTTGGAGTAAGAATGGTCTGGGGAGATGGCTCAGTAGCAAAAGCACTTACTGAACGGCAGCAAATTTGAGGACTAAGTTTGGAGCTCTAGAATTCAATTGGGCTGTGTGGATATGGTAGCCTGCCTATAATTTCAGTGCTCAGAAGCTGGATAGAGGGGATTCCCAGAACCCCAGAGCAGACTGAGTAGAAAGACCAACCACATTAGTGTGCTCTGGGTTTATCTGAGTACTCTGTCTAAATAAAAGGTAGCAAGTGACTGAGGAAATTTCACCGAGTCGAATTTCATCCTCCACAACACCCACACAAGAGAACATACATTCATGTATGCATACCATATGCATACAAATATAAAATAAAAAGGAGTGGTTGCCTTTCTCACATACTATGAGAATTAAATGAGAAAATCCACAGTACCTGGCATATATAGTAACTGCTCTATAAATGTAGTTGAGGTACGAACCTGGTACTGGTATGACGCAAACATAGATTTACATAGAAAGGGATATAGTTAGATAGTAGAAAGCAGTAAGTACCCCCTTTCATGACTCCATGACCACTGTGTATCCCCTAACTTGCAATGCAGATGAGGCTAAACTCTCATACACATATTCATAGATGCTGAAGTCATAATCTAAAAAATGTGAATAAATGACGTCAGGGCTAGGCATAATGTACAAAATCAATACAGACCAAAAAAGAAAAAAGAAAAAAAAGAAAAAGAAAAAGAAAATCTGAAATTCCACTAAGCACTCTGTAGTACTTTGTTTTTCTTTGCAACTAAAATGCGTGATTATTAAAACATGAATATACATGCACTATATCACCACTGATGAAATCTCCCCTGCTTGTAACAAATGTGATTTCAGCTTTGTAGTTTTGCAGTGAGTGATGAAGAAACTTCCAGATGGAGAGGTTTAATTTGTGAGATTTTTCCCTAGCCTATTCACATTGGCTTTAACTTCCACTTTAAATTACAGAGAGAATTCCCAAAATTTCAAATAGCCCCAAGAGAGCTGGTGAAATAGCTAATCTCTTTCTATGAGCATGCTAACAAAAGCAATTTCTTACCAAGCTATATGCTACCCAGTGGGACTTGTAATGAATCTGCATTATGGTAACCTTTGTGAGAAGGGAAGATAAGACCTTTTGGGGAGGTGTATTTATTAGGTGGTAGTGTCTCTGGATATGTATTTTCTGTGTAGGCACAGCTTTCACTCTGATATGTTAAGACCTCTTGTCTTTCCATTTCTCACACCTATGAATTTATAAAGCCTATCTAGTACATTCCACAATTACATACAGTAAATACCAAACACTAATGTGCTGAACAGTTTTCTCAGTGTTCAATGTTGCTCATATTGAAAAGGCATCAGATTTACATAGCTGATTTTAAGCTTGCTACTAACTTCCTCCTAAGATTTATAGAGTTTAAACTTGTTTTCTGGCAGAGTTCTGTGATTATTTATTTGCAACCTGGAAAGGTACGGAAAACTTGCTTGTCACCCAGACATAAAGCAGCAGCATTTATTGGGAGTCTCCTACAGAGGGCGCCTTCACCTTATTGGAAACCTGTCTGAAGAAGGAACTCAGTCAGCCAGCACCAGAAACATAACCTTTAAGGCAGAAGCAGGGCTTGTTTTCACTAACCAGTTTTCTTCTCCATGGTATCTTTGTTACTTCATCGTTAATGAAAAAGCTGACACCCTCTGTCCAATAACTCCTAGATGCAGGATACTAGCACTGCCTTATTATGTTCAGCTTGCTTGTGGGTAAGCTGGAGACAGCTGTTCATATGCCTAAAAGGCAACAGATCAATGAGAGGAAGGGAAGGACAAGTTTTGAGCTGCCTTTTTGCAACAATGTCCTTTATACAACAGGATATTTTTAAAGCATTGTATTGGAAAACAAAGACTGATAATAAACTACAATGTTGACATAACAAATCATTGCTCTGTAGTTAGGGTTAGTACGTGCTTTTGGACTAAACTTACTTAAATAGAAACAAAAAGTTTGGTTTTTAGACACCCAAAATGCTATAATTATAGATTCAGTCTAAATAAATGTTAAAGAATTCTGGAATGCAACGCATGAGCCTCTGTGTGTGTGTGTGTGTGTGTGTGTGTGTGTGAAACAATTCCTTGAAGCCATTTCTATATAGTTAAATCATGTAAAGTTATTTTAGTATCTTATTTTAGATCATATTATTAAAATAAAAGATTATTATAATATGAAACTGTAAGTACAATTTCATAGAAAATATTCCTTTAAGAGCTATTCATTGTGAGTTCAGGACAGCTGGGACTACAAGGAGACCCTGTCTCAAAAAGGCCAAAAAAAATCTCTATGTACATCAAGAGGGCTTCAAATACAGTGTTAATTTGATGTTGATTTGGCAATCGTTTTTATTTTCTGATGACCAATAATCACGCACATAAGCTCAATACGTAAAATATTTTCATGGAATGTTTAACTAACAGTTCTTGGTTAGATGCCTTCTTAGGAAATCCAACAGTCAAACTTATTAGGAAATTATTTTATCTAATAAAATTAAAATAATAGTGATTATTATTCTTGAGTATCAAGGCAAAAGGGAGGATAAGATGTGATTTTGGCTCTTAATTTTATAAATAAAATGCTATTTGCTCACTTGCCAGATCTGTCATTGAATACTTATTTTATTTTCAGTGAATTTCATCAATTATAGATTTTTAATTCTATATTTTCTTTTATATTTTGTTCTTAGAATCAGTTCAGCTTCCAATGACCACTACTGGTTGTAGTTATTTGGCAATATGTTCAACTTGAAATAAATGACAAATAAGTGTAAATGCATCTTAGCTACCAAAATTAGTTTGTTCATAAGCCCGTTTTAATGGTTCATTAAGTCAAAAGCTATGATTTCTTATTAGGAGAAAAGTGTTTGAGCTACTGGAAATTTAAATTCTTTAGCAGTGACTTTAGCTAATTTGTCCATCAGTTCATTCACATGAAAACAAAACAACTGCTTGCTAAGAATATGCCTAAATGTCTGCTAATGCTGTTAACATATTGCAAAATCAATTAAATTAGTTTATGTGGGAAAGATATTCATTTTCTTGCTCAACTGAGTTTGTTGCTTCTTAGCAGATGATACCTAGACAGACACCCATCTACCTGCACAGGAGTTCCTGCCTCATTGTTGATATTTCCTAATGTTCTGTGGTTTTCTGCACTTGGAAGACAGCAGACCACTCAAGTCTCTACTATTTTGTCGCTTCCCTCTAAAGGGCGAGTAAATGAAAAAGCCAAGCAGTTCAGACTATTTAACTGGGGCCATAGGAAGGCTTGCTACTGCTCTGTTAGGAATAGTTGCTAGTGATCTTTAAATCATCTACTAGAAAAGTAGAAAGTGATCTTTCTTTAAATCAGGATGAAAAATTGAAGGAAGAGCCTAGATAGCTCCCCAGGGAAAAGCAGATTAGGGCTAGTAAAAGACCACAAAACAGCAAAGTGTGCACCCAGTTGCATACAATCTACTTCAAGGTTAAGGCCTGATTCAGCAGAGCCCTTTAAAAGGTGACTTTTATGGCGGTAGGAGGGTGGGGAAGAGAGGATGCTGCCATTTCCTAACCAAAGGGAACCAAGGAAGTCACAAAAATTCAAGGAACTCTATGAATTTTTGTAGTTTAACTTTCATCAAACAGTAGTGAAATAGTTCTCAAGAACTCAAAAGCCTTGTCATTTGGGAAGGCAGAGAGACCATCCATCCCCTCATGTTGTACTGTATCTCATGAGTGTGTACCTCTAATCAGGCACTGGAGACCTATGAGGGCTTCTGTTAAAGCATAGAAAGGCTCATTATGCCATGTCTGAAATAGAGAAGCAAGAGCCTAGAAGATGGGTTTTTAATTTTCCAGTGTCCTTAATTATGAACTGAAAAAAATTTCCTGTTTACCTTTAAAAAGGTCTCCTTCAAAGATATGGGGAAATCAGTGATTACTTCATTTTTAGATCAACACTTAGCTTACCCCTCAATTAAATGTGAATATAAGGGAAGTTCTCACAGATTGTTGATTGAATATTTCTTTTCTCAGAAGGAATGGGGTCCTGAATGAAGATGAGTCTGAGGCATATTGTGAGAGGTTACCTACATTTCTATTTTGAAAATGTTTCAGAGATGACCTATGAACATGAAAGGAAGGAACAGTGAACCACCTATGACATCTGACATTGTCGTTGTGGGAAATGCCAGTATAGTATCCACAATCTTCAGATTGGAGGATGCTCCAGGCTATCCTCTTACAAAATTTCAGTCATGTTATAGGAATGCCTCAAAAGGGATTTCTGTATAGTACTGAATGAGTGGGATGAATCCTTTTCTTCTACACATCTTCAGCAATCAGCACGTAGCACATAAACCTGAGTGTGCTTTGTATAACACAGAGGGCTGTGAAAACTACAGTGACACTTATTATAAAGCAAAACTTTACAAATTGTTGTGTATAACCTTTGCATGCTCACACATGGGAGGTAGACCTACATACACACATCTACCTCTCCTCATCAACTCTGGACACATTTATGACAAACAGTTCTGATGCCTAAAAAGTTTATTCGTGGTTCACCAAAAAACCCAATAATTGGCCCAAGATTCTATTTTTCCAGCTATTTGATACTCCACTTATTAACATTCCCAGAATTTTGTTTCCAGAACTTTCCCACAATTGTTACAGGTGACAATAAAATGTGTAAGTATATCTAAACATTTGTTTCTGGAATATCGTGGTATAAATGAAACCATGGATGATATGAAGAATGTCATCTGGGGGTAAAGGATATGGTGACTTCACATAGAAGCTGTTTTAATTACTAAGCTTACATTTACTGATCACTTTAAAATATTTAGCATTATACTAGAGATTTGCAGCAAACAGATTGACAGGCCACCTGAAGAGAAGTGTACCAACAAGTTTGAAAAACATAAGATAATTGTCCTTCCTATCAGAATGCAAGATGAAAATAATTATGACACATAGGGATAAGTAGCAAAGATGGGCTGGCAGGATCACTCATCAGGTAGAGGTATGTGCTTGCAAGTCTAGCAGCCCGAGTTCAATCCCTGGAACCCATGAATAGGTGAAAGGAGAGAGCCAACTCCACAGACTTGTCCTCTGATCTTCACATATGTGTTCCATGACACATACACTGCCCACACACATCTTACAGACACATATACCACATAATAGTAGTAATTATCATCACAATAATAATTTAAAAATAAATCTACAAAGATTTTTCTAAGTGCTGAATTTTAAGCAAATCAAGAAATGAATTCTGAATTACATAGAAAATGCTCATTTTTGTTTAGTTCCTTTTCCAAATATGTAAGCATAGAATATGAGGCTATGTTAGACAGGTGAATGAACTGTAAAACTAAAAAGACTTTAAAGTGTATGGAAGAAACCTGAGCCTGTCAGGACCACAACGTTGAGAACACTGTCCCCATGGAGATATACTCAAGAGATCTGTACTTGGATTATACTAGACAGGAGCAAAGAGGTCTGAAGAGAAGGTTTGGGATAGACTTCTTCACCTCACACCCTGACAGCATTTCACAATCTTCTTATGAAAACTGGAGGAGTCAAAAGTTGATCTGGGAAAATCTATTCACATAAAAGATCAACAATTTTGATGGTAGCATAGACATCAATAGAAGATTGCAGTACTATTTGTACTGGTCATTTTAAAACAGTTAATTTCTAAGTTTGAAAAGGCCAAATGAATTGAGAGAGCCATTGTTTCCAATGTTTTTTCCAATTCATTGTTGCAAAGTTCACCTCTGTTTCGTGATTTAACCTTTGTTGAGGCAAAGGGCTGAGACACAATCACAACAGAACACCTCCCCCTTAAAACCAGTATTTCAGAGTCCTGTTAAATCAAAAGAAAAATTATACCTCCCCTCCACAGTCCTACAGCCCTCAGGATTTTAAATGGTAATGATCAGTTCATTTGAGAAAATGGCATTTGGTGTTTCTCTTCAGAAACTTTAAAGGCATGTAAGTGTCTCTCCTGGTGATGTGCACCTCCTTTTGTTTTCTAGCATTACTGGAACTGACCTGGCATGGATCACTGGGTGAGCAGGCAATCTTAAACACTTCTCATATAAATTACTGGTTCCTTTCCAAGTGCAATTGCTCACAGGGTAATACACCATTTTACAACTCTGATAGCAAAGTCTCTTGGTTCTACTGGGCTCCACATCCCCTTGTCCCTCAGCTCCACCACCAGGAAATGAGCAGGCAAAAAGACTGATGGAGATGTGAGCCTCAGAAACAGTCTGCTTCAAGGTCCGGCTGAATATCCTGGCGTGTAGGGATCTTGAATTCTCCTGTTTAACCTCTTGAATTCCTCTCAAATGTACTATTTCTTTTTTAAAGGCCATCATTAATGACAAAGTTATCAAAACAACAGCCTACATATTTAGACAAAGAAGCAGCAAGTGCTAAACGAGCGCCAATGTCTTCCAAGATATATTTAGGTGGAAATGGCACACAGTTTTTTCCAGAACAACAAGGCCTTCATTGAGTAAGCACTCCCACATCCACTGGATACTAATGATGGCCATATTTACAAACCATTGACTTTTTTTCCCATGAGCTCTAACAGCAAGGTGTGTTTTTACTGACAGTTGATTTGGATCAGGGCATGCAGTATTGTATTTCAGCTTGCGGCTCTGTAAAACCCTGTAACTTTCTTTGAAGTTAAGCAGTGTCTATCTGTTTCTATGTCTGGATAACTCTTAGAAGAGCTTGACTGACCCAAGTCAACTCATGGAAACATACTATTTTCCCATAATTGGTGTTCCAAATGAATGTCCCTTCATAATAGAATGTGCTGGGAAACAAAGCAGCTTTGCATCCGGCACAAGTTGCATCATAATTAAATTTTATTTCATCCCATCGAGGCATGCTAAATGTTGAGCAAAATATAATTTTAAGTAATTTGTTTGTATTCTTATCTGTAGGAGTTGGAAATTAACAGCGTTGCTAGTTTGCGTTTACTGTTAAGCCTGGAGAGCAGAGAGATTGCTTTGCAAACATTACAGTTATTATGTCTGCAGTTGGTACTCTTTGTATAAATTATTGATCAGCCAGCTTATTTTTCTTTCTGCTTAATGGATATTATAGCATAGCCGTTTACAACGCTATAGTTAAGGTTGTGTCAGCACTTCCATTATAATAAACCCTCTGTTACAGGGGTTTATAACTTGTTGTAAAAATTTGCTCTGGGCTCAAACTTGACATACAAGATCAGGCTTCTAGAAGGTAGCAATTGTCCTTTCAACTTTTAAAAATCTCTTTGTTCTGAAGGGCAATAAATAAATAAACAGTTTATTCTTTTCTAACAATCCTTGAATTTTCTGACTTCAAATAAAACAGTTTTATTGACTATTTGTTGGATGGTGACCCCTTTCTTTTATTTCATAAAGCAACAAAAAGAAAAAAGACCAAGATATTAATTAAATTAATACAATAAAACAGCAAATCAAGAGAACTTATATAATCAAGTAAAGTACATTTCTTCTATCATGATACAATTATACATGATTGATTTCTTAATATCAAACATATCTTTGTACAACCACAGACAATATGCACGTTTCCTATCCCGCTCCCAATTACCTAGCTCTTAAGTAATTCATATGTTTATTTAAAGAGAAAAGAGTGTAGCAATTTTAAAACACCACATATGAAAAAGTGCAATTGAAAGCACAGAATTTAGTGGAAAAGAAGGGATTTAAGTATCTGTCTGCTTGACCTTATTTTAGTCCAGGCTGACATTCCTGTCATGATGATGGCTTGACTGAAGAAGTGAAGGAAATTAATCTCAATTTGTATTATTGTTGTTGCCGCTTCCTCCTACCACTCAGTTGTACAATTATCTCACTGTCCTTGGTATTTTAAGGAATATTTGGCCTGGCAACCTTTCATATCACCCCACAGATGGAATGAAGGGCACTTACCTGGAAGTGAGGAGTGCTAAGAAAGTATGCTAATTTTTCATGAAAGCTGATTACTTGCCATGGGCATGATGCAGTTTAGAGTCTACAAAACTATTTCATGTTGATGTTTTGATTTTCTTTGTTAATGATTCTTCTTGTCACTGTCATCTCTCCCCTTACCTGAGTTTAGAAATTTCTTATCATCTGCTGTGTAATCAGTGAAAAATTTTCTGCCACATGTGACCTTTATTGTGAACCAGCAGAAAGGGCATGACGGTAGGGAGGGGAGAACAGTGCTCTCACACTGCACCTTTTGGAATTGCATCTACATAAATGTGCACAGATAATTACCGTGTACATTCAAGAAGCATTTGCAGTATATCTGCACTTCCCTGCTGTAAAAAAGAAAAAAAGAATGATACTTTTAATCATTTTAAGTACTTCATTATTAAGGATCAAAATTGGTAATATAAAGTTGGAGTGCTTCGAGTTAGAGTATGTTACTCTTCAGCTCCCCACCTTCTGTCCTTTGGGTAATTCATCAGCAAGCTCTCTGCTTTTGATTAGAGAATGCATCAGCGAGATAAGAGTCTTGTTCCTTGTTCTTAAGCAGAAACAGGGAATTAGCACAGGCAGAGCAACTATAGAAGTGAAAGCCACCAAAAGTCAGGCAGTGGGATAAAAATGGGGAGGACAGAGGCTGAAAGCAAACAACTTTGGAAGTCTGTGCTTAAGGTAGTCGAGGTTTATCTGCTGGGCTGATTGGTGAGGCCCTGTGTCTGAGTTAAAAAGGCTTGAGAGAGCTACTTGGCATAATTTCTCCATCTTCAATGATTTACTACTGAAGTGCAAACATCAATTTTGGACTCTCTCCTGAGAAATGTTTAACAAAGTCAGTGAACTACTGATACCCTGGTATCTTCCAAGATTTGCCAAATTCTGATAGCTCTTTAATAATCCTACCCCTGAAGTTAATTTTAGTCTTTTTTATTTCTATTAAGGAAACAGGTCCATTAGTAAACATGCAGATGTAAAAATGATCTTCTTTGCTTCTCCATTGTGATGTGTCTCGGAATTGTTGAGAAACGCTCTCCATTGTTAGGGCTATTTGTGCCGGGTGTGCTAATGCACTCTTTGATTGAGTGAATTAGCAGTCATAACAATCTGGCAGTCTGGCCATAGAAGTGTGCTCAAATTGATTTGTGTTATGGCTGGACTGGAAAATCTAGTGTTAGTTGTTTTTTGCCCTGGGGCATTGTTTGTACCAAACTCTACTTTTCATTTAATTTTCCAATACATTTTGAAAGATTGAAATGCTAGTGATCAACATTTGATCCACTTGCATTATTTAAAAAAAATTCTCAAAGTAATTTCAGATTCCAAAAAACCTTGCTTTCAATTAGAGTAAACATAATTAGAGTGACGTCGTGCTTGGAATGGTAAATCTGCCTTTGAATCTATTAAGCATGTTTTCTCCTTGTCCTGTCACTGAAAGGAATTCAGTATAGATCTAGAGTACACATCTATAATTTTTAAAATACATGCTCTTAATAGAATTTGGGAAAAATTGAAATAATAAAATTGTTATGAAGGTTTTCATGCTGTCTGTTTTGTATATGTATCCTTTTATATATGCCTAAACTGCTACTGTTTCACTTAGAAATAGCTTTAAAAATAATCAGTCCAATGCTTTCAGGAAATTTTGAGATATTAAAGGGACATATTCAGTTATAGATATACATTGCCTTTCAGTTATTCAATGTTTTGTTTTTATGTTGTGTGACATGGTGAATTTTCCTGTTTTTTTTTTTTTTTAAATCTATACCAGTTGCTATATTGAAACTCTGAAGATGTGAAGACATGGCTTATCCTAGATTTGTCAATATTTGTATCTTTCTTACAATCCTCTGCTTTGCAATCATTTGCCAGAATTATAATGCAGCATGAATAAACCTAAAAATTGACTATTGATCACAGACAAAGCTTTGTGAAATCATTTAGTCGGTTTCCCCACTTAAGAAATCAGTGAATAAAATAGGTCAATAGAAAAGCTTGGAAAGATGTACTACAGTTCTGTGACTCCTTGAGTTGTCAAATGGGAAAAAATAAATACCCACAGATTTCATCCTTTTATACACCATAAAATCATACTTACCAATCCCAACTATTTGTCCTTTTTTTACACATTTATTCTTCCTTCTGTAAACCACAGGTTGTGAAAGTATGTTTTATGTGTCCCTGTGCATTTCCTTGTCACTGCCCCTTTTAACCAAATAGGATGCCCTCATCATCGCTAAAGTGCCTGTTGTCATCCAGGTATTCACCGGGACTTCAGCTGCAACAACTACTTTGTATTTTCTCACTGTCTCCTGAAACCTTACAGCTCTTCTCAAAACTGCATTTCATACTGCACTGAACTCTATATCCTGCGCCGATTTTTGTTAAGTAGTAGATGATGAGACCTGAGACCTCTCTCTCTCAGTTTGCATTCTTACTGATCTCATCAAATCGGGGCTGGGGGTGGGGGAGGGGAGGGGAGGGGCCAGAAGAGGACAGAAGGAGGGAAGAAAATACCTTCCCTGAACTGGTACAAGCTAAGCTTCAAACGATATCCTAGGAAAGAAATTAAAGACTTCTTAATTAGTGCAGCAATTAAGCTTTCTTGGTAGCATTTTAATCAGCACAGGCCCTATCAAAGGACAAACAGAACGATTTGCAGGTCTTTGAATTTTAAACAGTCTTATTGATTTCAGCACACTATGTCTTCACAAAACACAAGGAGAATTTTTCTAATATCAGTTACAGTACTTTGAGTTTTGCTTATGCAAATTGTGTAAAGGTTGGGAAGATGAGATGGAAGGAGAGGCTCTAAAACCACAAGAGATGTAAAACAATAAACAAGACAAAAGCTCTGAAAGCTAAAGATTCAATGGAGTGAGGATTTGAAACCTTTCTTAAGTTGATCTATGTGCTGTTGTTAAATAGTGTTTGCTTTCTTCATCACTGGAAATGTTTCTCAAAAAGAAAATTATAGTAGGAAAGAAAACTATAAGAAGAATGTTTTCTCAAGGGTTTTCCTTCCTATATAGTTTACTTTGTACTATATGCCTTTTCTAATGCTATTGTTTGATCAAAGGAGCAAGTGGTAGCTCCTTGAAAGGGTTTAGAGATCTGAGGTGACCAGGGTCCCCTTTAGGTGCGGTAAAATGCCCTCAAGTCTTGTTTCCAAGTAAAGCATGTGTTTTGAGGCACAGGTTTCCCTGTAGAAGAAAATTTGGAGTTGTCTAGAAGCAGAGTGGGATTATGGCTTGGTCTGCATCAGTGCTGTGCTTCCTGTCTGTGACTTCAGAGTGTGGCAGATTTTGGATGAGTGATAGTTTAAGGAAACGGAAGAATGAGAGTGGAAGGGCAGGTTTGTGGCATTAACTCCCTTTTCCATTTGTGGGACTAGGTTTAAATCGATAGGCACTTTAGCATTTAAAAGGTATATATGAGCTTATTAAAGTTAGGAATGCAATTCAAAAATAAAATTTAGTTTTTTAGAGTTTAACTCTTCTTTCCTTCCCTTCACAAACACAGTATTTTGGCAGTTTAAAAAAATGATGATTTTTTCTAAAACATGAATAAACACAAAAAGTCTTATGAAGTTTGTAATATATATTGGATTCCTACTTTTAGGTGAAGTAAGGATTGAAAATTGAAAATTTAATAAACATTATCTCAGTATATGAAAATATATTGGCTAACTAGGCCCAACATCTTTGAAAGTTCATCTATCTTTCTAGATGTTTGTTTACTGTTCTGCAATAATTATCTGATTTCTTATCATGTAAGAAAGCTTCCTGATATAGCTATTGTGTCCCAAAAAGTTTAGTATGAAAGACTAATTAGTCAATAATGTCAAAATTCCTTGTAGAGGGTTCTTGTACCTTTTGACATTAAACCTCAAAGAGTTTAAAAGACTAAAATGATAAACAGAAAAATCATAATGATTTCAGTGCCAAATTGGCAAAAACTTGATTATGAAATCTCTTAAACTATCAACCTGCTACTAATAGTTTAATTTTAAAATCTGTCAAATGTTAAGTCTTTGTTTCACTTCATATGAAGTCTCTGAACATGTGCAGACAGGTTCAAAGCCTAACTACTCAAGATTCCTAGAGATAGAAGCAACAGACCTGCCTTATGCTCAGATCATATGTTGGTCACAAATTCCTGGATAAATATGTCCATGCAACAAGTTAGAAAAGAGAAAGACTAAAGGAAAGGGCTGACAAGGGAAAGTCAGTCGAAAGCGTCTCATGCAGTTCAAAGCCACAACAACCCTTTCTGTCTTTACAAGTCAACCAGGGAGCTTAGTTTCTGTCTTGCTCATTATTTACAAAACACATTCTCACTGACAAAAAGACATTCCCCAAAGATAGTACTTTCCAAATATGAAACAAACAAACAAACCCACAATTGTTGTCATTGTTGTTTTACTTAAATAATATTCGAACAACTAGCCTTGAGTCCTAAAGGATATGAGCTTGGTGGCTACTGTGCTAGACAGGTGAATCAGAGTTTGGGCTTAGAAAAGTCGGGGCACTCCATTATTCCTAAAGGACTTTCTTCCCACAACTTAAAAACTATCCTGAAAAATTTCCTATCTTTATAGAAATATTTTTAACATGGGGGGTGAACACTATCGGATACATTAAAAACTCACTGCTTACATGTGAATTTTCCTCAAAATAATTCCTCAACATGCCTGAGTTGGGGGGGGGGTTCATTTGTAACTCCTTGCAGAAAGGCGCGGAGATTCGTTCTAAATCCTTGAAGGAGAACTAGGAGCGCCTTGGCTGTTCTTTCAGTCGGCGGGCGATAACTCAGAACCTTTGGGGGGGCCAAAAGTACGATTCTTGGCGGAAGATGGAATACTAAGCACGCCGTGTAACGGTAGTAGCTGGAGAACTGGATGGCCGTCTCTCTCCTTTCGGATCTCCTCTAGTGCGCCCCAGCTTGTCCTCGGCTTCCCTCCCACCCTTTCTTTCCTAACCCTCCCCCTCCCCTCCTCCTTCCCTAGCACGCTCGCTCTCTCCCTCAGTCTCGCGCTCCCGGAGTCTGTGCTCCGAGTTCCTGGTTGGATAATTTGGGTTAATACTAGTGAGTGGGGTTTTTGCGGCTTCAAAGGGTATTTCAAGTTTCCGGAGCTCCTCCCCTCTGCACCGTGTGACAACAACAACTCGTCCAGCCGGCAGCCTGCACTTTCAGCTCATTTTCTCTCTGTCATTCCCCTCTCAATCTTTGATCAATGTACTTGCCGGGGAGAACCCCAGTCCCTCAGTCCTCCGCCTTTTCACCTTCATCCTAACTTTGTGCTGGCGCGGGACCCACACTCCATCAGCCGACCCTCCCCGCCCCCGCCCCCCAGAGCAGTCCGCGAGCCCAGCGGGGAGAGGACTCGCCTTTCGACTTACGGGACACTTTTGTGCGTTTCTCTTTCGAGCGCCTCTCGAGCTCGCCCCTCTTGCGCTCACTCTTTCCTACCCTCACCTCCTTCTCTCCCTTCTCTCTCTCTCTCCTGCCGGAGTCCTCTCCTAGAGTTGTTGCCGTCGCTGCCCCCCTCGCTCCTTCTCCCCCCTTTCTTCCCCTTCCCTCTGGGGGGTGTGTGGCAACTTTTTCCCACCTCGCTTCTCCTTCTGTTTCCCCTTATATGTGACCATGGCAGTGCCGGCGGCTTTGATCCCTCCAACCCAGCTGGTCCCCCCTCAGCCCCCGATCTCCACGTCTGCTTCCTCCTCGGGCACCACCACCTCCACATCCTCCGCGACCTCTTCTCCGGCTCAGTCCATCGGACCCCCGGCGTCCTCTGGGCCAACTCTGTTCCGGCCGGAGCCCATCGTCTCTTCGTCTTCATCTTCTGCGGCGGCCACAGTCACCTCTCCTGGCGGTGGCGGCGGCGGCGGCGGCGGCGGCGGCGGCGGCGGCGGCGGCGG
>NW_008356327.1:2607149-2616941 GCF_000622305.1 Nannospalax galili
AGCAGCAGCAGCAGCAGCAGCAGCAGCAGCAGCAGCAGTAGCAGCAGCAGCAGCTGCGGCCCCCTCCCCGGGAAACCCGTGTACTCAACCCCGTCCCCAGTGGAAAACACCCCCCAGAATAATGAGTGCAAAATGGTGGATCTGAGGGGGGCCAAAGTGGCTTCCTTCACAGTGGAGGGCTGCGAGCTGATCTGCCTGCCCCAGGCTTTCGACCTGTTCCTGAAGCACTTGGTGGGGGGCTTGCACACGGTCTACACCAAGCTGAAGAGGTTGGAGATCACGCCGGTGGTGTGCAATGTGGAGCAGGTTCGCATCCTGAGGGGACTGGGCGCCATCCAGCCGGGAGTGAACCGCTGCAAACTCATCTCTAGGAAGGACTTCGAGACCCTCTACAATGACTGCACCAACGCCAGGTAAAGAACCGAGGGAACCTCCTGCCGCCCGGGCCGGCCCTTTCCCTCCCTCCTCTCTCCTTTCCCTAGCTCCCTTCCCTGCGCCGCCGGTTCCGCGCGCCGGAGAGCTGCGCACCCCAGCGAGCGCGACCCTCACCCCTCTGTTCCCTGGGCCCAACCGACCCCTAGGACAAGATAGCACCTCTCCAGGCCAGATCTAACTCTTCCGGCCGAGTCCTCCCTGATCTCCCTAGGGCGTTGGGACTCTGCTGCGGTGGCACTTGGGAACCCCAAGCCTTGGGATGGAGAGAATGGGATGCAGGAGGAAAGCATCCTTCCAGGAGTCAAAGCCCCTTCCCTTCCCGGGCGCGCTGACGACTGGCACCTCCCTTGGAACCACTGCCCCGCGTGTACACGCCCAGGACCCGGGTTCTACCCGGGGGCACTCTTGGGGAGAAGGGAGATCATCACCCCAGCCCCACTGGCTTCGAGAAGCTAGGAGAAGCGCTCCTGGCTAGGGGTTCTCTAGGAGCCAAGGGATTGGGCTGGCACCCCAGGCGTGCACGCACGTGAGGAGGGGGGCCGTACTCAAGAAGGCAAGAAGTCCGGGGGCCATCCCGGGAGTCATGCAGGGCGTTCATCTCTGTGCCCTAGGGAAACCTGGGGAGGGGAGGGGACAGTCAGTGTGTGTGCGCATGTGTGCGTGTGTCCACGTGTGAGTGAGTATGTGTAAAGGAAATAAAAGTACGTTTGCTCTGGGGCAGGTGTGAGGGCACCAGAAGATTTTGCTCAGGAGATGACCTGGTGCCTCAAGAAAGCTGAAATGGAGAGATGAGGAAGGAAGAACACAGATCGCTCACTCTCTTTCCAAAGTGCAATTTTCCCGTTCCATTTTTCTTTCTTCTTTTTCAGAGGTTAGTAGCTCAGGAAAAGAGCAGGTGCACGTTTTGTCCTGGGATGCTTTAGGGAGTTCCCGGCCTTCCCCAACCCGGTGAAGTGCGTGCACGGAGGTGGGGGGACTGTCCCCCGACAGACCAGTTTTATGCTAATGAATGCTCCTTGGGGGAGGATCTACCGAGAGGGGGCGGGAGTGGGGCAACTTGTCAGTTTCGGGGTAGAAATGATCATCCTACCCCCTGTATGGTTCCGCTTTGTCCCCAGTGCTCGCTTCTGGGAAGAGCCAAAGGAGAAGTTCAGAGGTTGTGGGACAAAGAAAGCAGGGAAGTTAGAGATCTGAAGCAGGCACTTGGGAATTAGGCACAAAAACTGAGAAGCAACTTTGATACCTTTAAAATAAGTTTTAATACTCAGAGAAGGAAAACAGGAGTTCTTAAGAAAGAGAAGGAAACTGAGAAGGAAAGGCCAGAAATGAGACCAGAAGGTGAATGGGGGTCAGAAAGCCATTAGCTAGTTCTTCCTTGGGGGGTGGGGGTGGGGGAGTCTTTCTTAGGGCCCAAGAAGGACAGGAAAAGGATAAGAACTCCACTTCAGCTAATTTCTTACCCCGACCTAACTAGAAATTATTTTCTTTGTTTGGGTTTCTTTCCACGGACCAAGGGTGATTTGAACCTTCAACAGACTCTCTCTCTTCTCCCCCCCCCCCCCCTGCGGGCAGGCACATGCTGGCTCCATATACAGACAGATGGCAGTAGGGATGGGTCAGCATCCTGACTACTAAATGTCATTTAGAAGATAATTGTCGTTTTTTTGGTGGCCCAGAAGATAAACTATTTGCCCAAAATCTATCCTAAAATCTAGCTGAAGCAAGGGAAAAGTCTGTTCTCAAGTTGTTATGAACAACGAAAGGTAAAATTGGAAGTCAGTTCAGATAGGATTGTCATAAAATTTACTAAACTGACAAATTGAAATGCTTTTTTTTCTCTTTACTAATAGAACATCCTACTCTTCCGCCAGTCTTCTTTGTGGGTTTCTTAAGGAACACATTATACAGGGTAGTCAATGATCATTTCACAGAAGTCTAACACACACACACACACACACACACAACTGCTTGAGAAAATTTTCTTCAATGACTGCATGTTATAATCAATGTAAAACTCAGTCTTTTTTGTTTTCTAAATATTGGCCAAGCCCTTAAGTTGAAGTCCTCATCATATAGTTGGAGGATAGTCCTGAAGTTACCAGTTTTTAAAAAGTTTTCTTTTCACTGCCTCTGCTTCTTGCCCTCCTTCACTCCTTCATCTTCTCTTTCTTATTCTTCTCCTCCTCCCTTCTTTTTTTCTTCCCCTAAGATTCTCAATAGCTCTAGAGTCCAAGCTTACAGGACCAAAGATAAGTTAAACCTTGGGGAACTGTGTATCATATCTCAGCACCATTCTAATTATTACACTTCACTTGGCCTTCATGATTAAATAGCTTTACAATTCTCTTTCAACTTATTCTAAAGTATGGGAAGTATTGATTTACTACTGAGTTTTGATTTTGTATCAACTAACAAGTGTGCTCACCTTAAATACATGAAAATACTGCAGTCATTAACCTGAGAAGACATAAGCAAATATCTACTTAAGTTTTCCTAATTCTACCCTGGCTAAGGAAGTAGAAAATTTGTAATTAAACATTCTTGCACCAAATACACAGTTTGCATTGTCAAGCATTTCTGTTTTTAATGGTAATTATAAGTAGTATTACTTTCATTTATTTTGAAAACAATAGCCTAAATGATTTGCATCTTGATGTCGAAAAGCTAAAATTACTTTGCCATTTAAATCCAGTTTATGCCTTTGCTGCTAGGATTCCTTTTTTATTTACCTGGATATTCAGATTTATTTTACCCTAGTTTCTCTCTAGCCCAGCTACTTAACAGACCTAGGGAAAAATTTATGCATAGTATCAGCAAAAATGTATAAGAAGTATATAAAATTACCTGTACATATTTACCTACATATATACATGTGTGCTGTGTGTGTATGCATAATGTGTGTGTGAAACATCAAATCTTAACACACTCAGAAGCTTCTGAGTCTAATGAAGAATCTTAGCGATATTTAATTATCAAGTTATCTGTGGAACAAAGATGATACTAAAGAAAAGAAACCTTAATAAACTTGTTCAGAGGTGACTCATTAACTTAGTGGCAAACCTTAGAGTTAATTTTATTTGCTTGGGGCTATTGTATTAGTATGCTCTATGAAAATTGGAGTGAATATTGGAGCCATCTGTCATTACCACAAGGAGATGCAAAAGACCTGCTGGATAGTAAATCTAAAAATATAGGTCTCAAAACAAGAAAGAAAATATAAGAAAATTCATTTAAAAGTTGTTAAAAGCAAAGTCTGACCTTGATCAGCTTCCACCAATTATTATTTTAAAACTAAACATTAGTTGCATGAACTTGGCTGTTGCAACAGAGGTCAGTTAATTAACTGCTAACCATTAAATAACAACAAAAAAGAAAAGTAATTATGTACATGATCAAGTCTGTTTAAATCAGTCAATTGCTGGTTTGTAGATTTGGGTTGAGGTTCGATTTTTCTGTGAATTCGTGTAATAAAAAGTGACTTTTGCAGTATGCTATCTGAAATGCTTATTTCCTTGATTATTGTTAGAAGGTGATTTTGTCTCAGAATCTTTCAAACTAGAATGCGATTTAGCATCTATATAGTCCTAGACTTTTGGAGTTGTAAACTTAAATAGATTATAGTTTCTTACATCCAACATTTTACTCATATACGTCTATTCACAGTGTTCTTTTGTCTTTAAAGTTGATACCGTTCATGAACAGAAAATTGAAAGATTTGCAAAGCCTTTTATGTTTCAGTGGTCATATCTGAATATAATTTTGTTTTAAGAAGTACCTTTTCCCCAATTCTTGGCTTTATTTTTCTTGTCAGGGGTTTTAATAAAGATAGAAAGCTGGGACAGTATTTATTTAACATTTTCCTTGTTGGCTGCTTTTCAGTGACATTGGAGTTAGTCATCAATAGAGGTACTGGCAACACAAATCCAGAATCAGTCACTCCTAACAGACGCTGATGATGCTTGGCACAGAGAAATTCAAGAATTACTTCATATAAAGAAACTATGCTTTTGAAGTTTTTGTATTACACTAGATTAATGGTTCCTATAAAGCCAAGTGTCTCATTTTATAACATTTCAAACAGAAAATGACATGAATAGAAGACTAAGCCATAAAATGTGAAAGTTAGTTTGGTTCCACAACTTATTTCTTTCTACTTTAAAAATGTTAGCAAACAATAGTTTAATAACTAATATGTGAATGATGTATGAGAATATCCCCTAAGATAAACATTTGCCAAATTATATTATAAGCCATAGTTCTAATGTTATTTAGATAATATCTATCCAGCCTGTTTGCTTCCTTAAAATTTGCCTCCAATTGTATCATAATCATTATTGTAAAAAATACATGTGGTTAGGAAAATGTTTTATTTTCAGAGCTCTACACTTTCAGTAAGTGCTCTGAGACAAGAAATTTGATTTTCACAAATGATATTTTATTTTGTGAAGCTTCAATGTAGCTAAAATAAAACAGACAGGCTTTTCCCTACCTGACTTCCTTTACAAACTGCTTTTAACATTTGATAGAGAATTTTAAAATCATTTTTTAGTAGTCCATGCTGCTGTTGTTTTTTGTTTTGTTTGTTTTTGTTGTTTAATCTACTGAATTTCATGGAAGTTGAAGTTGCATGTAAATAAATCAGTGAGACAAATATTAGCCACTCTCTTTTTGCCTCACTTACCTCCCCCTGTCCCCTGGGATGTGACACCCAATATTGATTAAAGTCTTGGCAGGATTTGAAAATAAATCACTCCTCTCTTTGGCGATTTACTACGTGTGATTCACCAGCATACAAAAACATAATGTTCCAGATTGTCTCTCACTTGATGTTTTCCTTCTGGAATGTAAGTAGCATTGGTAAATTAGCTTAATGTGCAACCACGTAGTTGTCATTTAAGAATGCTTTGTGATTTGACTATCAATCAGCATTATTTTGCTCTCTCAAGTTATTTTATTCATTTCCTAGAGTTGCCTTTTCCAATGCAGTAAAATAGTTATTTTAATAGCATTAGATGAGCAACTGAACTATTGCAAAATACATTAGGAAATGGAACTCTCACAGGTTGTAAGTTGCCTCAGTTTGAGTCTTTGAAGAAAGCGGTTTGAAATGTGCCTTCTAAGTAGGTTCCAGTGAGTCTTCTACTTTTCATTATATATATATATATTTATTTATTTTACAATTTTTATGTTATGAAAATTTTATTTTCCAAAGTTATTGTTCTCAGACTGCTATCTCAAAAATGTCACATCAAATTATATGCTTTTGAAGTGGTAGATGATGTAGAAGTTGCTATGAATTATTTGAGTACTTAAGTCAAGGTTTTATCATTTTATATTTGAATTGTTATAAAATAATAGAATGAGTTTAGCATTGGATATAATGTACCAGTTTCTAATCTGAGGTAATGGATTCTGATTGGTCAGTTTGGGTTACACATAGGTAAGAATATATTCTTACATAAATACTACAAACAATATTCTAGGTAAGAATACATTCATATTTTCAGTCTTTAAGATTACGTTTAGACACTTCTTCCATATTTGTTACATTTGTTGATTAATTGTTTAAAAGAGAAATGTTGAATTAAAAGCAACCTAACTGAACTTAGAGAAGTATAATATCCAAGGCTCTGTTAATGTACAGATACATATATTTCAGGCATGGCAGTCTGTCTGAAAACCTGTATTTCATTCAGATTCTTTTATTTTCCCCTCTCAATTTTCCAGAAGTAATTCTAGTCAAAAGTGTTTTTTTTTTATGATACAAGATCTGATTTTTTAAAAATAGCAACTCTTATTTGCTAATATTTGCTTTTTGATATTACCTACAAGAATGACTTTGTTAGAACAGTAAAACTTGTTATCATATCATTGTGTTGGGAAACAACAAGCATAAGATATTTATAGTTAGGTGTAGTAACCTAGTATTAGATTAAGTGATCTGTCACTTTTTCTGAACTGTTTTTTTTTTTTAAAGAGCATTCTGACAAACTGTTAAGTATGTGTCCATTGCTGCTTAGTTGTAGACGGTGCTTGATTAACTTTATGTATACATGTTCAATTAAAGTATACATGCAATCATCTGAAAAAATAACCCAAATTATCCAAGATAACCCAAGTAATCCAAGATCGAGGAACTTCAGACTGGGTGCATTTAACTTTCTTGGTATATTTTGATGAATTTCTTTAGAAGAGGCACTGGCCTTAGTCTTCTCAATTTGCCAATTAAAAAATAAGCTTTAGATTTTTTAACTTGAACATTGAATTGAAACCGAATATAGTGGATGAAGTTTGTTGAACTTGTGTTCTTGTTGCATTTCAATCCAAAATGACTTGGAGTTGATCTAGGATTTCAATCTATGATTCTTTTGTACATTTAAATGTGTGAAACCTGATAGCAAGGTGTAAAAGCCAACTTATTAAACCTGAAAATTCTCTATGCCAATGTTCAATTGGGCTTGCATTTTGGAATAAGCATATTGAAGTGTTTTAAACTGTGCAGCACAGCATCACACTGAATAACCAGTTGCTTTAAAAATAATTTTGGAGAGCAATGATGAGAAAGAGACAGAGAGACAGAGACAGAGAGACAGAGACAGGGAGACAGAGGGAGGTATCATTGTCTAGGCTGAATATAATACCTCGGAGATATTCCATGTTTCTAGAAAAAGGTTAAATTGCAATAAGCCAGGCACAGAAAGACAAATGCTGCATTATTGAATTATGTGTCAAATTTTAAAAAGTTGAATTTAAAGAAGCAGAGAGTAGAATGGTGATTACCAGGGGTTGAGAGAGATATTGGTCAAAGGATACATAATTTTATCTAAGTAAGTGGAGTAAGTTCAGGAGCTTTGTTGCACAGCATGGTGACTATAAGTAAATCATTCACAATCTAGTAGATAATTTTGAAAACACTGTGTTTATTTGATAAAATTGGATATGCTGTTAGATCATTATTTTTATATAGTAAACATTGAAATAGGCAGTAGAATAAATTGATTCATTTTGATAAGTCATCAAGTAATGGAATTTTTCCTTACTGTAAATAAGTAAACATAAAGTATTAACAAATCATTATCTTGTCTTTGACTTTATATAGTATCAAATGTTTCTAAATAACGGGGTTTTTCCATAACAGTAGGAAAAAATAGCCTCACTGTTTTTCAAGGACTATTAAAGCATATCTCAGGAAAGTGTACCAGTTGAAAGGCAACTATTAAATGGACACATATAGAAACTTCTGGGATAAATACTTAATTCAAGTTAAGGGTTATATCTTAACTCAAAGGAAGAATAATATTAATCAAGAAATATTTTATTCACCCAGAAAAATGAAATATTTTGTTAAAATCTTGAATAATATCCTAACTTCTATTAACAACAATAAAGGGACTGTATTATTAATAGTTTGATATTTTAAACCCATTTCATTGATGTGCAAATCAAGTAAATAACTTTAAGGTGAAATTTTTGAACTCATAACAGTTCTGCTAAAATGTACTGAAACTTCAATTTTATTCTTATTCTGTATTTTAAAATCTTGGATTTAAAAAAATTGTTTAAGCTTTACTTTCAGAAGCAATATTTCTTGAGTTAGACACTTGCTAACATCTTAGACGTTTGAATTTTAAAGGAATAACTTGGATGTCTTTAAATTTTCACATTATTAGCCACATATGTAATATGGAATGTTCTTGTGTAAGCAACAGGTGTATAATTTTTATCAACATCTTAAGAGATCTGTGTAGATATTTTTCTTCATATTAATTTTTTCCCATTTGTAGTCAATTTATTGATTATATAAATAATTAGGTACAATTTTGAGAAACCTTTACATATATGTACATTTGTATATCCATAACTGTAGGGTATAGGGCCAGGGACAAATAATCTACTGATAAAGTTGATGATAATTTTCTTTTTGTAGTTCATAGACAAACAAAATGAATTTACAAACATTTTATTTTTCTTTGTGATCGCATTTTCAAAGGAAAGGAAATCTAATTCTAGAGTGAAAGAAATCATCTCTACTTAAATCTTTCAAAACATAATTATAACATACAAGTTTACATAATCAGGACAGTGACTAAAATTTTCCAAAACCTTCATTTTTATCACAACTAAAAAGAACTGTTAATTATCTGCTAAAGTACATATTTGAGACTTATTTTATTTGTATGAAATGGACATGAAACTATTGGGTGCAGGAATCTGAATGTCACTGAGCAGCACTAAGTGTGCTTAATGTGCTTGCTCTGCTGCTCTTGTTGGCTTATCTCATCTCTTCTTGGACTTTAGAGCAAGCATATCCTTCAGAATCATTGTATACATGACAGGAAAACAATTTTATAACCTAAAAAATCAGCTTCTTCTAAAAGCTTTTCCATCAATGACATGAGTTGAGGATGAGGTCAATGGGTTAATCTTCAGGTCTACATAAGGAGATGTATATTACCACTTCTTGCAGTAGACTGTAATTGTCTTTGAAAACACCTGGTAAAAGTCCAGATAAATTGAAATCAATTACTTTCTCAATCATTCCATGGCATTTGTCAAGTCATTACATCACCAGTGAAAGTATAAGCACGTAATATTTTTCTTTTTCTTGTCAGAGAGGAAAAGGTTATAAGATGGTGTTTATTTAAACATTTCAGATTTATTTAAGGCCTCTGGAATTAAAACTGAGAGAACCAAATAGATAATAGATATACTTTATAGCCAGTTATTTTAGGGGAAGGCTATCTTTGCATGGGATTATTCAAATAGAAATGAATGTATGTAGCCTCACATTTTACATCATCTGGTGTGCAATATGCTAAAAGTGGAAAAGATAAAGAATTAGAATACTTTCATATTATTTTATTATTTGAAAGCTTTGTAAGCACTGATACTTTATTCCTATCCTCCAAGTGTGTTCTGACAAGTGAGAATGATAATCAAAGATGAATATATGTCTGATGTTCACTTATTTTTTTTTCTTCACACATTGACAGTACATGCAGATTTGAACTTGTAGCAAGGAACAGCGCTTCCATGCTTCAAATTGCCAAAAGACCCCCAGGGATAGAAACTTGACCTGCTTTTATGAAACCATAGAATTACATTTATACAAGTTACCCCATGGGAAAAGCATGAACTGATCCCAATTCAAACCTTAATATTGGAGCCTTCTGGGTCAAATTTGATTTTTTTTGTAACACCTGTTTGGCTACCATATTAAGTAACCTGATATTCTTAGGGAATTTAAAAATCTCATCCATAAATGATATTTCTCTGTTAATATCAAATACCATTAAAATTTTGAAGTGATTTAAGTTTCCTCTCATTATTCTGTTAATTTTTCAGGATAATATATAT
>NW_008356327.1:2617211-2625755 GCF_000622305.1 Nannospalax galili
ATTTAAGAATAAGGATTTTTATATGAATATATTTTATTTTTCTTAGAACCACATTTTAAATGGTTATAATTTTCTTTTCTTTTCATATCATATACTCAGAAGACTTTCCAAAGGGCCAGATTTTATTACTGTTAGCATCGAATGAAAGTGGTCACTGGTCAGTGGGGTGCACAGGAGCTTTTGGTTTAGATTGAATTTGCTTCAGTATGGCCAATGGTTTCAGGTTAGAAATGTGAAGTTAATAATTCCCTCAAAGTAACAAAAGATTTTAGATTTCAATAGGTTTTGTAATGTCTGAAAAACTAAAACATTGTATTATATATTCAAATGACTAAGGTCATAAACTTCTTATGAAACAACACTATTAATTGACTACCAAGAAACTGAAGAACTATTACTTTTCCATGTGGTTTGACTTAATTTCAATCTTATATTCACAAAATTATTTACAAATGGTACAGTAATAAACAAATAAGCTATTCCTATTATGATATTTAAATAACTCCATCACCAACTTTAGAAGTTAGTGAGCATATTTCTTTTCCAAGTTAAAAAAGATTGAAACACCATTCACTTCTTTTTCACTTACCATTTGTGAAGCCACTTAGATAAGTTATTATTGGTTATTTATCTATAAGAGCCAAACATAAAATTTGCCCACAAGAATAATAAAAATGAATAAATTCTGGGAGTAGAAGGATAGAAACATTTACACTACAAGTATACATTATTTATTTGTTTATTGTTGGCTTGTTATATAGCACAATACTTTCAAAGACAGCTAACAACTTCTCAGCCTTGCCTAGATACTTAGAAATCGAATGAAGTTGAAAAACAAATTCAATTATATGGAATGTTTCCCAACAACACTTTAATGTTGCATTTATAAAATATCAATATCTGATTATATATTTTATTTAGTTTGAAAGTTTTCTCTTGCTAGTTATGGGCCTTGCTCCCCACTTTCTCTAACTATAAATTAGGAAGAAGAGATAGGTTATCACAAGTATGCTGGTCTTAAGAAGAATCTATTTCAGGAAAGGCAATCTATTTTAACTTCTGTAAAGGTGATGATATGACGTTTCTATGACTTCTTTTTTTGTCTTTCAGTGGCATTTTGTAGCACTATTTCCAGTAATGATTGATGGTACCCACACCATGTGAAGAGGGGGGAAAAGCACCTTAAAAAATCTTGCTGCAAAAACTTACTTTTTGAACAACACTCTAAAAGTGGAGTAACCCTTATATTGCACAGAATTCTGATAAGCAGACATCAAACTGCATTTCATCTTCTTAAATATCCTTTTCATCTGAACTATTCTTTTAATGATCCCCTTTGTTTGTTTATTTGTTCTGACTGAACTCAAGTAAAATAATAAATGATATAGAAACACTTAATCTTTAAATCTAAAGTATTTGGCCAAGATCAAAGCAAACTCTGGGTTAAGCTGTTGATACTTAGTTTGTAGTCTCCAAATTCAGAAGTGTGAAAATATGGATTCTTACTATTAAGGTATTTTACTCCAGTATTAGAAAATGCAATGGAAATGGTGCATTTTATCTGGAGTAAAGTTTTTTGGTCTTTCTTTTGGGGAGTAGGTTAAATAAGGGCCCATGACAGGAATGCTGTTTGTTTTTCAACAAAAGTTGTTTGTGATTTCAGGTACCCCTGGGAAATCTCTTGATCAGATTCACATCTGTTCCTGTCAAAGTGGGTGCTAAGATACCGGTCACCCAGCAACCATGTCCAAGAGGGAATTGGGCTGATAATAACTTCAAAAAGGAATGACAGATGCTAGATTAGGATGAAAGACAAAACGCATGAAAAATGAGCTTGTTAGAATCAGAAATTTGTTCAAGCACCTTTATGTAAATTAAATGAATATTGAATATTTGCATGCAGTAATTTCTACTTTTTCATTTCATTGCAAAGAAAAGGATTGTCCATTTAAACTCACAAATGCCACTTCTTTCTTTGTCACTAATTAACATACAAAACAGAATCTATTCTTTAAAAAATCAGATTAGCCACCTGGGTTCATCTGTCTCTACAAAGACTCTGACAGTGTTTTCTTTACGACACTGATACTTTCAAGATGACTTAGTTTATCTATTTTTTTCCATGATAAACAGTCTTGCTTGAGTTAAGGTTATTTTTGAACACAAATCCATTTCTTGGGATAGCATTTCAAACGTAACCTTATTCCATTGTCCTTGAAATTTGTTTATGCACATTAATAAAAGATCACTCAAGATGAGTTCACACCAAAAGCAAAGGCTTCTCATTGACTGGTTAAATAACAATGCCTTTAAGTAAAGGAGAGAGCATACTCTCCAAAAAAGTAAGCAGAAAGATCTCTTCACAATTTAAGATGCTCTTTGATACATTACAGTTTTTCTATTGAACTGTTCACATACTAATCAGACTTTAGAAGAGCCTGATAAAATGTAGTGATTGAGAGAGGCTCTGAGTCTTGGTTTAGCAATGTCTAATGTGGTCACGTAGAGAAATTGATTTTCTTCAAAAATTAATTAATTTTTCATATCGCCCTGAGCTGCAGTTAAAAAGAGTGCATACTTGTCTGTTTTTTCCAGAAATATTGCCTAATCATATTAATACCATTGCCCCAAGGATGAAAAGATAATTGTACAAATGCATTTGGAAATATGTATCACTGAGTATTTATGATTAAATTATGCAAATGACCCAGCTCTCATCCTTTCCAGACCCAGATTGTCTAATTAGGATTGATATGCTGAATAGATGTTCCAGAATTTGAATACAAGCATGTCCAAGGAGCAGAAAATTGGAAATGACAAGGCTGAGATCCAAAGAAAAGTGTCTTTCATTTCTATACCTTGTTAATGTGCTGTTAGCAGTTGAGGGTTTTTTCCTCCCTTTGGCTATTTTGAGGTTCATATGACCTCATTAGAATCAACTTAGAAAATGAGTTTAATTGAGTAAATAGTATTCTGTTTCTATTTGACGCTTATTTAAAAATAATAATGTCTTGATAATTCGAAAGGAACATCAGTATAGTAAATTGCTCCAATGTAAACTTGCCCTTGAGAGAATAGTCTCTAACTTCTTAACTAGCAGGGCAGCTCATTTTCAAGTTAGTTTTCCAAACTTAAGTATATTCCAGTGAAATACTTTCTAAAATTAACTTTCTTAAATTTATGTTTCGTCTATTCATCCATCCATCCATCCATCCATCTGTCCATCCATCCACCCATTTGTCCATCCATCCATTCATCCATCCATTCAGCCATCCATCAGCTTAAATTGTAGTTGGAGAAAACTGTTTAAACAACAGTTCTGATTAGTAATATAACACAGCATTTTAAATGTAACAGTGTTTGAATTTGAAGTCCTCAGCAGGCTTTCTCCCTCATTGATTACACTCATTCATCTTAAATGGAGGATTGGTGGAGAGGAGCTAGGAAGGGACTGAACTGTCAGGACTCCAGCCTTTGTTAAGCAGCGGGTAGTCACTGCCTCTGAACTCCCTGGCTCCTGCTCCCCATCTGCAGGATGATGGATTACAGTGTTTAATACATTTCAGCTTTTGTCTGTCATAGTGTGGACAGACAGTACTATCAGTGATTTCAATAGTGATTAGGGAACCATTTCAAACCACTCCTATTGGCCAGACAGCTTCCAGGAATGTCTGAGGAAACATACTCATTGGCACTCTGGCCATGTAAATGTGTAGTGTAAGTGGAGACTGCACATGCACTGTTTAAACAGATGCAGAAGCCCACTGATAATGCCTAGATTATATTCCATTTCAGAATTGAATTATATAAGAAAATATTGACTATTTTGAGTCTCAGACTAAAATATTCATCCCAACTAGCCTCAAGTTTAAGATAAATCTGCATTCTTTGTATGAATGGCAGGACTACATTCCAGAGACCGTGATGTCAGTTGTTGCTATGATCATCATTTAGCTGTACTGGAGAGTAAAATGTGAGGACTTTCTTAAAGCAGCAAGACATGAGCTGGCATGTGCTATGCTGGGATTTGATGATCTATGGATGCTATGTGGTTCACAACCCCAGAGGGTGAGGATGAATAATTCCAACAACCAGAAATCCAGTCTGTATCCACTGGAGTGTCCTAGTCAGCTTATAGAGCTTGCATTAAGGAAATGCAATTAGCTAAATAAAAAGAAATTATTTTTAAGCCATGATAACTTAGGGGAAGTTTTACTTCATATATAGGGCCAAATAAAAATCAAATTGGTGAAAAATACATATTTCAATGTGACCAAGGCAATATAATATAATGTGCATGATAAGATGAATTATAAACACAAAGTTTCAACTCTCAGTAGGCAGAAATTATCAAAGTGAAAATACTGCTAAATTTTTGAAGCACAAAACTAAATCAGGAAATGTTACTCACATTTAATTAGGATCTATTTAGAAGAGATTGGAGAAAAATCTTAGATGATAGACAACAAATTTCTATTGATAATAACCATAGATCTTCAGTTATTTTCCATTATTATATGGTTCTGATATTTGCAAAACTTTTACCTAGGATTCTTTTTGTAAGATTTCTGGTTTTGATCAAATGACTACAAGCCTAATCACAGACACAAACAGCACAGCATAAATTGTGTCTGCATACAAACACACACACACACACACACACACACACACACACACACACACACCATTTCTTGAGCCAATACAATAGCTAAACACTGACATTTGGATATTGCTGATTTGGTAGTGTGAGTGAGAATAGGTGGCACTTTATCTTCTGGGAAAGTTGTAAAAACATTCATGCTTGGCATATTACCATGTTCATTGTCTTATTTTAAACTTTTTGAAACAATGTCCAGCTTAAAAGTGGACATTTATTTATTCCACATTCTAAGAAGTTATTTTTTGAGTAACTCAAAAGGAAATTAAGATAAATCAATAAATAAATTAACATAATTGGGTTTATATAAATCTGAATTTTTTCAATCAAAACTCTACAATTTATACAGCAAATATGTGGTGACATAATTTACTACCACACAATATTTCGTCTTTTGCAATCATTCTAATGTGTGGGTGCCAAGCTTTTAATCACAGACTACTGAGTATGGACTAATTGCCTACCTGGATGTGGGTAAAGAGCTGGTAGGGAAATGCCAGCAAGTTCAGAGAACAAACACAGGGGAAAAACATTAGCAGGTCACATCTCCTGAAGTTGCTATGATGTGAAGACTTCTAGCATGTTAATGGGAAGTGCTCAGCGCAGAAAACTACAGTTAAGGTTCCTGGTCTTGTACTTGTATCAGCAGAATGAATGGGGTGTGCAGACCAGAAGATACTGAGTTATGACACAATCCAAAATAGAATATTGCATGCATGTTCAAATCCACTCTGCTGGTTTATCTCTCCTATTTTGTTATAAACACTAAGTGGGTAGTTAATAGTCAATGGAGACTTCAAATGCTAGGCCTTGCTGGAAAAGAGATCATAACAAAAGCAACAGGGAAGTTTAGACCGTGTAAAAGTTTTCTAGACCTCCACCCCAACATATTGTAGGGAAGGTAAGTTCTTCACAACTTTTAATGTATATTTGGCCAATAGGAGAAACTGTTTAGCTATTCAAAATAGGAGCTTGCATAACATTGCAGGTGTGTGCATGTATGTGTGCATGTCTGTATGTGTGTTTGTATGCACATATGTACACTGTGCATTATCAGACCTTGTTATTCATATTACTAGTGATGTGTTTAGTTAAACCCCATAATTCCAAAGTAATACAGGTCATTTATCTTGCTGTGGTCAAAATACTGAAAAATGTGCTAGAAACTGAATAAATGAGTTTCTCAAGAGACTAAATGAAGAAATTTGCTGTCTGGAAATGTTGGTCATGGCTGAATATTAGAATCTCCTTTAACCTACTGCATCTTTCTCTAGCTACAGTGTATTGCACCAGTTTTTGCTTGTGCACATCAGTTTTGGTCTTCACATCTATTACTCTTTGGTTGATCTATAAATTGGGGAAAATAAGAAGTCAGACGACAAGTTCAAATTCTTATTTCTCAGTACCTTCCTATAATGATTCCTCTTCTAATAAGGTGAATTACTACTGTATGAAAAGGGAGAAAAAAGGGTTTTGGTCATCTTAGCTAATAAATCACATTGACTGCCTGGCTGATCAGATCAATTGTGCATAAATCAGTGCCTTAAAGAGTCTTAAAATAAGATTCTACCAAGACCGATTGATCTTCTATATTGTATAAAGGCATGGTCCCCTGCCCATAGCACACTAAACACTACTCCACAATCCCAACACTGCCAAATGCTGTCACTGCTGAAATGAATGTTTTCAGATCTCAGAGGTACTGGTCTGAGGTATAATTGTCATTGGCAGTTGAACTATTTCTATTCTCTTCAGTTTACTTGCTAGGTTAGCAAGACAAGTGAATTCTTTTCTCTCTCTCTCTCTCCCTCTCTCTCTCTTTCAGTGGGGGCTTTGAATCTAGGGCTTCATGCACTCTAGGCAAGCAATCCACCACTGAGCTATCTTTGTAATCTTTTGTGCTTTATATTTGGAAACAGGCTCTCACTAGATTGTCCAAGCTTGTTTTGAACTCACTCGATAGCTCAGGAAGGCCTTCAAGTTGTGATTCCTGAGTAACTGGGGTTACAATACACTTGTGCCACCAGGCTTTGCTGTTAGTGAATTCTAAATAGGTATATAAAAACCCGGTTTTTCAAAGCATTAGCAACAAGTGTTTTTTTTATTGAATTTTTGTGAATTTCATAATTTTTTATTATATTTATTTCCCTTTTTTATCTGAATCCTCTTACTACCCTCCTACCAATTCAAGTCCTGCTACTACTACTGCTACTGCTGCTGTTGCTGCTGCTACTACCCAAAAGTATTTATAGAAGCCTGAAGAGTCAAACTTATCTCCCCAAATGGCCATTGGTGTGGAACCATCCACTGGAGCCTGGTTCACCTACTGAGGAGTTACACTGTTAAAAGAGACTGACTCTCCCTTTCCTAGCAGACATTGGTTTCAAACAGTTCCTCAGGGAGGGTTGGGATTTCTTACTTCCTCACATCTGTGCTGGGTTTTTGTCCTTGAGCTTACATGGTACTTGTCTGTGTTGTCACCATTGCTGTGAATTCATATGAGTAACTGACAAGCTGTCTGGAAAACTCCGCTTCCTTGTGGTCACTCACCACTTCTGGCTCTTACACTCTTTCCACCACCTCTTCCACAATGATCTCTGGGCCTTGTGAGGCAGAAGTTTGATATAGGTGTCCTATTAAGGGATAAGCACTCTGCAGCTGCTTGTTCTCTGTACATTGGACAGTTGTGGGTTTCTGTGTTAATCATCTGCTGTATAAGGAATCTTCTCTGGTGAGAAATGTTATGGGCATAACAATAAGTCATTAGGAGTTGATTTAGTAATATATCTATTTAGCAGCATAATAGTGTCAGGCTCCACCCTATGGTCTGTGAACTTTCTAGCCTCAGGTTCCTAGACCTGATATCCGTGTTGGTTACGGGCTCCATATTATGAAGTGGACCTTAAATTCAAATAAAAAGTGATTCATTACTCCCATAATATCCATAGCACTATTGCATCTGAAGCCATATCTTACCAGGCAACAAGTACAATTTGTATAAATGGTTTTCACAAAAATGTTATGATGCTATTATTATTTCAAAGGGAAATGTTCATTAACCGCCAAAACAGTATTTTGTTACCACAATATCATTACATTGATATAAAATAATTTGATTATGACAATAATCACAATACACGTTTTAAATTTTTATGTAGAATTAAAAAAAAAAAAACAAGGCATAAGCTGGGCGTGGTGGCGCACACCTTTAATCCCAGCACTCAGGAGGCAGAGGTAGGTGGATCTCTGTGAGTTCAAGGCCAGCCTGGTCTACATAGTGAGTTCTAGGACAGCTGGGGCTACAGAGAGACCCTGTCTCAAAAAGACCAAAAAAAAAAAAAATCCCAAAAAACCAATGTATGGTTGATTTTAGTTCTTAGCATACTTTAAGGTATTTATAATTTCTGAGTGTTTACCATAGTCTAGTGGTAGTTTAAGCATCAATACTGAAATTTTGTATGTATGTAGGTACCTATAATTATTAAAATTTTAATTTAATTTTGATTGACATTAATTTTGAAGTATGAACAAATACATAATTCATTTAGAATTTTAAAAAATATATATTTTTTATTTTATGTATATGAGTGTATTGCCTGCATATATGTAAGTGCATACGTATCACATAATGCTGAGATGTCAGAAGAGGGTGTGAAATCCCTTGGAATTGGAGTTACAGACTTTTGATAGCTGCAATGTGGGTGATGGGAATCAAACCCTGGTTCTCTGCAAAAGCAGCCAGTGCTCTTAACCATGGGCCATCTCACCAGCCCCATCAACTAAATAATTCTTAAAATATATAAGCATTTTAGCTGAGTAGACACACACACACACACACTCACAGTATAAGGTATGGAGAGAGGGCTCAGTGACTTAGAGCACACTGT
>NW_008356327.1:2625909-2665344 GCF_000622305.1 Nannospalax galili
AATTATATAATATATATTATCTTGATAACTAAAATGTTGCTAACTTTGTATTGATTATTTGTTAGGCATTAGAATATTTTCAATATGTGGTTAATTTCACTTCCTATAACAGTATCAAGAAATACATCCTGATTGCATTCAATGATAAGAGCACAGATCAGAGCTATAAATTAACTTGCCTAAGATTGCACAGCTAGTATCAAGTCACCTAGAAGGAATAGAACCTAGACAGTCTCATTCTAGAACATTTTTGTTGTGTTACCCTAGTCAAAAAAAACTTAAACTCTTGAATAAATTATAGATTAAAGACTATAAATAATTGCAAAATAATAATATTTTTTTCATAAATTTACTCAATAAGTGTATCTGTGCTCTGTGTGTCAGGAATGAATGAAAATGTTTACCAGGCTAAATATTAGTAGTAATTTAGGAGTTTTATGAGAAAATTCATTGCTCAGATTGGGCTCAGTTCATAAAGTTTTTTGAAAATGTGAGGACCTGAGTTTGGATCCCTATAAGCCATAAAACAAAGCCAGGAATGGTTGTGCAAGTCTTTAATCCCCATGATGGCAAATGGGAGGTGGAGACAAACAGAGCTTGGAAATTCATGGTCTCTGGCCTGGCAACATGGTGAAGTTCCAGGCCAATGAGAGACCCTGTCTCAAGTAGTGGAAGGCACCTGAGGAATGACACCAGAGGAATGACCTCTGACATCCAGATGTGCACGAGCACAACCTCAGTGCCCATCCATAATAAAATTAAAGTAATTAAATAAATCAAAATAACATTCTATTTCTGAAATTTTATAAACATTTAACATAAAAATGT
This sequence comes from Nannospalax galili, assembly GCF_000622305.1. Taxonomy (NCBI): domain Eukaryota; kingdom Metazoa; phylum Chordata; class Mammalia; order Rodentia; family Spalacidae; genus Nannospalax; species Nannospalax galili. The sequence goes on from NW_008356327.1 coordinate 2,626,738, forward strand.
GAACAAATCAACTATAATTTATTTATGCAGAATATAGAACTCACAGATTTTATACTTATTAGCATTATAGATTAACTTTCATAATCTCTTTAGCTACATGATAGAAACCTATTGTGCTCCTCCCACATACAAAAGTATACTTTACTAGTTGTTTAATTTCTTAAATCATGTTATAATGTATTTTGGATATTCTTAACTTCATTGTCATAATATGGCTTTTCATCAAAATTTTCAGTATTTCATATACAACACTTAATCATCTTTATACTGTCTTCCCCACAGGCACCCTCCCATCCTCCCCACTGGATTTCATTGTTCTGTGATTTATGTTAAGGCCTATCTAGTCAAGTTTTTGTTTCCTGATGTCCCTCAGTGCAAATTTATCTACTGGGTCTAGTCAGCCTATCTAGAGCCACTCCTTTAAGGAAGATCAGTTCTTCTACACCCAGTAGTAATCAGCTGCCCCAAGGTTCTTCGGCTAGAATTGTGAACTGATGCCCAATTCCACAGTTCTGTGCTAGGTTTTTGTCTGCTTGAGTTTGCATGGGTCTTGTGCGTGCAGTCACCATTGATGTAGGTTTATATGAGCAAGGTCCCAGGAGCTTATAGAACTCTATTTCCATATGGTCATGCACCACTTTCCCTGCTCTTACTATCTTTCTGACCCCTCTTTAGCAAATGGCCCCTGAGTCCTGGCTTCATTGCTCTCTGTTGCATGAGGGAACATCAGTGATGAAACTTGAGAGATGCATTAGTAGTCTTTCTACCCCTTGTTCCACTACATTCTGTGAGTATTAGGTGCGGAAGTTCCGTTGTAGATGTGTCATTTGGGATTGAACTTTCACAGACACTTAATCTCTGTGTGTGACCAGTTATGGAACTCTGTAATAGTCTCTGTCTGTTGCAAAAGATGCTTCATTGATGCATGGTGATAGGCACACATATCTGTAAATATAATGATCCATTTTTAGCACATAGTAAGAAATTACATTTGTGTAGGGATGTGACAGCCTTGAGGTTTTCTCTAAGATCTATGACCTCTCTAGTAATATGTATTTGGGCATGTTAACAACACCACACATGAGTTCTCTTCCATTGAGAGGATGTTATGTCCAATTAGGTAGCTGTTGATTACCGCCAAGATAAAAGTGCCACTACCGCCCCAATATAGTTTGTTGTGCCAGTCATTATTGTGGTTATTAGGCCTTAAAGCTGAAGTTAGATCATTGATTGATGTTCACCCTTAGCAGCTTGCATATTGTTCTCCAAACCTATGAGAGCTAGCCTTCAGGGAGAAGGCTTTTGGATCAGTTCCAGCTTCGTTGCTCCAATGCCTGTGTCTGAAGTCCTTCAGAAATAGGGTCCTACCTTCAATTTCTGGGAGGCAATCAAGGGCTGAGGGAATAGCCTGTGTAATTTTTGGAGTCTCTTGGACACTGCCTGGCCAACAGTTTACCCTAGCCAACAATTAGAAGGGAAGGTTTCTGCTGTCTTGTACTGTTTCTGGTCATATAGCCTTCAGCCATACACATTAACTCATGTAGAGATATTCATATGTAATTTTTCAGGTCTTTGAACTCATATGTTTCCCTCTGTTTTTTTTTTTTTTTTACACCAGCTAACCATTATTTATTTCTCCTTTCTCTCTCCCTGTCTAACCCTCTCTCCTGCCTCCCAAGTTAAAGTACCCCCATTTTCCCTATTTCACCCTTGATAATGCCTGTCTCTATAATTGGAATTTTCAACCACACAAATAAAGATTGGGGTCATATTTTGCTAGAAAAATAAAGTTTTAAGTAATTGAAGTATTGGGGACTGGAGAGACAGCTTAGTGGTTAATGATATATATTGCTCTTGCAAAGAACAGAAATTTGGTTCTCAGCACCTACATTGGGTGGCTCACAACCAACTCTAACTCCAGTTTCAGGGTATTTGACTCACTTCTTTGTCCTCTGTCAACACCTGCACTCACATGTGTGTCCTTCCTTCCACATACACACACACATTCACATAATTTTTTAAAAAGTAACTGCAGTGTTAGTTTATTAAACTAACACACCTTTAGATGATTACTGTGAGAAGGTAATATATAGGTACTCTTTACTTCTGGTGTTTTCCTGACACATGCTAATTCATTTGAGTATTGCTGTCAGAATAAACAACTGTTATTATTGGGGAGAGAATTTTTAGAGCTTAAAAATTACTGATCTGGGAATGTAATTGAGGTTTAAATTTTATTTGTAATGTAGTTAGAGTCTGTGGCAGAGCTAGTTTGTGAGATGGCCTCTGTCATCCTTCATGGGCTATTCTTCAGATTCAAGTCCACCATTCTATGTCAGTGACCATCTGGACCTACTTTTCCACCCAAGTAGTTCGACATTTTGTTGATGTCTTTAGATTGTTTATAGCATTTATTTTCACAGCACAAAAGGTACTTGATAACTGGAAATCTTGTGATCAGAAGAATTGGTTTGTCAGATAGGCACATTTTTGTGGTGTACAACATCCTTGGTGGGGTAAGTTCTTCAGTCTACTCATCCATGGGATGTATGGGATATAATGTTTACTATATATGATTAATTGTGTGGGAAACGTGATGTGACTGCTGCTCCAGGATATCTGTCTTCAAGGTAAGAGATTAACTGTGATGTAGCTAAATATTTGGAGTATTTCACTTAATATTTAGTGTCTCATCAAACTTTTGATTAATGAAAGATCATGTATATGTAATACACTCCATAAATCAAGAAGAAAGGATTATTTCGCCAATTCAAGGAAATGTATTTCAGGTATAGAGTTTGTATGTAATATTCAGTATGAGTCTTATTTTTGGTTTATTTGTGTTTTTGAAAGAGGGTCTTCTCTTCCTGCTTAGCTCAGGCTTGTCTCAAAAGGCTTCTTATCTTTTTGAGAATGTTTTTGTAACTGCATCAACTGCATGTTATGTGCTGTGCATTGATGGTTTTGCTTTTTGTTATTCTCTATTTTTCATTGAATTCACTGATGTACTAATTGCTTGGTTTTTCCTTTGACACTCTGATTCTGTCCTCTTTTCTGATCACTCATTCAGTTTCTGTTCAGTATTTATTTTAAACTTCATCATTTTAGACTACTAGACAACAGCAAGTCAATTCATGGAAATCTTAGGCATATGCACCTTAAAATGGTAATGTTAGGCATATCAGGATCACTTAGTTTTAAATTCTATTATCCTCTAGTGAGTCTTGAAAATTTACTTCTTCCTTGATAACTACTCATTGCTGAAGTTTCAGGTGAGGGGCTCCTGTGGAAGTATGTGGGAAAGGAAGCAGAGTGCTATCTCCACTTCTTCTGGAGGCTTCCATCTTTACGCCCTGACTTTTCATTCTTTGCTACTATGACATTTGATTCTTTGCATTTATGACTGCCCTACAGCAAATATCACAGTGTTTGCAAGTAGTATACTCATTTAAATGTGTGCAAGGAATAAATCCATCTACTTTAAGCAATAGGCAAAGCTACATGTAACTTTTCTGTAAGTCTGTCTTCCCAAATGACCTAGCTAGACTGCACAATGAGCTTTCCTTTGATTCAATATGTGATTAAAATAAAGAATACTTCCATTGGCCTTTGGATATAGTACCTTTGAAGTGAACTTTTTTCTTTATTTGTACATGTCTAATAAACAAGAAAGTTTTCTTGAATTGCAAACCTTGTTGTAATAATGACAAGTTTTAACTTGAAAAAAAGATTGTTTGGCAAAATTAAATAGAAAGTCCTAGAAACATCATTAGGATATCTTACATAATTTCATGTAATGTAGAGCAGTAAAATGAAGACAAATAAAATTTTCATAGTGCATTCATAATAGCATTTAAATAACAGAAGTAGAGGCTGGAGAGATGACCCAGTAGTTAAGAGCATTGGATACTGTTGCAGAAGACCCATGTTTGTTTCCCAGCTCCCACATGGTGGCTAACAACTATATGCAACTCCTGTTCCAGGGTATCCAATGTCCTCTTCTCACCTCTGTGGGCATTGCATGACATCGATGCACTTGCATACATACAAGCAAAACACTCATGCACATAAAGTAGGAAAAATAAAATTTAAAAATAATAGTCACTTCTATTGAAAAAAAGTTTGAAATATTATCAAAAATTAAAATTTCCTTTAAGCAAAACCCTTCTTAACTGAGCAGTCACCTTGCTGATCAGTACTTGACTAAGGTACTCACATAAGCATGCCCAATAAACAGAGATCTTTGGATTGTGAAATCATTTTCAGACTTTGTAAACTCTGTGGAGAAAACTGTAAGAAGAAATGTTTTAATAACTTAAAATTCAACTTTGAGAAACAGGTATTTAAATTTTGCTTCTTCTTATTTTTACTGAAGTTTCTTCATAATCCTTCAACACACTACAATTTTTCCCTTTGGTTTTTGCAACAGAGTCTTACTATGTTGCCCAGGCTAGCCAAAAGACCTCAAACACATGATCCTCCTTGCTTGATCTCTTGAGTGTTGGGCTCATAGGTATGCACCTCCATACCTAGCCCTAATGTTTTATTTATAACTTTCCTTGGAATTACTCTCTTGATTCTTCTACTTTTCAATTTGTTATCAGTATCTTCTACAATGATTTCATTGTGGAATATTTTTCCCATTTTGCTTGTGATATTGTGTTTTGTAAATGTGTTTATCACCAATGTCACAGTCAGCCCTTCTTATTTAAGTGAGACAACTAGAATACTATCAAGAGCAGACTGAAGGCTGGCAGCTGTAACTAAATTTAATTTTCACCTACATTTCACAGTTAATTCATGGTGAGAAGTACTTCTATTCAAGCATCCTTCCAGTGGACTAATAAAAAGATGGGCATAATCAGTCTCAGACAAAGGGCTTAAATTTAGTTTTGTTGGAAAAAATAAATTAGAAGTTGCTTTTTCATTTTTTAAAAAAGAGATGCTTATTTTTAAAGTGTTGTTTTAAGTTGCTGTACAGGATGTATCACATTTAAATATTATATTAACCCTGTGCTGTCAGAAATCTTGGTGGGAAATAGTATACTAGATAACAACAGGATTAGAAGAATAAGTGTTGAACAAAATTTATTAACTCTTTCTAGTTAATATCTTGTAATTTTGCTATGTGTGATAGCATACAGATATAATCCCAGCACTGTAAAGTTGGAGGAAGGAAGATGGGTGGTTGGAGTCCAGCCTAGGTCATAGTGAGTCCCAATCTAGCCTCAGATACAAAGCAATACTGAATCAAAACAAAATACATGAACAAGTCAATCTTCTTATTTCTTGACATCCACAAATAATTTTAGATTTTAGAAAAGATATGACTGCCAGGAAAAGAAAGCAATCTTTATTTTCTAAAACAGTTTCTGTAAAAGCATATATGACTGCAGCTTGTACAGTGACTTCTTGGTAATCTAGCTATCATAGGCTAAGTATTTTTCTTACATGTTCTCCCTCAACTTTACACATGCCCTTTCTCTTTTAGAAGACAGAAAGAGAAGTGGAAAACTCCTCCTCTTAATCCATAAATCGTGTCTCTGTTGGAAATCCAAGCTTAAAGACTTGAAGCTGATGAAAATTAAATCCAAATATATGGGTTCAGATTTCAGTATGGTTGTTAGAAGTTATAGTGTTCCCTTTCTATACTGTATTGTCTTGCTCTATTCCAATTTTATCACTTTTTTCTGCTTTGATTAATTTTTTGTTGCTCTTTATTTTATCTCTATAGTATTAACAAAAGACAAGAATGTATTAAGGAGCTGAAAGCTTTTTTTTCTTTTTTCTTTTATTTCTTTTATTCTTTTTGAGACAGGATCTCTCTGTCACCCCAACTGGCCTGAAACTTGCTATATAGACCAGGCTGGCCTTGAACTCACAGAGATCCACCAGCCTCTGCCTCCCAAGTGCTGGGATTAGAGTCTAGGAGTTGAAAACTTCTGAAATAAAAACAAAATGAACCAATAGAAATATGCAAAGACCAAGAATGATTGGATGACAGTGTGAAAAAAAAGTTTTATTTCAGGAATCGTACTTTGGTTGATTTGGAGATTAAGATGTTTCTGTATCTCAGGTTTCAGACAACAGGCTGGAAATGGAGGTTTTGGCCATCTTGGGAAGAGCCCTATATGATATGGTTAAGGAATGGAACTTTATTTTGTAGATAACTATAAATCATCTAGAAATTTCTTTTGCCCTGGAGGAAAGACATGATTATATCTGTGTTTTGGATAGATAACTCTGTGGCCCCGAAAGAATTTAACTGAAGATATTTTAAATGAGAAGTTTATAGTGATCCAGTCTGAAATAACTGGGCATTCAGTTCAAAGCAACTATAAAAAGGAAGGTAAGAGTAAAACAGACAAAAGAGAAATTAAACAGCAATGGAATACTTGAATAAGCTGCTTAAGGAAAGAGAATAAGTGGAGACAAACTCTCTGGTTTGAGATGAAAGCACTGTCGATCGTAAGAACATGAGAGGTTTGTGTGTAGCATGTGATGTGCGATGCTTGTGAGCTGTGCACGTGATATTGAAACACATAACTAGAATTCAAAGGAAAATTCAGGACAGAAGCCCTTCATTTTGGTGTGAATTTTCAAAAAAATTTTGAAGTGGAAATAAGTTATGTCCACAAAATCCTGAATGGTGTTATTAGGTCAAATTCAAAGTTATATTAAGAATTGAGAAAAATCTGCAGTTTATGATAAGCACTGATATATTTCCTATCTTCTGGCTTCAAATAACTATATTAAAGCCACAGCATTTATAAAAAACACTTTTCTAATTCTCAGAGGTCAAGTATTATTTTTCCATTATGAATTATTCAAAATTAAATGGAAATGAAACATAGAGACCTGCAGAGAAAGAGCATGTCTTCCCTTGCTGCTGAGTCATGATTGTAACTCTAAGAAATACCTTTATTTTGTTTGATCAGAAAATGTGATAATAACTAGTGTCAAAAGATGAGAACATTCTGCTCCTGAATTTGAAAATAACACCATTGAATAAAAAGGAATACTCTGTTACAAGAATTCACCTTGAACTCTAAACTGACCTTACAGGAGAAAGATGCTGCTAATCACAGCGATAGACTCCACAGAGCATGGTGGCAGATCCAGCTTGCAGAGTGTGCTTATAGATTGACTCTGCCTGATTTACTACAATGTCAGTAGTCAGGAAAAACATAAATATGTACCTTTAAGGTAAACATAAATAATTAGAAAGAAAAAAGTGAAATCATGATACCACCAAACACATGACAGGACATAATCTAATGTAGACCAATCTCAACATTAACCAGCAGAAATTCCTTCAACATCGCTTTAGACCAACATTCTCACACCAGATGATTTATAAACAACAATGCACATTACCTTGAAGTCTTGATTCTTTAAGAAAATGCATCCTTGAATTTGGTATCACTATTTTCATCTTTTTGGCTTTGTGGAATTGTATATGTTCAAACTGTCTTTGTTAAAAAAGAAAATGTTTATAATCAAAAGAAACTAATAAGATATATATTATATTTATTAGTGAATATGTTCCCAGTGAGCTTTTTTGGGGGGACATAAAGAATTCCATTAATGCAAGTTTTAAATATTGTATGTAAATTATGCATGAAAAAACAAAGTTTATTTGTAATCTTTAAAACATCTCTAACTTCTTGCTAATGAAAATAATCATCTGTCATTAGAATCTGTGAGTTAGATTTCCATCTCTATAATGAGATACCTGAAATAATCTGATTATAAAAGTAATGGTTTATTTGGACTTACTAATTTGGAGATTCCAGTCCATGATTCTTTAGCCCCAGTACCTTGGGTTTATGGTAAGACAGGACATCAAGGGAGAAGCATATAGCAGAGCAAACCTGCTTACCTCCACCAGGAATGAGAGGAGAGAGAAAGATGGAGGATCAAGAGCTCCACAGTCCCCTTCCAGGGCATACCCTCAGTCACCCAATCACCTACCTTGAGATCCCACATTTCAATGGTCCTGTCCTCTTCCCAAAACTAGTGCCACTCTGGGGACCCAAACTTTTAACATATGGGCCTTTGGAGGGCATTCATGATACAAATTATAAGAACGAGTTTATCAGTTTTGTACTTAGTTTCTCCTTCTGTTGTATCTATTCATAAATAATTAAATGCTATACTGATATGGTGTTGAAGGTAGTCTATTCTTTTGTAGATAGGCACTTCTTAGACTTCATACTGCTATATCCATTCTGCCTACCATTATGCATTTCTTAGCTTATTGATGAGGGAGTAGAACTAGTGTTATTTGCACCACTGCCCAAGCTATCTTTACTTTCTACCTACCTGGTGAAGCACTAGGAAGTAGGTGCTATAATTACTCAAATTGACAGTTAACCTGTTTATCACAGCTCACCCCTTCATTTAGGCTGAACATTCAAAATATTTGGGAAATACTGCCTTCCAACAGAATAAATAATATTATTTGGAATATATATAAACTTTAAGATACTTTTGCCTATCACTAAAATATGTGAAATCCAATTGTAATATCACACAGGACTTACTGAGAAAATCTCAGGTGAATACATGTTTTTGCATATTATTATAGGTATAGTATAATATGACTCAGTGGACAAAGACTTAATAATTGAAATGAGAAGATGCACTTGGAAATATTTTCTTAAATATCCCACCAGAGAACATTGTATGTTTCTTTGGTTCTTAATCATTTCTCATTCCAAATTAACATTATCCCTTGTTACTACTGTAGTGAACAGATCTTGGAATTATGTATGTGTGTGTGTATGTGTGTGTGTCTGTGTATCTATCTATGAAATAAGGAAAAATACATTTCATCACTTAATGATATTTGTCCTGTGTACACTATGTGACAGTTATTTCTTCTAAGGCTTTGGATAATGGCGTGAATTTAACACACAGAATTCTTAACATTCATTGGACAATTTTCTCACATTCATGATTGGGGGTGGAGAAATAGTGAATATCATTAGGATAATAAATCAGAAAATTGCATAGACAAGTTGATAAATGTATAAAAATAGATGATGGTGAGGAGAGTTTGTGGTCAAAGTATTGGCACAATTAAAAGTTTGATGTTAGCAATTAGAGCGAGAATTACCTCATCTAGAAATGACACTCGAGTCAGTATTTTGAGATGTGATGAGCTCAAAGGCATCTTAACAGAGTTTATTCTCTGGATTTGATTTCCAGCTTAGTAGAGGGTAAGCAGGAAATGTGGATCAGATGTAATAGAACAAGGCTTTTCATAGTAGACAAGTAGGAAAAGATAGATTTTTATAGCATTTCTAAGGTTAAGAGCAAAATCTCTGCTACAGATTAAAAACTAGGTGCTAATGCCTTGTCCCTACTATTAATCTTCTTCATCTCTGTACTTGAGTATATAAAATTAAATCATACATACTAACTGCTTGGAACAGTTACAGACTTAACAAATAATGGATATTTACCATTAATCTTTCATTTAATAATTTAATGTTGCTTTTGAAACCATAGACATTTAAAAACCTACCAAGCAGCATTCTTCCTGAAGGGAAACTACCAACATTCTACAGTGTTGCATTATTTTTCTACAAGGTCAAGAAATGATATTTGTGATTTGGAAGCCTCTATTGTGTTCATTATTAGGGATAGCTTGACCAAGACAATGGTCCATTCCCAACTTCCTAATCAGAATACCTCTGGTAAATTGTACATTCAAGGTTTCTGTCCTTACATGGAATTGTTGTTTATGTTTCTTAAGTCAGAAAATAGTTTGCTGTAATTCTCTTTCCCTTAATGCTCTAGATACAGAGTCCCTAAATAAAATAAACCACTTCCAGATCTAGGTGATTTTAAAAAGTAGTAGTATATTTCTAGTAGAATATTAGGAAACTGGTGTGTGTTAATGTAAACCTCTTGTGCTTTTCCTTGGCTAAGAAATTGCCTTTCATCACTTCTTTCATCCCTTCGGGTTAGTATGGGTAAAATAACCATAAACCTTCTGGCTAAACTGGACACTTTGGAGACTAAACAGGGCCAGCATTAGCCACTATGCTGGAAAGCAGGTGCAAGCTAGGGCTGTGGGCACACTCTGGGCTGTACACTCTTGGAACTGTAACACATAATTCCGCCCCCCCCATCAGTACATATAGGAACTGGCCATTAGCTTAAATATAAAGAACTTTTTTTTAAAGGAATGAGATAATTGTTACCTCAGGAATAATTTGAGAAGACAAAACCAAATTATCTTTCTTGGAGAACATCTGGAAATACAGAGTTTTTATCCTTGTTTTGATTTTCATTTTAATAATCCTTATAGTGTTTCTTATAAACAACCATGATTCTAAAATTGATTAAATGCACATTTAAATTCAAACTTCCCTATACAATATCTTTTCTTTAGTTGACTTCTTCAGGTCCTTTTGGTATGCTTCTTTTTCTGCACATCTCAGTAAAAGAGGCTTTATTTGCCTTGGCAAGCTGTGGAGTATCTTATTCATGAAGCATAGGGGGTGGTTTCTTCCTTAATAGACTAGTAGTGACTGTTTACAGACAGCTTCCTTCAGTCTGTTTTGGTTTTGTTATGAACACATGAGCCAACATTCCCAAAGATTTTGCCAGACTTTTCACCATAAAAATGGCGAGTCGGGAAGAAATGGGAAAATGTTGGCAAGCGTTTGTCTCCTTTTCTTTGTCTGCCAAATTCCGGGGCTGAGTCTCAGCTCTCAGTTCTCATTGCACGTGGGTAGGCACTAAAAGAAAGTCAGACAGGAAAACAAAGGTGTGGAAAATTAGTGGTTTTTTTAAAAAAAAGACAAAAGAGACCCACAACACCTGAGATTTTCAAATACTAACTCATATCTTGATATTTATTTAGCTTCCCCAGAATTCCATTGGTTCTCTGATTCTTAACATGAAAATATATGCTATATTTCATTACTGCTAAATAAGTATTATTCCCTTTATCATATCAAAGTCAGAATTTTTGACATGGGAAAAACTAAACTAGTTTTAATAGTGTGTGAAAAAACTCCCTTGTTAGAGAAATGATAAGGTGGATACACCATTTATAAAATGAGAGAAAGGGTCAAACGTAGGCTGGGCAGGGGCGGGAGGGGGATAGAGGCAGTAAAAGCTGTGGAATTTTTCAAGTTCCTACTTCATTCTTGGGACCACTTTCTTTTATATAGATCGTGATTCTACAAATGGTGCCCCATAACTGCAGTTCAGAGACGCTCTTGGGCACAATTGCCTTCGGTAGTGGAGATTAGGTAGATATTTGGGGTCTTTGAGGCTGGTTTACTTGACGGGCTTGTTATGTAAGAACGTCTGCCTTATCCATTTTGCCTCTAATCACGTTTCCCATTTCTCGTGTGTGCTTCGTTTACCCTCCTGTTTTTATGTCATAACACTTGCTGTATCAGCAACCGTTCTGTTTCCAGTGCTCAGTTTTAAACAGCCTCATTATGAAAAATATAACATTTAAAAACATGGCACAAATGTGTATTACTTCAGCACAAGATAAAAGAGATTATTGAGAAATGTGTGGAGTGCTGAAGCAACTTTGTCCTAAGGGGCATTTCACTATTTTAATTGATTTTTTTCTGTCCATTTTATTAAAAGTCCTTGGACAAGGCAAATGGCAGGTTACCTCCTGGAAATAAAGAAGTATCACTTAATTGTGAGGCTACCAATGTGCCTGTACTGTAGTAAAGTTCAATGTCTTAAAATTTTAAACCAATTTATAGTGAAAAAAAAAAGATTAGGACATTCAGTTCTAAGTTGGCTAAAGTCTACTTGATGTTTCAAATATCATGTGCTAATAAAGAAAAAAATTATTAACTTAACACGTTTTTCTTATTTATGGGAACTTTTTGAAAAAAGCTAAGGATTATAACTTAGTGTTTCAGACACATTTACTACTAAGAATTTTTTTATTCTAGCTTCACAAATCCATTCCTAGGCAAGGCCCCATGACCTTGTTAAAGGTCTTCAGATGAAGGTTCCCACTGTTCTAAGTCAAGAAAGTTTAGATGGCTAAATCCTCATAAATCTGAAAGGCTCAAAGGTTTATAAAGCCCTCAGGGTCTGTTGTCCAGTCACAGAACTGGTGTGGGTTGTGGGATGTGGAAGGGTAAAGTTCAAATCTTTCACTTTCATCTCAAATATGGATATATTAAAAAATCATAATATTACTTAGTTGGTAAAGTTTTGTATATCCCCATTTGAATTTGTCAATGTTGTTTTCCTTACTCCATTTACACTGCAATAATTGTGTGCACAAATTAGATTTATGATGCTTTCAAATCCAATTCAACCTATATTTATTTTCTTTTCAGATGTAGAAGGCAAACTTTTGGCCTTTATTTTCTAAACACAGGGAGACAAGAATAAAAACTTTAAAACTGTGAGAGATCATATGCCTCTCTAAATAATCCAGCCCCGTGTCTGAGTGACAGTGACCCATGTCCAGCAGGCCACATGGCCTATAACTCAGCAAGCCTCGGATGCAGACAGCACTCAGCAAAGCCTCCTGATTCTGACCCAAGTATTACAGATGGAGCCGATGCTCTGAGATTCTTTTACATCACTGTTATCTCTTTCATATGAAATATTTTTTTTTCTTGTCACTTTCAAAATTTTTCTTCATATAGGTCCATAAAGCTTCTGAAATGCAAACAGACAACTTTGTGTTGCTTCTAAAGACATATGGACTTCATTTGCTTTTATAAAAAATGAAAAAAGGTGGGGTCATATTGAGTTCTGTAATTGCTTTCTCTTAAAAAGGGGGGGAAGACACAAAATCATTGTGTGCCTTTTTAGAACCATTAGGAGATATTTGAGTATCAGCACAAAGTTATTTGGTGTTTGCCCGCTGAACATAATACAATACAATGAAATGAGGGGACACAAAAGGAGAGTGAGTGATTCACTGGCCTTAACAGATGGGATGCCATGAGCTCTCTAACATGGTTTATTTGCAGTCAAAGAAGGTGCCTCGTTTTGAGACTCTAAATAGATCAAGGCCAAGCATTTGAAAAAGTTCTTATTTTCTCATTACAAGAAAAAAATTACCTAATGCTAACGCTAGTCAATTTGTTTTTAAGGATCACTTGCTTTTTGTTAAAACTAAACATTTTTTACTCCTGTAGCATTCTTTGACAAGATTATACATTGCAAGCTGTTTTTTCACAACATTACTATTCAGATAGTCCACATTTTCAAACATTTAGCATAAGTACTATTCATATAATGGCTAAACCTTATTTTTTGTTTGTGTAAGCCCCAGGCATTGCAGCCAATGATTACTTTTGACAACATTTAGCATGTTGGAGTCAAATTGTTTTGCTATTGGAGAGAACGCTATTACATTTGAAAAATAAATTATTGACTTATCGTTTGTATTCAATAGGAATGTTAAACATTTGCAAGAAATAATTATGCTCTTTTGTCAATAAGAGATCCACTTCATTTATTCCTATTTAGTTGTCTTTTCTTTATTAGAATACAGACTAATGAGAAATCTTAGAGAGATCCTTTACTGTCTAAACACCAAGCTAGCAAATGCTTCTCAATAGAAATAACACAAGAAATGCGTTCAGAGACAATACACAGCCTGAGAAATTCTTGTGTGCTGACAGCTCTCCAACAGTGTTGTCACAGCGGGAAGACATCAGTTGAAGAAACAGATAGTGACCTCAAAAAAAGTCTGGTCAGCGGTGTGGACAGGGTTTCACAAGATTATAAATCACCCCAGGGTCGCTCTGTTCCCACCATAAAGAGAGCATGGTCATTTCATTGTAATCTAATAAGAGATGGGAGCAAAGGACAACTCTAGTGTGTGTTTGCAAAAAAAATTCTTGATTACAGTTTCAAAACTATACAGTTTCCCTGCTATTGAAGTGCAGATTATAGGGGTTAAGGCCCTGTTAGGATTGGATTACATTTTATAGCTGTATGTTATCCCCTGGTTCATGAATCAGAAAGTACTTAAACTGAACATTTGGGAGTAATCTCAGTATGTAGCTTGGTGGTAGAAAATTAATCATTATTTGGTGGTAGACTGTTAACTCTTCATTTAAAGGGTCTTTCACAGAATCAGAAAATTAATTCTGTATCAGGTGTACATTAATAATAGGAAGAATCTTATATATAACGTATTATGTTAGAATTGGTTTAAGGGGGAGTGATTTAATGAAAGAAATCGTACATTTATGCTAAATGTATATAAAAGGTAAAATTATTAAGTGTGGATTGAGATTTGTAAGTTTCTTGTATATTAATTTTTATAGTGCTACCTTAGATTTGTTGTGTTTATTTTTATGTAATATTATTTAACTAAGACTACACAGTTACTAAATATTTAAGAAAGCCTATTTTGACATTAGTAAAGCTAAAAATTCCATCTTAGAAATACTAAGAAATCCAAAACATTTCTAATTTAGACTGAAGGTAACTGAGTTAATAGCACTAAATTTTGAGGTAAAGCTCTAGATTTGGCGATGTTCTGAAGGGCACTATGCTTCTTCCTGTGTTCTTAGCAGCACTCTACGTGGACGGAAAAGATTTTTTCTACTCTAACGTTTGTGCTTAAGTTTCAACACTATTTGATCTCTACAGGTTTCTAGAGCCATAATTGGGAGTATTACCATTCAAATGGATTTTATTGCTTAACTTATCCGCCTTTGCTTTGTCAGTTTGTTCCTGGGGAGCCACACTGGCATACAGAGATAAGTACTATCAGTCTTAGGCTGTTGACTGAATTTGGATTGTGAAGAAGCCATTGCAAGAATGAAACAGAGTGAGAGGTGGTTGCTAAAGATATATTTTGCATTATTTTTCAGAACCCCAAAACAAATAAGACAGAGTTTGCAGCTTCTCATTGGTTGCTAGGCCTAGGCTGAGCACTGGAGGCTGTTTGCCTGGTTTCTCTTCCCTTTAGGAACCGTGGCCCTGTGGGTTTGCTCTCATTTACTTTCCTGAGCAGAGATGAATGTGAAAGGGAATTCTGTCTCTCGAAGGATATTAGACTGGTCTGTTAAACATAGTGGGTCTTTAATTCATCTCAGTTTATTTTCCACTTGTCAATTTCTCTTTGTTTCATCCTCATTTATGTATGCTTAAGTAGGTGAGTCGGCAGGTTCCACTGGCTCTCTTTGCCATTTGCTTTCTCCGGGGCTTCTAAAAATGTTACCACACTAACCAGAAACTAGAAATGATCAATATGCAGACAAGTTCTATTCTTTTATGAATATCGGGGGAAAACAATATTACTTTGTGATTTCCGCAAGCTAGCATTGGCTACAATAGTAGAGGTCACTGTGAATTGGAGCAGAGAATGACGGGGAAGAAAGTACCCATGTTCTTATTATATTCATGCTATCTTCAGTCTGTCTCCCACTGGCAGCTGTAAGAAGGTCTTCCAATAAGATATATTTGATTTCAACCTCTTAGACCCATTCTCGCTCTGTAAATATTTTAGATGTTTTTCATACTGTCAAGTTTCCTCACAGTAGTAAAATATAAACAAATAACATTACTTAAAATACCCAGTGATTTGAGGAGGGCAAGCCATTTTGATTTCTTGTTCTTAGAAGACATCATTGATCATTTATAGGAGGAACACTCCTGTTTTCTCTCCCATTCTCCCCAGATGAAGAGTGCACATTAATCCACAGCAACCCACAGGTAACACTGATATTTCTGTTATGGGGAAGAATTGCATATAGCTATCTGTTTTTACATATGCATTTCTGTAATCTTTATTGCTAGATGGTCTCAAATAGAAAGTAGATAAGTGCAAATGCCAACATGTATTTTTGTTAGTGGCACTGAGTAGACTGGTTAAGGTAGAAAAACAAATGTACTTACTTTGATTTATCACTTCTGACATTAGCATGTACCATACCGCTCTCCGGGAAACAAAATGGTTGCACCTGAGGACAGTGATATAAACACTACTTTGACTATTTGAAACAAACCATTAGGCTTTGATGAAAGAACTATTACCATAGTAGATCCTGCATAGGGAGAAAGCACTTGCGGATAATGGATGAGCAGTCTACAATTACTTGTTTGGAATTTAAAGGCGTCAAAGTTTAGTATTTAGAAGGAAAGAAATACATAAAATAAATTGAATTTTGTAAGAAAATATAAGGTGAAATTTTACCAGTAGTACATACTTAGTTGCTGTAATAGTCCTTTGTTTTATATCCAATTAATTCAAATTAGAAAACCATTCTTTCAAATTGTTCTAAAGCTAAGACCATCCTATTACACCTTTCGAAAATAAGTTTCTGAATATGATTTACTTATTTTCATCAAAGACTAAACTGTATTGTCTTTTATTTAAACACACGCATTATCAAACCTAATTATGAATTAGATATCCGGTTCTCTTCTGTGATTTACAGGTGGAGATTATAGTTGTTCTAAACATATATATATATATATGTTTATATATAAACATAACATCAGTTATCCACCTGGCCAGATTTCCTCACTATGTAGAAATTTTATTTAAAATGTGTAATTTAACATATTTAAGGTCCTAAGGGAGCAATTCTTTTTAACTTTCATTCACTGGTACATTAATGTAGACTGAATGTCAGATTAGACAATTTTACTTATATTGAAAACAATATCCCAGTCTTCAGAACACTTAAATAAATCTATGTGGGAGGGCAGTGAATGACTAAAGCAGGAAGGGGGATAATGGTCACAATAATGACAATAGTAGCTTTGATGAATGGCGGTTAAGGAAGATTAGAGATGAACATGGGCCATAGGCATTATGGACCACAGAGCCCAAGACCGAGAGAGGGAGAGAGGGAGCCTAGAGTAGGGACTGTGTGGAGAGGAAATTGACAGGCTGAAAAGGGAAGATCAAACCACAGGAGACAGAGAAATGCAGTATTTTCTTGAACTTACCCTAAAATACACGAACATACCTCTGAGAAGAGAACATTTTCAACATACAAAAATTATTTGCTTTGTAGATAGCACCTTGTAGTTATGCTAATAATAGGTTTTCAGCTACAAAGTATAATTTAAGGCTTTAAAAAAAAACTAAAGATTTCAAATAGTATTTACAGACTTAATTTTTTTTATTAGTCCACATTACATTTGGATGTAGATGACACAGACATAATGGGCTTAATTTACCAGTGAGGAAATTGGAGTTCACAGAATTTTAACAAACTTGCTCAAGGTCAAAGAAAGGGAGCTTACAGAGGGAAGCAGACTTAGATCTTATCAATGTTTGCTGCCTTTTTACCCACCTAGTAATGCAGCTTAACAATTTTGAAAGATTGTGGCTACCCCATTCTCAGGATTGAAGTTTCCCCCCTGAGAAGAATTTGGCTCTGAAAACTGCAAAACAAACAATTATGGTTTTGTGTGATTTTATTTCACCGCATTTCTTTTTTATTTTTGTATATGTTTTGTTTGTAGAGAAGAAGGATGACCATGACTATGACGTGAAGAGCATCAGGAAGTGGTGCAGGTGTTGACACTACAAAATTTACTCACCTAGGTTTCAGTGCTTCTACATAGTTAACCAAAGTCTATCAAAAGCATTAAGAATGTGAAGATAAGGTTAACTGGTTATTAAATGATTTAATGAAATGAATTCTACCATTCTTTGTAAAGTATGCAGCATACTTGTTCTAAAATTTGAATGACAATTTTCACCCAAAGAACAGGCACTCGCATAATGAAGGTGTTGCTGTTTAATTATGCCTTAAAACCCGAAACATTGGAAAAATTAATCAGCTACATATTTGAGATTTTTTCCTTTATTTTTCTCACTTTAAATTGGCATGAACAGTCTGAGAGATTATTATCAATGACATACATTAAATTATCAATGGAGAGAGGGCACTTTCCTATTGAAGGTGACTCCAGTGTTTTTATAAACTTAATAAGGAGTGTTCTATCAGTGATCTTATTCCTTTGTGGTACACTGACAGTCTTTTGATGTGATACTCCCGCTCTTGCTCTTAGCTTCATTCTTTGGGTCGGCTGCCATTCTGCTATTATGGAATCATTTCCTGGTTGAGTGAATGTTTTCTTAAGGTTTGAACTTAGAGCACAACCCAAGGTTGCCTTACCAATTAAGTTGCCTGTTGGTTTTGTTTTTAGCCAGTTTGGCATCAAAGGCTCTACTCTCAAAATTAACGAAGCCCAAGTTGTAATGATTTGTTTCAGTTCCCAAAGCCACGATGTTATATAACAAGAGGTGATCTGGTTTGGCAAGGTGTGAATCTGTACGCTATAGACTTAGACTTGCCTGTAGCCCTGAAGATAATGGTTGTAACCTTCTTAGATGTTGGAAAGTTGGGACGAGTGAGCACTGTTAAGCAGATACGTATCCTTGTGTTTTAGATGAATTATCCAACTTCTCATCTGTTGTACTTCTTTATTTGTAATCAAAATCATTTCAAATTCACATTATAAAAGTGAATCTGGGCCTGGAGAGATGGCTCAGTGGTTAAGAGCACTGACTGCTCTTGCAGAGGACCAGGGTTTGATTTCCAGCACCCACATGGTGGCTACAAACCATCTTTAACTCCAGTTCCAGGGGAATCCGAAGCCCTCTTCTGACCTTCGCGGCATTGCATGACACGGGTGTAAATAAAATATTTTTCTTTTTGAAAAAGTGAATCTAAGCTTATAACCTCAATATTCCACAGGATGAAGCCAGAGGATTGAGAATTTTAAGCAAATCTTGTCTGCATAGCAAATTCTAGCAAAAACTTGTCTCAAAGAGCAATCACACTTCTCTTAGCATATTTGTAACCATTACCTTAGAAGAATATAAACATTCTCTGAGTACCCTGAATAGAGTTCAATGTGAAACATCCAGAATATTTCAAGTTTATGGTTTATGTTGCTTCCTATTCTCACTTAGAGCTAATGAGAATTCAAGCAATTAGCCCCAAAAGTTAGGTAGTCAGCATGCTCTGACAGAGACACTCTTTTGGGTGTTGAAGAGATGATGAAAAATAAGAATCAGTTTCTGTTCTCTGGGATCTACTATTGAATATGCATGTATACACATACTAATAGACATATATATATATTATATATATATTTATAAGTAGGGATATAAAATATAAACATGTAAGTAAAATAAAATGCATTAATTGCATTTTTATATGTGTGGGAGTGTATGTAGGTAGCAGACACAATTATATGTAAAGAGCTTTGTTCTGTTTTATTGGCATCTCCATGAATACAAAACTACATAGTACTGTGACATAGTACTGTGACAGAGTACTGTGAAAGCAGGAAAGAGGAACCAAAGCTAACATCCCAAGATGGTTTAAGCTAGTATAGAAATGAGAGAGAAGGCAGGTGGCATATGTTCCTGAGTGATAGTTAAGCCCAGTTTTAGCTTAGATCACTATAAGGGACAGTAGCTATGAGATAGGGTGACTTGAGTCATCACTTGTAAATTAAAAAAAAAAGTTTTATATAACCTAGAAGACTATAAACCTTCTGCAATAGAATAATGGAAGGAAATTATTAAAGATAGAAGAAATCCAAACCAGGAGCATTCCTTTTATTTATTTAGTTTTTGGACTGATTTAATTTCAGATCATTCAAAGGAACCCCAAACTAGTATAAACAACAGTATTATGTCACACAGAACCAAAATTACAAAAGAAACAATCAAATTGAAGAATATGTTTTACATTCACGAGTATGACTATAATATTCTTTTTTTGCTATAAAATATTCCTTTTAATATCAAGCAGTCAAACTGACATCACAGTGTATGCTTTATGATTGCAGGTTTTAGCAGCATTTGTGATATGCATTGACATGCCAAAGGCATTGGATGCAGGGTGTTAATTCTTTCCATGTTTTTGTTTTACATGAGCGTGGATACAGCTGTTTGTGCTACAGCCAGATGTCAGCATAGGGGCTTCAGGAAGGCTTTTCATAGATACGCTATTTCCCAGAGGTGAAATATTATAGCGTAAAATAGCATTCTTGACATATAACTGCAAGTTGTCTTTATTTTTTAGGTTTTTTAGGTGTTAATCAGAAACACAGTGCATAGCTGTTAAGCCTACCCAAATCTTGCACTGTTCACAGCAATATTATCCACAATAGCCCAAACAAGGAAACAATTCATAGTCCTGAAAACTGATGGATAAATAAAATGTGGCATATCCATACAGTACAGTATTGTTCAGTGTTAATAATAAAAAAAGAAAAACAAAAGTAGTAATAGTACAATGTAGTTGAAACTTAAAAATATTTTGCTAAGTGGAAGAAGTCCCAAACAAATGACTACAGCTCTAGGATTCAATTACTAGACCTTGACTGAAACACAGAATCTTAAAGTAGATTAGTTACTGCCTGCGTTTGGAGAATATGATATAAAGTGATTATTAATGGGTACCAAATTTCCTATGGAGTGGGAAAATGAGCTGTAAAATTAGAACTGATGTGGCTGGGGAAATGAGTCAGTATTTAAGAGCTCTTGCTGTGCAAGCATGAAAACCTGAATTCAAATTCCCAGCACCCATGTAAAAGCTAGGTATGGCCACATATTCCTATAATCCTAGTTTCAGGTTCAGCGAGAGAACTTGTCTCAAGAGAAAGAAGAGAAGAGAGATTTGATGTCCTCCTCTGACCTTTGCACAGATACATGTACCCATATACACAAACATATACCACAACAAAAAATTAGATTATGATGATGTTGCACAACTTTGTAACTATGTCAACATCATCGAATTAGACACTTTACTATATGACTGACTGTATATGTAAATAATTTCTCAATAAAGCTATAAAAATCTGAGAAATATTCAGTATAACAGATGAGAAAATGACACAAATAATGCAAAATTACCAGCTGTTCACTGTTTTTTATTTATAACATTCTTAATTAAAAATGGACCTCAAAATGGTACATTAAAATAACTGGTAAGACATTAAAAGCATTTTTTTTATTATTTCATTTCAAATATATTTTACATTTAATTCATCAATTTCAGTAAGAATGAAAATTAGTAAATTAATAGCTATTATAGCTGGGACTGGTGGCACCTGCCTTTAATCCCAGCACACCAGAGGCAGAGGCAGGTGGATCTCTGTGAGAATGTGACTAACCAGGTCTACATAGTGAGTTCCAGGCCAGCTGGCAGACCTGTCTCAAAACAAAAACAAAAACAAAAACCAACAATAAAAAATAAATTAGCTACATTACATTCCAAACCATCCGTGCTGGTTTTCTTATGACTTCTTCCTATTAATATCTCCTTAATTTAAGGCTTCAGACTTCAAGACATTCTTTGAATGTAGAAGTATATTTTCTTTCAGTTAGAAAAATAAATGTCAAGTAACAATATTAAAATTCCCATGTTAATAAAATATACAAATATTGGTATCTTCAGCTTTAAATTGCTCAAGGTACTACATGTGTTTGGACAAAGCCTCAATTTTATTGACTTTATGCAAAGAAAGAACAAAAGCATTTAAATGCACCCCCCCCATTGTGTAAACTACTCCCTGGGAATAAGAAAGAAGCTATGTTAAGTAGTATTTGAAATAATATCCTTATAGCTGGAAGGAGTTCTCTTCCAAAGATGCTGCAAGAGATAAAACAGAGAAGTTCATTTCATATGTAGAAAAAACGAGATTCAGGCTTGCCATGGTCTTTGCTTGCCAGTCCCTTCCTCCCCTCTACTTCCCTCTTTCACTCCCCCATCCTACACTCTTCTTTCATTCTGAACAGATCCACTGAGTTGCTTCCATATACTGGGTATATATTACTTTTCCTACAGCAAGACTATCCCATCCTGTGATTTAGCATGCCTTTGGTTGCCTCTGTAATGTTCAGTTATCAAATCGCACTCAGAGTACTCAGAAAAGTTTTCCACCTTGTCCTCTTGTAGCAGTCTGTCAGTTTGTTTTGGAAAACGGATGTGGTTTGTTTCATTCCTTCATTTTCTGAAGAGTTACTTCACTTGACTATACCTTTCTGACTCTTTTTAATGCTAATATTCATAATGATATAAGATGCTCTGTGGGGCATATAAAGTTTGATTATTTAATGTGTGGAACTGGTAGACAGTAAATGGAAACATTTTACTGAAGAATCTCTGCATATGTGAAACATCACACTGGGTAATAAGAGTTTTATGAAACATATTGAAGTTTCAGACTGCCCTGTAGAAACTTACATCCTTTTTTAATTTTAAAAAATTAGAACGACTGGGGCTGGAGAGATGGTTCAGCGGTTAAGAGCACTGGCTGCTCCTGCAAAGCACCCAGGTTCAATTCCCAGCACCCACATAGAGGCTAACAACCCTCCATAACTCCAGTTCCAGGGTATTCAACTCTCTTTTCTGACATCCATGGGTACATACGACACAGGTGCACTTACATACATGCAGGTGATACATTAATATACATACAATAAAAATAAAATATTTTTTTAAAATTAGAACGATGTAATTGCATTAGTTATTATTGCATGATATACAATAGCAAATTAAAATAATTTTGAGGTATTGATACAGAAAAAAATCAGTAAGGTATGTCTCCTTGACATCTCATGGATTAATGGAATTCATACTATGAATTTTGGCCAGTGATTGTAAGAATTTCTGGTAAATAATGAGCCTTCTTTTTGAGTGAGAGAACTGTAGTTCAATAATTGTGCAGCATTTTTTTTAGCCAGCAAAAGTGTAAGCCTCCAAAGGAATAAGCTTTCACTCCAAAGGAATGACTTGTGTGATTTAGCTTCTGTTTCCTGATGTAAAAATCCTTTGATACCATTCAGTGGTGTTGCCATATAACTTTGTTGCTACTGCAGGTACTTTGTCTTTTTTAGTTTTGTGACAACTGGGCTTGAAATATACTTTTGATAATGAAGAAACAAGCATATCTCATCTACTATCACTCTCTTTTAGCTGTGGGGTTAACGTTACTTCTGGCTATCTGTAATATAATGTGTTAAATGACTTTCTCAGCTTTTCCATAGTTTATATCCATGTGTAACATTCAGGGACATTTCTTTATATGGTGATTATGGTTGTAATAAAAGGAAAAAAATAAAAGAAAATGTATTTCTCGGTACATGGATGAAAAAGTTTAAATAAGTTGATCACTTGTCTTTATGAAGCTTTTCATGTTTTAGCTTGATAACTCTCTGAAGTTCCATTGTCATTTTTTAGTGTCATTGTGTGCATACATCTAGAAACAGGAGGCTTAGCTGAGAGATGAAAGCCTTTTAATTTCCAATTTGAACACATTGACCCTTTTCTTTGTTTTAATAAGTAGAATAAGACTGATTGTTGGATTTAAAAAATGGAAATAAAAGGTCAAATAATTTTGCTGTC
Organism: Nannospalax galili; assembly: GCF_000622305.1. Taxonomy (NCBI): domain Eukaryota; kingdom Metazoa; phylum Chordata; class Mammalia; order Rodentia; family Spalacidae; genus Nannospalax; species Nannospalax galili. The sequence continues at coordinate 2,650,104 of NW_008356327.1, forward strand.
TTATCTTTATAGCCTTAAAAAAGGTTTTGTAATGGAAGTGTTGTCTTCATTTATTATGCATATGTATAGAAGAAGAAACACAGTATTTCTTGAGTATCTTACTCTTATTTTTTTTTACAAATGCAGCGGTGCTTAGCTTATAGGAAATTGTGAAAAGGCCCATAACTACTTTTGCAGTCGAAATTTATTATATTTTAAAGCATGGTTCCTCAAAGAGTAATAATTATAAAACTATAAAATGGAATAACTAAATTTCTTTTGCTCTTAATATACAATAGATTGTTTCAAAATTAGGATTTGTTTTTTGCAATTTCATAGAAGTATTAAATTAATAGTAAGAAAAATCAAGAACTTTTGTTTTGTTACTTTATCCTTTCCTCCATTTTTCCCCCATGGATATCACATAAGGCCTAAGTGGCCTGTTATCCATTTATTTCAGCATGTAGACTTTGACAACTATTTTATCTTAACCTTTCCCTTGAATTGTGGTGTCTAAAAATGACAGGTTAATTTCAAATTCAGTTCTGATTGAGCATATGCCACTTTTTACATGCTTTACATAACTAAAATAGAGCTGTCTTAAGAACTCTTTATATCAGGAAAACGAATCCTAATCAAGGAATGTTTTGTTGAGTCAATGCCTTTCCACACCCATCAGAACTTTCTGGAAGCACACAATACATTAAGAATAATAAAATGCCTGAGATGTACTAGGGCCCACAGCAGTGGCCCACGAGCCCTGTTGGTCCTCTTGCACTCTTCCTTCATTTGCTAAATTTGTTGTAGAGGCAGTGAAGAAAAAAAAGGCATAATGTACTTTTCTAGTTTTAAATGTGGTATAGGATTAATCTATATAGAAATCACAAAGATCAAATTGTGATGTCTTGTAGGTGCCTCTGTTCTCTACAAATAGGGAAAAAACATTTTTCGTTTCTGTATTAGTCTGTTTAACAAGATATTTTAAATAAAAGATATGAAAAGAATCAGAAGCATATTTAGAACTGTATTTTATTGAAATTTTAATGTTTACTTGTGTGGTTTATATACATATATATGAATGTAATCTTGGTGCTTAAATCTGAAGAAGGGGAAGAAGTAGATGATATTTCATTTGTTTAGAAGTTTCCAAAAAAGAATTATTGAGCATGTACTCTAGTCAGGAGGTTTGGGGATATTAAGTGCTTTATCATAACTCTCTGTAGGAGGATAAACAAAAGAAAATCTATTATTTTAAATTGACCATATTAGAACCTGCTTTCATCTCAGTACATCAAGAGATAAAAAAGAAAACAGCCGTTTTTAGTTTATAGGAATGTTCTAAATGGTAATTAAAGATTGAATACTGTGCAGAAATAAGATGTAGCTAACTTAAGGAATAATTAAAATCGATACACTTTTGGTATTTAAATATAAGAATAGTCAAATTGAGAAGGGATCTTAGGGTCATCTTCTTTACTTCCTCCATTTGTAGATGAAGAAGATGAGGCATACCAAGTGATTTTGTAAGTCAAAAGGAAGGGAGAACCATGTCCAGCCATGGGAATATGGATATAAATGGATATGCTAATTTTCAGTTGTAGTACAGTAGAGAAACCTAGCCATTAAAAGAGAGTACACACTACGTAAAAGGTTGAAGTAAGTGAACTCTCTTGAGTGGGGCCATCAGTTCATCTTTTGATTAGTACTCAGTAGTGGATATCTACCATGCCCACTTACAAACCATAAAGAACTGGTTCTTTCTTCTGCTGGTAGTTCATGAACAGACACAGACCACTAAAAAGCAACTGTATCATATTGCTGGCTCTCTTTTGGTCTTAAATTCTGAAATTTTTATAGGCAAAGTTCATATTTGCAATTTTTCATTTGAGACTTGGCTGATGCCTTGATGAAGAGAAGTGTGGAAGATCTTACTGGTTCTCTCTTTTGCCTGTACTATTCTAAGAGGGCTTCCCTTCAGCCCCATAAAGCAAATTTTAGGGGACCATTTCTACATGGAAATCATGGTGGGTTAATCATCCACAAAAGAACATTTCTAGTGTCCTTTTTACATTAGAAAAGGAATTAATAATTAAAGATTGTTCTATTGGTGAATATTTTTTGTTGCATTCATTTCTGTTTCAAATCTATATATTCATGGCTTAGTGTTGGAGCTTAGTTTGTAGAGTGTTTTCTTAGCATGCATGTGCATAAACTAGGCATGATGGCATTCAACTGTAATCCCAGCACTCAGGAGGTGGAAAGAGTAGGGTCAAAAGTTCAAGGTCATTTTGGCCATATAGTAAGTTGAACTAGCCTGAGATACATGAGACCCTGTATGAAAAAGATCATTCTTACTTAATTTTCATATACTGAGTTCAGCTTTTTACTTACAGTTTAATGCATTAGTTAAAGAAAAGTAGGGAAATATTATTTGAAACTTAGAAGCTGAAACTTCAAGACCCCTTAGGCATTCTGTAATACTACGAATAGAACGCAAACATCTTACTATGGCCTAGAAAGGCCTGCTCAGGCTTTGAATACACTCTGTTGCCCCTTTGAGAATTAGAAAAATCACCTCCTGAGAAGCTACATCACTCCTCCTAATGGAGGGTACAGCCACTAATCTGGGCACAGAAAAGCATCCCTCTCCTTACTGGTACTAAGGCTATGGTATGGTGACTGAGCCTAGGCTTTACAAAAATCTTTTGGCAGGCCCTATTTACCCTTTCACAGTACAGTCGAAAGTTATTATTCCTGATATTTCTTTTTTCAACAGAAATTCTTTAGACTTCTGTGATTCCCTTTAGTCTTATTCTATGGAATCAATTAAATGAATCTTAGCTGTTTCTGTTTCATCCTAGCTACAGTCACCCACAGCTTCTCACTTAAATACTTTTGATCCAATTGCATTATATTGCTGCATTAGCCTGAATCAATATCTAAAATTATCTAACATGGCTTCTTAGTTTTGTCTTCTCATTAGCATGTAAATTCCTGTGAATAGGGACTGTGTTTTTTCACCCATGGATACTTAGTGCTGAAAGCAGTAACTGGAATTTTTAAAAGAATTATTTTAAATGAATTATAGAGACAGTCTTTACACTTTCTAGTTTTCTCTTGTTCTGTGAATAGCGGAGAGTGATTTTTGTAAATTGTGATACTTCTGCAGGTGAAAGGAGACATGGTTTAGAGAAATGAATGGCTTGTAACCTTTCTTATATCCAACCAAATTAATAGTGATATTTGTGACCATGAAAAATGCAAGGCTCCAAATCTCAGGCTAGAACCACGTAGATTAAAGAGAACCAGAGCCCAGTGCTGCTTGCTAGGCTCCATGCTGGATGTTGTCTGTGTGCACCAGGTCCACACCTCATTCTTACCAGTTAGCCTTGTCCCCTGGGCACAGGTTTTATTGACTGCCTAATTGGCCTCCCTTGCCTTTTGGCTTCTGAATGTGTCTGTTGATGGGAAGTGCTGGCTGGAGATCAGGAGAGAAAGAAAGGGAGTGTCAGATTCTGACTTTTATTTTCCGTCCTTCCTTCTAATTGCCTATATAAGGAGTAGCTTCATTTTTCCTCAAAACCCCACAGTTCTTTGAAGGGACAGTTTCCTGTGGCTTCAACTGTGGTCTGCTAACAACTGCTAACTTTCCCATCTTTGTTCCTACAGTGGAACAGTCAAACCCATGATCACAATCACATACTCAGTAGCACAGGAGTCAACAGAGAACAACTCAGTAGGATGTGATAACCTAGAAAAGGCAAGAAACAGTTGTGATCGAGGCGAGGGTCACAGCCATGAAGATGATGATAATTAACCCCATGCAGGGAGTGCTCACCGCAACCACAGAATATCCGAACTCCATACTGGCCCTAGTTGGCATTGTGAAACTTAGCCCTTCCTGCATCCTTGAATCTTGCCTGAAGCTGAGATACAAACAATAAAGTCTTCATGCTCGTGTACCCAACAAAATACTCTTTTGCTCATGTCTTTTAGCAGTCTCTTGTCTTTGTCCTCAGAGCAACCATCATGGTGTAGTGCAGGCACCATATCCCCCAGAGATACCATCAGGCCAACCCTCATTTATCTAGTAAAGTGTATTTATTTTATTGATGCAGTTTTATCTCTAAATGTTTGAATTACTTGAGGACTAGACTTTTCTGGCTCACTTCATCATTGGCCTATAGAAACCTGACATGGAGCACGGGTGTTACTTAACTTTCATAGTAATCATATTAAAGTTTAGAAAAACAGGGGACATTGACTTTAATCATATATTTAATTATCTAAATATAATTTCAACACAGAATCATCATAAAACTACCAAATGAGAAATTTTATATTTCCTTTCTACTCAACTTTATTTCCTTACCTATTATAATTTCCTCTCTCTGATAACAATCCAGGCAAACATAGAAGAAAGGACTAAAAGCCCAGATACGACTGAATCAATACAATATCTTCTTCATATTTCTGTCATTGGACTAAAGAAAACATTCACTATTTCCCTGATTTGATTACATTTTTTATTAATAAAGCATTGAAATGTTCTATTGAAATATTTACTTTTTATTTCATAGCTATTTTAAATTACTATTATTAAGGCAATCTTAGTTTTGGTTAATGTGAGTTTATTTTGAGAACTGATGGAAATGTTAACCTTATCTCATGTTGACACACTCCATAGCTCAATTTTATGCATGTTTAGTATTCAATATTATGCTAAGAACATTAGATGAAATTTTCTTATATCAAATACTGAGTTTTATTTACTTGAAAAAAAGTCAAACCATTTTCTTAAAGAAAAAAAAGAACTGAAAACTACTCAAATCAGTGTTCCAAAAGGCAGTTAGTATTTTTCTAACACTTGATTCTTAACTGCATTTCTCAGTTATTTTAAATTTTGATATGCTTAGCTGTCTTTCCTTTTATAATTAGCTATAAGTGCTATCACCACCTAGTTGGAAATGTGTTATTCACAGACTGTGTCTATATGTGAAGAAGAGTGTTTCACCAGTTCACCAAGTTAAGACAAAGTGTTATTTTAGGCAGTGGGAATGAGGAATAACATTGGGCACTGAATCCTGGCTCTCATTCAGCTGCTTCCCATGTTTTTTAGAGCCAGATGAATACTTTCAAGCCCACACCTAGAAAACAGTCTATGGACGCTAGTACTTGGACAGTCTTGCTCCGAGGAATATTTGGACATTAGCATAAAGGTTGAACATGTTATACAAAGTGTAATTAAAGAAGCTTTGATCCCCAAATGTCAACTAGCTTGCTAAGTGTCATAACAAAGTGTCAAGCATCTGGTATATAGTTAATTTGTAGTCATTAACTCCATATTGTTGATGTGACAGTTTGTTAGCAAAGCAAGCTTGACAGTTGCATTTTGTTCTTGATTGACACCTACAGACCTCCCCACCCGTTTAGTTTACATTCCTGTTGAGGTTTCCTCAGGTTGTATTTTTACAGCTTAATTTCTCACAACTTATCAGCTGAAGTGCCAGTAAACTTTTAAAAACATATGCTATTTTAGTACAGAATTCCAGTGTTCCGATAGGAAGTACTCTAAATGTGTAATGATATTAGAAATTAGAAAGCCTTGTTCACATTTCTTCAGAAACTAAGGAATTGTTCATGTGATGCTGATAACGCGTGTTAACTTGAAGCATAGCTTTCACAAGTAACCAACTTATAATATGACAAATGCTATGACAATCTAGTCAACACTAATTTTTTGTACACTTCCATTAATATTTCACCTTTCAAGGCTTAGAAAACAGATAACTAGATACTTCATCATATACGTAATTGCATTGATTTAATTCTAAGAGTCCATTATAATCTAATTTCATTCCTTTAATGCTCTAAAATTTTACTTGTATTGAATGATATGCAGCTTGGTTGATGCCAAGTTTTTAGCACTATTATTATTAGAATCCTATTTCAACAAAGTTTAATGAGTTATTTTCATCCTTATTCTCACATTATACTAATCTAATATCAAATATTCAGGGGATCACTTTAGTAAATTATATAAAGAATGAAATACATTTTTATAATATATATATGAATTGATTATAAGAATTTATGTTTATTTCCTATAGCTTGGGTCATTGTACTACTAAGATAAGCAAAATACCTAATTTGTAACTTGTACAAAGCTGTGGCAGCAAGCACAAAGTTTCCTTCACGCAACATCATCTTTATTTTACTGCCTCTTTGGAGAAATCAGACTTTCTAGAGAAAGGTTTTGAAACTACTGAAAAGAAATTGTTTAGATTCATGTTCCAATGGTCTATTCTATTTTCTACTACCAGAAAAGGTAAATGTCAGTCGATTGATTGACAGGATCATAAGCCATTTACTTCATCACTTACCTTAATTTTATCCTTTGCCTGCTGATAATTATTACATGAGTTTATGACAGGACAGTTGGAAGAGGCCCTAAATGAGGTCTTAAAGTCAGAATCCAGGCATTCATTTTTCCCACAAATTGCCTTCTCATATTGGATACATATCTTCCTTTCATTTGGATTCAATAAGCTTCTATCTATAAAATGAAATCACTAGGTTAAATAATCTCATATTTTGTTTTTCTAACTTTAAATGATAAATCACATGGTTTTTTTTACAATTATAAAAAGCCATCCATTTAAATATGGTTAGATGTGTCACACAGAATTTGTCTTTTGATCTTTTATGTGTTGAATAGGATTATTCTTGACTATATTACTCTTCATCCCTTGTTCTAGTCTACCTGTTAGAAGATGTGGAGTTTCAATAGTCTAATGACATCATGTTAATAATTTTTTGCTCCTTTTCACTATTTGTGTGTGTGTGTGTGTGAATGTGTGTGTGTGTGTGTGTGTGTGTGTGTGTACAGGAGCATGTGTTAAGTCCAGAAAACAGATTGAGGGATTTGTCGAGGATCTTTCTTACTGTTTTTGCTGCTGTAAGTACCAGCTGGCTCATGACTTTCCAGATGACTCTCCTGTCTCAGCCTCCCATCTCCCAAAGGAATGTTGCATTTCAATGCATGACAGCAGTTCAGCTTTTTCTTAAGCATGGGTTCTGAGGACTGAACTCAAGTTGTCAGGCTTGTGCAGATAGTACTTTTACTTGCTGAGCAATCTCCCCAGCCAAATAATTTGTTCTTAAACTGGTTGCTTTGCTTAAAATGGTTACTTTTCTTTCCTAGTTACATTGTTTTGAGCAGGAAAATGAATGAATTCTCCTTCAGCATGAAAAGAGAAACATCACTCATGGAAAAATGAGAAAGGTTCTGTGAATGGAGGTGAGAACAGGAACCCTGGCATCACAAGAGTTACGGGTCTAGAGCTGCTGTCTGAGGTTTTGACAATGAAACATTTTTGTAGCTTACTACCCTGATCACATAACTCAGGGCAACTGCCTAAACATGAAGACGCCTCTGCTTTTTATCCCGAATATTTAAAAAAATTTTATGATATTAAATCGTATAATGGTCATAGGTAAATTGTCTTATGCTGTTTAGGAACCCAATAAAAAGTGGTTATAACTTCTGAGTGGTTAGATTACTTTCAAATTCAGTTCATTTTCTTCTCTGTGAGGAAAAAAATAATAACACTTATTATGAGACCTGGCATGCATGTGATAAAGAAGTAGAATCTGAGAGCTTATTAGGCTCTCAATATTTGGAATGCATGAAGCTTATTATATTTGCTTTAAAATTTGAGTTTATTTGGGAAACAAAATGTGAGCATTGATGATGTGGAAGAGCAGGTATGATTTTCTTAAGCTGCAATGGAGTCCAGGAAGAACCAGCAACTCATGGCTACCTGGCTGTGCTGTTATCTAGCATTTCATTTTATGTAGTGGAATCACAGTTTAAACACCGAGGGTAGTTTAGGTCGCAGCTTCTAAAACTGAGTTATGACCCCCATCAGAAACCTCAGTGTGGGGATTGTTAAAAATTTTGCAAGGGTAAAAGGTTTATGAATGTGCAATGATCAAAAAACCAATACAAATTCACACACATAATGAATCTGAGGTATTTCTGGCAGTGGTTGCCAGTATTGCATCACATGATTTCACTTTGCCCTTTGTACACTGTCAAACCATACAATACCAACAAACACTGACTGAACCTCCTGGCTCAGATTTGAGATGATTATATGTTATTAATTCCCATGTTTTTATTGTACAACTCAAAGTTTTCTGCTCTTTAGTAACATAAGTAGTTAAGAAAACAAAGACTTTTAATATTTTCTTACCATAATACAGAGTATCAATTTTAGCTTATGTTTGGATTGTACTGTGTTGGAATTTCCTGTTTGAGTTGCTGATTTAAGTTGCATAAGAAATTGTTAAATTAAATTTGATTTGAGATTAGGATAGTCTTTCTAAAAATTACTGAAACTGACATAAAAATGATTCTGCCATTTTTACTATATATTTGAGCAAACGTCATTTTCTGCACTGATACTTGTCAACTCAAACTATTGATAAGCTCTGGAAAGTGTTGAAATGCTCTATGTTCTTCAATAGCATACAGTCAGTCAAGACATTCTTCTTCATGAAAAGAAATATAGTATCTCATTAGTACACACAGTTGCTTTTGTCATTACTAAATGAATGGTAAAGGCATAAGCATTCAAAAGAATTTTTTGAAATACATTTATTAATGATTAATTATAAATGAATATTTGATTTACCTAGCTATTTTATCAATAATACCTGATGTTTCATAAACATTTCTCAGTCAAGAATATCAGTAATTGAAAAGTAGATCTATGAACTATGAATCTAGTCATGAGAGTAGGAACAAGTGTTTTCCAGGTTTCTCCATTTTTTGTGGTATGTAAGTTGGAATGCTTCTCATAAGAAAAATCCAAAGGAAAAGTTAGCATAGACACACATAGTTAAAATACAGTATATATGAAATGAACATTCATAGGGCATACATATTAAATGCTGCAGTCATTTGAACAGTTGCTTACTTTGTGATTGATGCCCCATTACTGCCATTGAGCTGTCTTCTGCTGCTCATATAGCGTTTAATTTCGGAATGATAATAATATCTTTGAAATTCTTGAGGATAAGAAAAATACATTTTTTTAAGATTGCCATTTGATTAAACTAAAAACACAGTGAAAGTCACAAATCCCATTGTTCAAAGATTTTTAAGGTACCCAACAAACAACAAAAGTGTAGAATCAGAGAATATACTATGCTGGCACATTCTGCAAGGGAGACAAGTTAAAAAAAGGTAACTGACTTTTTAAATATCCAGATATTTTTTTTCATTATTTTTAATGCGCATTTTTATATAATTTTTTATTTATTATTTTTATTTTATGTGTATGAATGTATTGTCTGCCTGTATGTGAGTGCACCCATGTTGTGCAATGCTGCAGTCAGAAGAGGGCTTCGGATTCCCCTGGAACTGGAGTTAAGGACAGTTTGTAGCCACCATGTGGGTGCTGGGAATTGAACCCAAGTCCTCTGTAAGAGCAGTCGGTGCTCTTAACAGCTGAGCCATCTCTTAACCCTGGTTTCCTTCTTTTTAAAGCATGGATATGGATCGGAAAGCCAATACCTGTTTCTTTGGCTTCCTTCTACCTCTGGTTATTTTGCTCCATGTATTTTAGAAAGCTAACTTGGCTCTTAGAGTGCTTAAAATGCTTAATACACACATAAAATTCTTCTGGCAAGAATCTTGCCCTTAACTTGTTTGTTTACAAGAATGCCAACAACATGCTGGGTATCATTCTAGATCCTTCCAGTTTTGCCATGGTATCATTTGTGAGCATTCCTTTCTGAGCTGTATCCATACCTTTGATGTCTCCTTTTTTGTTGCTTGGCATGTATGTGGGTAAAGGAACAACTCCATGTTTTCTAGAGAACCTAGAGAACATAGTCTTCTCTTTCACTTTGTATTTGACAATTGGCTGAATTATGAAATATTAACAAATACATGTATTTGTTAAAATGCATATGAAATTAGAGATTTTGTTTACAATTTAAATATACATATAACTCTTGAATTTAAAACATCAGCAGATCCTAAATCAAGTGTATCATTAAAAAATTGGAACACCACTGTAATCCTTGAAATTAGTAGCGAGAGCACACTTTTAAACAGCTACAGGGAATTTAGTTATAGGTCGATTTTTTGAAAGATTTCAAATACAATAGAGGCAAAATTGTAAGCATGAATACAGAAGAAAAGAAAATTGGTTTCTTTCATTCTACTTTAATTTAAAAATGTAACCTTATTTTGAAGTCTTTTAACAGTATGTATCACAACTTTCAGTTTCCAAAAATTGCCCTACAAATATTGTTACTGGGTCACCAAATGTACGTATGTTATTACTCCTTTCACTGCGGTTTGGTAGATTCCACCAATGGATGTGTCTGCTCTTTTGCGACGTTTGCTCTTGGAAGCAGGATTGGGGAAAAGATAACAAAGGTATAGACAGAGAGGGAGACTGTTGACTTCATAAAACTGAAGCCTAAAACCTCTCATTTATTTCTTTGAGAGCATTTCTGTGTATTCTTGTTTTTAAGTTATATACTCACTATGATGTCAAATGCTCAATTATTTAATGGCAAATAAATAATAAACTAGTGGATTAGAGGAACTGACAAGTTCTGATGGAAAAATCAGATAGGCTGTATCTAGTATTTGAAAGTTGCATTAATTGGAGAAAATACATTATTTAATGGAAACTTATTATTTTTAGATTTAATTAATATATAATTGATTTAAATTATTTTATTATATCATCCTGTGATAACTCCATACTCTGTAGTACCTGCCCTGAACAAAACATTTAGTGATTATTTATGTATAATCAATTATATTGGACAAAATTAATAAACTAGATGGAAACTTCTTTGTTTATCAAATTATAATCAGAAAGCCTATACGTATAGAATGTGTGAGTTAGTATAGAAAGGAAGCAACTATTTCTCCTATTTCCTTTAAACCAACATTTAGTAAATAGTCCCAGAAAGGAGGCTGGAGAGATGGCTAAGGGGTTAAAAGTACTTCCTGTTCTTGTAGAGAACCTGGGTTCGATTCCCAGCACCCACATGGCAGCTCATAAATGTAACTCCAGTTCCAGGAAATTCAATGCCTCTTCTGGCCTCAGTAGTTACTGCAAGCACTCTCTCTCTCTCTCTCTCTCTCTTTCTCTCTCTCTCTCTCTCTCCATATATATATGATAGATAGAGGTATATAGATATATAGATAGGTAGATATATAGATAATATGCGTGCCAGCAAACACTCATACATATGAAATAAACATAAATCTTTCTAGAACAATTAAGAAGAAAAATATTCACAGGAGGTTATTGAAATTAACATACTGTTTTAGTAAATTCCTCACCATACTACTTTCATTTTGAGCAAGGTTGATGGTAATCTATCCTACTGAGGACTACAGTCACTGTAGAGTATAGTATTTTGGGAATTAACAACTAAGTAAAACACACAAATTAAAAAATTAAGGGCATCATAAAATGTATTGCATCATAAACCTACTTCTTCATCTATTTTGAAACTGTAGTTTATTTATGGCACTGTGTACTTCACGGGTAACTGTACCATAGTTCATTTTGCTTAAAATAATGAAGTTAAAACTATATGAGCTTTTAGATAACACTGCACTGAGAAAGTTAGCACAATTTATCTTTTCTAGACCATTTCATGTAGGCAAATTTATAGCATCTTCTCTTCTTATTCAAAATATAAAAGTCATTGGCATCCTCTATATATCTTTTTGCATGTTTTATTACCTCTATTTAATTAATGAATTCTTTTGGAATGAAATACTTTTACAAAAAAAATCTATATTCAAGTGACCAAAAATCCCCATAAATGCAGTTATTAGTTATAGTTATAAACTCACTATTGTACAGAGTTGAATTATTTTTTACTAAGGTTCCATATGTTAAAAATATGCTGTTTCAGATATAGGAGAGACTTGGATGCTAAAGTGCTTGATACATAAGCAGAAGAATCTGAGTTTTATCCCTAGTGCTCACATAAAAAGACATGTATGGCACTGGGCATTCATAACCCCAGACCTGGGAAGGTGGAGATTGGCAGACCTTTGTAACTCACTGCCTGGCCAGGTTAGCTGAATCTATGAGCTCCAGGTTCATTGAGGGACCCTGTCTTAAAAACAAGGTGGAGAGCAATAGAGGAATATCCTGGATGTTGACCTCTGGTTTCCAGACATATGTTCATACATGTGCATACACACCCGTACACATGTGCACGCACTTATACACCTACATATCTCACACACAAAAAACATAAATAATATCCTCTTAAATGGCCCCTGTTTCTCAAATTTTGTGTCCTAAAAATAACTTTACTTTGGGTAATAGTTAAACCTGAAGTCAAATATTGGCCTCTTATATGACATTTTATATTTTTTTCAACTATAGATGGATTAATTCTTTGTGAATAATGACATTTGTGTGAATATTAGTCTGGAGGTGTGACTTAGTAGTAGAATACTTTTCTAGCTTCAGGAGGCCTGGAGGCCCATTGCCAGCACTGCAAAAACACAATTGAAATATCAAATAGAATATTTGGCATTTATTCATCTCATGTGGTGATGGTTGTTCTAGCATTAACAATTGTTCAACTTTGCAAATTTGTAAAATTTGCAAAGTTGCTCCTCAAATCAGCTATTTCTGCACTTCAGCATGTTACTGTCAATTTAGTTGAATTCAATTGAATTCAATTCCCTCTCTCTCTCTCTCTCTCTCTCTCTCTCTCTGTGTGTGTGTGTGTGTGTGTGTGTGTGGTGTGTGTGTGTTTGAAATGACCTAATCTTTGTTACTGTGTCAGGTTTTTTTTTTTTTTTCAATAAGAACTCTGAACTTAAGGAACTTAGCAACCAAAAAAATTAATTACGTTGAGTGATTAAGTTGGTGCCCTCCTCCCTTTTAAAGCTAGGTTCTTTGTATTGAGTAATCTTTTTTGTTGTTTATTTTTCTGTTTGTTTATTTGTTTTTTGAGACAAGGTCTCTTTGTAGTCACAGCTGTGCTGGAACTTAGTATGTAAAACAGACTGGACTTGATCTCACAAAGATCCACATGCCTTTTCCTCCTGAGTGCTGGGTTTAAAGGCATATGCCACCACAGCTGGTATATGTTAGTTAATGTTTAATTAGAGTAACTTTGTATACTTTATTTCCTTTCTGTTTCATTTCTATATTCATATGTCCCATTAATTGTGGTAATGAAGATTTGTATCATTTGGACATATATTTTTCTGTGAAATTATCTCATAATATTGTATCTAGAAGCAGCAACAGCATCTTTAGAAGGAACTGAAGCTGATGCTATCCACTTACGAGCAAATGCATTAACTTCTTTTTACATTATTGTCTTTATATTTGGATAGATATTTTTTACTTTATATCTAAATTTGTTGCTGTTTTTAACTTTTACAATAACTTTATTGAGAATTCCACACATGTATATAAGGTGTTTTGATCAAATCCATGTCCACTCCCTCCCCTCCAACATTCCCACCTCTGAAGAGGTAACCCTAAAATCTTTTAAGGATTAAATACATGCTTCCAAATACTTTTGACATTTTTGGCCTTTGGAACAAGGTATGTTGCTAAGAGGCCCAAGGACATTTTGGCTTTTAGCCAAGAAACTGGCTACATTTCTTTGGGGTCTTTTTACCCTATCTTCCTAGCCAATTCCTACCTCCTATTCTTATCACGCCATCCTCTGAAGGGCTTACCCAAACTGTCAATAGGGAATAGGGACGCAGACTGCTCTGGCTTCTTCCATGCTGAACAGGGACTATTTTTATTTAATTAAAAATGTGGCTATCCAACAATATCAAGATTATAAATATCATTTTTTCAAGATGAAAGAAATTATTTATCACATACTTTCTTTTTGAGGTGTATTAAAAATACCTCATCAGTCAAAGTATTTAATAGTTATAAATTCATTAGCAAGCTTAGAAATGATAAAACTATAAAAGTGTAATAGTCATCTCTTTTATTCTGTCTTATGGAAACTCTTAAAGCATAAAAATAGTCTGTGCTCAGAGTATCCTTCAGAATTACAAATCTGTCAAGACATCTAATTTGTATGCATCAGCTTTCATGCCTGTGTTTGTGTTGGCTTTAAGTAGCAGCACAGCTTTTAATTGTGAGGTTTTAAGTTCTGCAATTAAAATTTACCCTTTTTACTAAGAGGGTTGAGTGATAGTTTTTGATTTACTTTAGACAGTTTAGACAAATTATATTTAAAATAGCATAAAGATGCACAGAGCATTTCTCAATTCAGAGAAGGTCAAAGTGTCTGAGTCACATTTTTTGAAAGTTTTACCTTGAATAGCTAATGATTCTTTCTCCCATATTGACTGAGCCTCACTGAAGACATTCGAGCAGCATGTCAGACTGCTTTAAAACATCAACTCTTTTGAAATCAGTGGCCAAATGACCTTGAACAGAATAGGGAACATGATAGTTCCTATCTTATGATGCTATATTGAAATAACCTATATGAAGGATAAAGACATAGATTACATTAGGGTCTCTAAAGATGATTATATTTCTCTTTTGATTGCTTTTGTGTTTATAAAAATAATGAAAATTCTTTGCAAACTAGTATAAAATTTGTTTAGAGCTTTGACCAGAGAAAGGTATAGTAGAAATTCTGTACACAGATATTTAATTGGATCAAGAGAGACGATAAAATAGATAATTCTGGTCAATAATGAAAGCGAGGTCACAAGAAACAAGTTTGTAGAATAACAGCAGCAACACAATCTCTTGGAGCCTTTTTAGAAAGAAACACATTAACTAATATGAAATATATTTTAAATTAATTCTTACAAAACCTAGAAATATCTGTGCATGGAAAAAAGAAAATATTTCAAAGATGTACATCTATTAGAGCGAGAAATTGGAGATCTTAACATAGACAGGTGGCAAGTCTGGCTGACACCCTAGTCCTTGGTGGGAAATAATATCAGATACACAGCAATGCTCAGAGCATGACAAGTCTTCTGGGCAGGGATGCTAAATAGGGTAGATGTATTACTTGAATTTTTTTTTAGTTCAAAATAAATTACTCTGGCAACATTGTTCGATGCAGTTGATATTAGCTCCAAAGAGCACATTCAAGAGACAACTGTGACCTTCAAGTTTAGGAGTTAGGTGGACCTGTTAGCATGTCATATATACAGGACATTTATTAAAACAGGCAAAAGTTTATATATATA
>NW_008356327.1:2665384-2667884 GCF_000622305.1 Nannospalax galili
ATCATTGAGCTTTTTATCTGAAAGAAATTATGAACTATTTGTATCGGAGTAAAAATTAGGATGCAGGTTAATTTTAAATATACTTGTTATCTGTCAGTGTCTAAGGAATCATTTACACAATGATAGAGAGGCCAACGATATCCTGCTAGCCTCTTCTGTTGAGGAGTATTTGTTGAAAAAGGAAATTGATGCCAAAAAGGAAACCTTAAATGCTTTGCTTCTCAGAGAGAATGGCATTTTACTTTGATCAATCTTATACCACACACTTCTGTTTTCTCTCTGAACTTTTAAGATTTACGAAGTTTCCTGATTCTTAATGGCAAATAACAGCTGCTATTTTTACATATTCAGGATTTTTTTTCTTCTCTTTTTTTGTAATCTGATAAATACTGGCAGAGCACCCTAAAATGACGGGAGTATTTAACGTGAGATTGCCCTGGCAAACGTAGGTCCCGCAGCCTATTTTAGTCTTCCTGAAGTGACTGTTCTGAACATTAGCAAATAATTTTTTGGCTTGCTTTCCTGTTGTTTTTGTATACGAATCTAGAATTTTGAGGGGCAGTTGTTAACACAGGGTGAAGAATACATGTGTTAATAGAAGGGTCCTGATTTTATTTCTTCGTTCTTTTCCACAAAACCAGGGACTGCCTTGGGCAAAACTACCAAGTGCCATAAGTTCCTCTCTTGTGCTTCCTTTCTACTCATTCTGGAACCCAACCACGCTCTGGTGTTGTCTCTGTCCCCATCTACTTCCTTTGTGTCCTGGGAGCCCATGATGGTGGCCTTACCACATTTCCTGTACTACAACAGAAATTTGTTTGGTTTATGATCAGATTCGTCATCACTGATGGAAGAAATAAAGTAGCTGTGGTGTGTTAATTAAAAAAACCCGGCATTTTGAAAGGATTCCACCATGTTGGAACTCATTCACATAAATTACCCTCTTCATGATGATTATATGCCAGAGAAGGGTGATGATACCACGTTAAGATACAAAAGGAATATTTGGGGCCAGGTAGATGAAGAGTGGATCAATAGTACTGTGAGGTGAAACTAGTCTTTGAGAAATCTAGTAAGGAAATTCTTCATAATCTGGTAAAACTACTCAGTTTTAAATAATATAATTTTGTTTAAAATAACATTAACATGTCCTGCCATAATACGCACTGATGGCTAAGGTTTCATTCACAAAAATTGTATTTAGATGCATTACTAGTGGCTAACTGCTCATACAAGAAAACCATTAAAAATGAAGTAAAACTTCTTTTAATTATCAGTAATCCAGAAGAAATTGTAGGGCTATGTTCTCTTACACGCTAAGAGACAGCCAAATGCTGCTGTCCTATCCCAGGTTATAATGTCAAAGCTACCTATCAGAAGGAAAGTTTAAAATCCAGTGCTTTGATTCCCAAATGCCCCACAAATTCTACTTAAGCCTCATACAAATATTTTGACTTTAGTGACTAAAAGCCAAGCTAATTTAAAATAAGAGTACAAAATTTCTTGGAATGCTTTCAAAATTATAATAAACATAAGATTTAGAAAATATACACCTCAGAAAACTTTCTCAAATATCTTTAAGTGAGAAAAGAATCCTGTGAGAAGAAAAGATACAGGAAAATTAAATGGCTATTGTTATCACCGTTGTCTCCTCAAGCACATATCAGAGCTATGCACTTTGTATCACTGTTAACAGAAAGAAAAATCTCCCACTAAGCGTGACTAATATTTCCACCTAGTTAAAAAAAAATACATTTTCAAAATACTCTAGTGGTAATCCAGAGTAATTCTGCATGTTTCTGTTCTGTATTTCTGACATTTACAAGAATGGGAGACAAGGAAGAAATAAAACATTAGGTGTTTTCTTCAAAAACCAAACCACGGCTGGTGGGTTTAATTTTATTTCTACCAGCCATGACAGCAGTCTTTTTAAATATTGAAAGTGTGAATTCAAGCATCTACAAAACAGTTGCCACATAAATTTCTTTAACCAGTATTAATTATATATGAAGTATCAGGATTGTCCTGGCCTAGTTGTGGTGGTTTGTAATATGATGGAAATAGAAGTGAAGGAGTGCCCGGTAGACACCCAATGCTTGCTGTCCGAGCATGCATGCCTTATCCTGTCCTCCAAACCATCAAGAAGAGCCTTTGAGATTCCCTTCTTGTTCTGAGTCTCATGGTCCGTTGATGACAACTGGATACAAGTTCAGAGTTGCACTGAATGTGCATTGGACCTCTTCAACAGAGTTTCACTGATGACTGAGACTCTGTCTTCATGGCTTCATTCAGTAGCCAGTGGTCACATGTGGCTACTGAATACTTGGAATGGTACAAATATAGTTAGGAAATTAATTTTAAATATTATTTTATTTTAATTTGAATACACATACATGGCTGCTGATCGCTGCTATATCATGTAGCTATTTTTCATCACGTGGGAATTACTACAGTGTCCCAGTGGTGATCCAATAAACAAACAGAAAAGTCTTGATCTCTA
>NW_008356327.1:2672884-2677906 GCF_000622305.1 Nannospalax galili
GTGATTAAGACATTGCTGTAGTGTGCAGCACCAGCCAATTACTTTTTTAATTTAATTATAGCAGGAAAAAGAGAATAGCATAATAGAAATTCTTGTCATAGGGAATACGTAAAATGTAAATTGAAGAGCCATGAAAATTTCATGCATTGGCAGTCTGATTTGTTTTTATTTTCAACTTGTTATAAAGACTGCACTTATTCAGTGCTATAAAATAAGACATAGAAGCATTTAGTAATTACTTAGTTCTATATCAAAATAATTATATACTATATGCACTTGTGATCCCCTCCACTGTATTTGAATGTAAAATAAACACTCCAGGGCCTGTATCTGTTCTTACTTTTAGACAGTGTAAATAAAGCTGAATCTTCAACTTCCAAATTAAAACTGATAACCTTGGGCGTCCAAGGCTTTTATAAAGGAAGGGGGAAACTTTAGCTTGCCTCAAAACAGGTTGTGTCTCTGGAATGCTTCTGGGACTAAAGAGATCAATTAAGTGTGTATAAACAAACAGTTGGAAAAAAGCTACTAAAACAACAGAAGAGAGAGCTCTCTATTGGGCTCCAGAGGCCTGGGGGAGCGAAGTTTCATTAACTGGATCTGAAGTCCTATGGCCTTCTATAAACAGGCATTAATTAAAGAATGTAAAAAATAAAGTTTCAGACCTTGCAATATGTTAATGATCATATGATTCAGGGCCCAGGAAGGGGAAGAGCAGCAGAGGTCATAAAATAAGCATGAAGCATTTAATATGAGTGCTTGGCAGGGATTTCTGCAAATTAGTTGGTTATTTGCTGGTCCAAAGCAAATTAAGGTGATTTTGCTTCACTTGCTAATTTTTTATGTGCATGCCTGGCAAAATGTTTTTCACAAATGGATGAAGGTTATTGTTAATGGCATAATGAGAAATATTAGCATATTTAAATAAATTCCCAAATTCTGACGTACAACACAAGCGTTCAGTTCTTACTTAACACAGGTATTGAAATTCTGTTAGGTCCTGAAGATGATTTTAGCTGAAATTATCAGAAATATTCAAGTTATAATGCTTGATGTTATGAATGAACCTTACGAACTCTTTCCTCCATTTGCATAGTGCTTTTGAAAACATTATTCACAATAGATAGGTATGTTTATATTTATACACATGTGCAAACATTTGTATTTGTATCTTTTTTCACAATCAGCTTTCATAGTTCATTCGCTTGACGTTGCATATGAAGAAGGTGATGGATAAAAGCTTTTTACCAACTACCTTAAAGGGTGATGCTAGTTTTCTGAGAGGTGACAGTTTTGAAACTCTCGGTTAAGTGACCCACACCCTGCTTTCTTTCTTCCTTTACTTGTCTGTACATATTTTCATTTTCATTTTGATCACACTACATTATTTGGTTGAATATTCTGAATTGTTTCCCTCAAATTGTTTCATTCCTTGTGAGTACTCAGAGTAAAGTTTAAAACTTGTAGGAATGTCTCTGACACACTCTTTTGAAATGACAGTGAAATGGTTCTGTCACTTTAATTAACATGAAGTTGCACAAATGTACTGAATTTGGCAACTGAGCCACATCTAGAAGGGGACACAGGAGTAGGATGCTGCTACAGACATTGTTCTGTTACAGCAATTTTAGATGGACAAATTGCAGTTGAGAAAATTTCATGACTCGGTAAAATGAGCAATGATGACATCTGTGGATGCGGGTCTGTTCATATCTTTGCAGAGCCTTTAGGGAAATAAATATCTCGGAACATTCGGTGAAGTGAAGCTCACTCAATAAATCAACCTGACACAATAACACTTCTGGCACATGAGCCCTACTTCTCCTCAGCACCACCTACCCCTCTGTGTTCCTGTGCTACCAAATGGTGTCTCCCTGTAGGCCTCTAAATCAAATCAGTGCACACAAATACAGTGAGAATTTATTGGGAATTGGTTTTGTTCGGCAAAAACATTACTTATTAGGTGAACTGAAATGATAATAAATTTTGACCCTTTAAGGGCTGAGCCAGTTCAAGCACCGTGCTGGTTGGTAGAAGGCATCTAGAATTATCTTATGGGTCATCTTACCAGTAGCTGTGCTAAGTTTGATTAGGATTAAATTTCTGATTCTCAGCTTACTTTTTTATGTAATATATCATGTGAAAATGACACATTTTCCTTTTCATTTCTTCAGAGTGGAACTAGGATAATTTTTAGTATTTAAAGTAATAAGAAAAAATCTTAACACTCTGTTTGTGCTTGTATGCGTGTATTAAAGCAAATAAAATTGAGGTAGCTCAAAACTAATATTATTCAACTAAAGACATCTACCATTATTAGGACAATTATTATACTGAAGATAGAGAAGAAATAAAGATGATTAACATCAACAATATTATAAATATTAATAAATATTGGAACCATGTCTTTTTGGTCTACATCAAGTTTATTGCTCCTATATTTGAAAAAAAAAAAAAGCAAGAGATAGATTTTTCTTACTATCCCGAAACTGAGAGCTGATTTCTGTTTTTACTGCAAGTTTATCTCAGTAAATATAATCCTTAATAGAGATGATCAGTAAGAGAAATGATTTTCCTATCCTTAAATAACCTTAGATCTCCTGGAGAAATAAAACATTTTCTACAAAAAAAAACAGTAAATTTTTCTAATTCATTGTGTTTATAAATCTGTCCAGCTTACAAATTAGCACAATATATGACTTACCATTTATACAAAGTATGTGAAACAGCTCCATGAGATTTTCTTCTTTTTGTGTGTTTCTTTATGTGATTTATTAATTAATCACAGCCCTGATAATTATTTTGAAATATCATATATCCCAAATGTTTACCTGCTAAGTAAGTCATGTTTTACAATAAATATGCCCTGTGAGATGTTGGAAATCTGTCTGGAGGGAATATTTGTAACCTTAAATCATTAAGCTGAAACATATTATGGCATTTCCAGTGGGAATTACTGATGAGGAAAATTTGTTAGTAGTTTTAAAGCTACTCGCCAACCAAAGTTGAAGAAATAGAATAACATACTAGGGCTTATTAAAAAGAAGAAACACAAAGTTTTTATAAGACATACCATTTTGATTGTTTGTAGGTTTGATCAATAAGATATAATTCTTTCATTTTTACCTACTAGAAAAAAATGTGACTAATGTTACTCAATTTCCCATTCATTTTGGTACCAAAAGGACAAGATCTATTGTTGGAAGCCCTTTCCATGAAGAAAGCTACAAAACTCAAAGATATGAGGCATTTTTGAATCACTTTGAAGAATTACGAAGGTTGATGATGGTAAAATATAAAAACTAATATGATTTTCTGAAATCATCATGTCGAGTAATAGATGACATTCCAGAAAAATATCTTATTATTCCTTTCCTAAAACTTGAGAGAACAAGCATCTAAAACCTTATTGGAAAAACTGAGTCTCATAACACACTCCATACAAAAGTTTTTTTAATGTTTAGCCTATGAATTCTATGAATTATTCATTCTGGTTATGATCATAATAGAAAGTGACTACGCTAGACTAGGTCTATGCATTTTGACTTGGTCCTTCTAACAGTCTGGTAGGACAGATATTGCAAACCCTGTGTTAGGTCTGTAAAACTGAAGCTAGAAGAAGTTAAAAGTTTGGTCAAAGTCATATGTCATCTAAGAGGCTAGGAAAGTATGTCTGTTATTTCAAATCCAGTTCTTTCTTTCTACATTGGGACTTGCTACTGTGGGCCACATACTGCCTGCCTCATGTCACACTTTTTACTAAGTGCAGGTAGAGGTGAATGATATGGTTCCTTTACTTCATTTGTAGGAATTAGACTCTGAAAAAAATGATTTCAGTGTAAAATGAGAGCTCTGTGGGATTATGAACAGAGTAGCCTGTTTTCCCTTGGAGAGACTGAAAGCCATAAATAGGAGTTAGGAGTAGACTTTGACTAGGATGTGTAAGCAAAAAGCAGAAGAGAGCCAGGAATGCAGACACAGACATTGTACCATGTGGGATTGTCAGGGGGTTCTGGTGGGAAACTGAATAGAATTTGAGAGAAGCATTACCAAATCAGGTTGCTGGAAATGTGAATTCATTCCTGTCTTTACAGATTCCTCAAGTTTTGAGGGGCATATGTCTTCAACTTAAGGAATGCATTCCTTTATGTTCTGACCATTTTTCTTAAGAAGTGGAGAAGCCAATCTAAACATATACTTCTAGATATGAAATAATTTTCCTAGAGATTGTGATATCTCAATTCATATTTATTTATATTATCAGTTACATAAAACTATTAACTGTGATTCAAAGAATGTTTCTTTATTCATTGATTTTTTTAACAACTCATGGTTATGCTTTAGAAATACTACTATATTCTAAATCTATTATTTGCAAGTCTTGATATATTGTTAGCACTGTCTGGAAAAGAATGTCATGTACCCCTCAAAATGCAGTTCCCCTTTAGTGACTTCAAGTATTTTTTCTTTGGTCTTCCAATAGATTTGAAGGGAAACTAAGACTTGTACATGAATGTTAATGCATGATTTAAAAATTAGCATATGGAATACTTCCTGCATTCTCCTTTTAAAATTGGTTATTTTTATTTTGACAAAAGATTTGTGGCTAAGCAAACCTATGCCCTATTATTGAACATTTTATATAGGGATAACATTTTGTTGGCCATACTAGGTCAATCTTGGCTCTTTCAAGACCTCTTTTTGTATTATATTATGCAAAACTATATAGTTTGGTAGTTTGGGGAGAGGGGTGTGGGAAGAGTAAATCTGAAGGCTTAGATGTATTTGGGTAACTGAACTGATAGGATACAGTTTATTCTTTCAGTATTAAAAATTATTAGTTTTTTTTTCTTTTTTTTTTTTTTTGATAATTAGATTATGCAAAACTATATAGTTTGGTAGTTTGGGGAGAGGGGTGTGGGAAGAGTAAATCCGAAGGCTTAGATGTATTTGGGTAACTGAACTGATAGGATACAGTTTATTCTTTCAGTATTAAAAATTATTAGTTTTTTTTTTCTTTTT
>NW_008356327.1:2679379-2684948 GCF_000622305.1 Nannospalax galili
TGTGTGTTTATGAATTGCTAATTTTAGATGCAATGTTTCTTCCAAATAAACAAATACATTTGTTCTTCTTTAAAGTGTACTTAAGTATTTCTATCTATACTAAATTTTTGAATACAATTAATTGACCATAATATTTTTATCAGGAATAACAAAGTTTATTGGTGATATGATATATGGAAATTGCATTGTTGTGTGTTGATTAGGGGATATTAAGATTTTTAATATAGTACTAGTAACATAATCAGGTAAAGAAGCAAATACAAGGGAATGAGAAGCTAGGAAGAAAAATCATTGAAAGGAAGAGTTGCAGAAACATTTACAATCATAAGTCAAGTAAGTGACACAGAGGATCCGTTAACGGAATTGAGAGCAAGCTTTCCATTTGGCTTTAAAGAGGTGGTTCTAGCTAGAGCCGGACTTGACAGCCTAGACTTAAATTTGATGATTATTGACTATGTAGAATATGAAAAGTGCATCGGAGCAATCTTCACGTACTTAGTTGCAGTTGAGCAGTGATTGAGATGTGAATGTTTTGATGAATGTTCGTTATTTATCAAAATAACCTACCTAAATTAAAATTCATTTGGAAGGTTATTATTTCTACAAATAGTTCTACATCATTATTGTAAAATTAGTGCTAAAGAAGATGATGATTCAGTGTTAGCCTTGATAAATAATGTTCAATCATCAGCTATAAACCCAGTATGAGCTCTGTTAGAACCTGTTCACACATGACACATTTTATAAATATCCATGGAGAGTCAATTCTGAGGACTCTGGATTCCAGTAGAAGATGGTCCCTGTAATTTTATCCCAGAGAGTTCTGGTTCATCATCTGTGAATATACATATACACTATCTTGGGAAGAATCTTGAAATCAGTACATGAGGATGTTAGCCAGCCATTCTGTTACTGGTCATTTCTAGGAAATAATGGGTCATTTGATGACTTAATATTTTGAGTTTGTTTGGCAGATTTTGTACTTCAAGGACTCCCTGAACTATTTTGTAAACTTAAAGATAGTTGCTTTGATCTAGCCATAGAATAAAACAAGAACACCTACTAAATAGCAACTAAAGTGCCTTTCATCTTTCCTTCAAAGCCAGAAATAAAAATAATCATTGCAAAGCAATGTTTTTTTTTTAATCCCTTAGATTTTGACTTTCTTGATCACTTGGATATTGCTAACATGAATTTGAACTCCAAAACTTATTCTGGTAAAATTTCTTCCATATAAGAGAATCAGGACTGAATGAAATATGCTTTTCAATTACATATTTTAGTAGCTTTGATTGCAGTCTTTTTATTTTCATGGTATTTAAGTTATAATTTTACTTATATCAATTTACAAAAATGTGAGTTGCAGATCCACATGCCACATAATGACAGCATCTTCAAGTGCAGCTTCCAGCTCACCAGATATTTCTTAAACCTCCATATCTGTGCTCTAGGCCAAAAACTTAAATTGCAAATTGGAGTCATGAGAAGAGTTATATTGACTTCTCTTTCTTCCTCCAACTTCAAAATTATGATTCTTGGCCCAAAGGGGGCACTTTCAAATTGAGGCCTGTGGGTCTAGTGGGACTTATAGAGATGCTTTAGTTAAAACTATGCACACAAGAAGCAAACCCATGCAGTGAAATCACTGAAAGGTACATATATATATATATATATATATATATATATGCTAACTTAGAACATTCATTTGTTTTTCTTTTGCACTGTAAAAAAAGTCTGTTTCTAGCCCTATTTGTCCCTTATCTCTGTTTGTTCAGTTGTTTTTAATATCACATACTGAAGGCATTTCAATAGCAGTTTCTCCATGAAGTCATTTATTATCCTTCAGCAGGCTTTTGCCTACTGAATTGTAAAGCAGCTCTGACTATTTGCATCCTGCAGATGGAGCGGCGTATAAACACACCCAGATATTTCTGGTAAGTATGAAAAATATCTTATTTTCCCTTCCTATGAATAAATAAGAGAATTGTCAAAGTTTATAGAATAATGAATTTTTATGCCAGCACAGACATTGAAGCTCTCATGTCTTACTATGTCGCAGATCCTGAGAAACATTTTTTTTTTTTTTGTTTCAAACGAATCCTACTAAGTCAGATAGAAACTCAATAAAAACCAGAATTTGATTGCATTGTTTATGTCTACCCAGTATTTTCAGTTGTAATATGCTGTGAGGAAATGGAATTTACCTGCCTCCACAGCTTTTTGTCCCACAGTCACTCAAATACATGTGCTCCTGGATGTCAGAGTGATTTCCACTAATGGGTTAAAGTACCTTTGGCATTTAGTTTTCCACAGCTGTGTCCTTAGTACATTTAATGTTAACTTTTATAATATATGTTTAGCGATATGGAAACAGATGTTTGAAAAGGCCACTTAAGTATCTATAGTTTTACACAAAACTTTTGATAGATGTATATGTGTTGACTTATATGCACACATCAGAAATAGGACTCTACGTGAAACACCTGACTCTTATCAGTTCAAACAAATCTTTGTTCACTTTTTCAATTTAGATTTAAATTTGTTTCTTGTATTTAAATTGGCTTGCATAATGTAGGGTGTCTAATCTTCATATTCAGTTAAATAATGAATCTCTGCAATAGTTGTGATTGACAGTTTAATACTGACTTTGCACGTGCAAGATTTAATATCATACCTTCCAGTTTCTTCATAAATTCTTTCTGTCCTCTAAACAAGATAAACTTACATGTTTTACAAAGCGAACAAGAGTAAATAATTTTAGGGATCAAAGTCCAGCTTTATTCATGTGTGAAAAAGGTATCTTGGGGACTGAATGCAGGCTGTTTCCACTCTGGCTTTTTCAAGAATAATTGCAATAAGTAATACATAATATTTTTTATTTTTCATCAGTTGATTTAAACAGAACTTTGTTTCATATTTGTCCATGTTGATTTGATTTCTGAAGAATGAATTTTGTTAAATAAGTTTTAGTTGAAAGAAAGTAAATCTGACATATTCATTTTTAAAATTCATTTTAATAATGCTCCACAAGGAATTCTTGTGTTTGAAAAACAAGTTATCTTTAAGTATTGCAAACATGTCTCTATTCTTTTTTTTTTTTTTTACAAATTTTTTCATGAGAAAGGCTAAAAT
Organism: Nannospalax galili; assembly: GCF_000622305.1. Taxonomy (NCBI): domain Eukaryota; kingdom Metazoa; phylum Chordata; class Mammalia; order Rodentia; family Spalacidae; genus Nannospalax; species Nannospalax galili. The sequence goes on from NW_008356327.1 coordinate 2,682,512, forward strand.
GATCTTTGATACATTACCTTGATAAAATACTGACACATGGCTGTCGACACTCCCTTGATTTCTGCAACAATAGCTATCTAAAATTAAAAGAAACAGTGTATTTTATGTTTTATATGCAGAAATAGGAAAATCGGTGTTTGCGTACGCTCATGTTAGTAAAATACACTATAGCACATAGTACAGATATTTCTTTACATATTTTATTTTTAAATTGAGAAATTATTGACTTGATATGAAGTTCTTTGATTCAATATATATGTGTAGGCACAAATGTTTATGTCTATGTAAGACAATAATTAAATATATAAACAAACAAATGCCTACACATGCATATATATATATATATATGTAAAAAGCCCAGAGATGTGCCAGAAACTCTTTTCAGTAGTCAAAAAGACTTAAAGAATTTCTATTTAGAAAATTATAGAACACAAATTGGAAAGATATTAATGTGACTCTAACAGAACATTCTTGTTTTATGGATTACTAAAGTGGTTCAGAATACTTAAAATGGTAATCCTGAGCCAGTTCTTACAACTATGGATGTTTAGATTCTGGCATTGTCTCTCCACACTCTCTTAAGTCTGGCAATTCTTAAATATTTTACTCATTTTTTAAATTTTATGTGTATGTGTGTATAGCCTACATGTAAGTGCACCCGTATCGTGCAATGCTCCTGGAGGTCAGAAGAAAGCATTGGATTCCACTGGAATTGAGTTACAGGAGGTTATTAGCCACCGTGTGGGTGCTAGGAATCAAACCTAGGTCATCTGGAAGAGCAATCCGTGCTCTTGACTGCTGAGCCATCTCTCCAGGCCCTGAGTCTGGCAATTCTTATATTAGCTACTAGTTTTAGAAAATATTTATGTATTTAAATTTGTTCATTCATTTTTGTTGTGTTGGGAGTTGAATCCAGGAACTCATGAATTCTAGGCAAGCTCTACTCCTGAGCTCCGCCCCCAGCCATAGAAAGTCCTAGCAATTATCTGCAATGTACAGCAGCAGTTACAACACACACATTCATCCTCACATTTGCACACATGTATATACACAGTAGATATACATGTATACATCATACACCAAGCACACATACTATACAAACTATAAAGTTTAACAAAGTCTACAGCACTGTTACTGTGTTTGCAAAAGTAGTTCCAAGAAAGAGTTCTAGTTGAAGCTCCTTTTAGCTAGTAAGTCTCCCAAACATCTATCTTTTGTTTATTGACATGAGTCCCAGATTTCCGCTCCTTTTGTTCAGCTGTAGTAAATTTGGCATTAAGGAATGATATTCAATCCTTCCTTCCTCTATTGTTTCTCCAAAGTCAATTTGAAATATATGCAGAAACTCTGGGCACTGAATGCTGCAGACCTGTGAAACGAAGTTCAGTGTCTGATAAGGAGTTTGTACTAAATTTAACATTATAGAAGAGTTTCCAGCTATTGGCTTAATATAAAGGAGTAGAGCTGCTTTTATGACTGATGGTTGTCCTAGGAGAGGGAGGGAAGTGCATCCATGCCACATCTCTCCCACCCAAGGGGTGCTATGCATAGTCTGTGGTGCTCATTTGAGAAGGCTCATAACTTTAATGACATCTTTTATCAGTTGTTATGACTCTAGGCTTTGATACTCCTAAAACCAAAGAAGAGACAAAAAGAAATGCATGTCACTAGGGATACAGGAAATACTATAGCATAGTGAGAGCACCATTTTAGAAAATTTCACATTGATGAGAAGACACTTGTGGTTTGTCACTCTAGGTAAAGTGACACAAGTAGACTTCATTTTCCATCTGTACTTAAAGATCTTGGTTTTATGGTTTTAAAAAAATATGTCATCTATTTCTTCAATCACTTGTAAGTCCCCTGTAATCTCTTTTTCATGTCAGCACACTGGAGTTTTCCCTTTTGTTTGCTGCCCCTGCATTATTTACTTTGATCTGCTGTGAGAAAATCTGAAAGTGTGTTGTCCTAAATGCAAGCATCTCACCAACAAGATGTGAGGCCTTGTGGTTTGCATTGAAGAAAGGACTCTGTGTGCAGACGCAGGTTTTGTTCCTCCTCTCTCCCTGGTGGGAGCCTTAATTGCATTTTCTCTCTCTCACAGTGGCTGGCGAAGGAGTGCCTGCCTTCCCTGCTGATGCTGAAGTTTTCAAGCTCTATTACTCTGTGACGGAGAAAATTCCTTGGTCCAGGAAGAAAAGGGTCAGAATTTTTTAAAAGAAGTGTTTAAATAACTATTGTCAGTTTAGCATGCACAATAAACAAAAAGAAACAATGCAAATCTTTTTTCCCCCAGAGATTCTTGTAGAAATTTTGCATAGCACACTTTATAAAATATTAAATTTGACATACCATGAAGAGGTTACATCCTTAAGGCAAAGAAGCTAGACCTAATAATAATCAGCAAACAAAAGTACTATAAGTTGTTTATTCTTTA
>NW_008356327.1:2685037-2700179 GCF_000622305.1 Nannospalax galili
CTCTTACATAATTAAAATACATATCCAAAGGTAATAGTAAAAAATTGATATAGTTACCATTTTCTGGTAGTAGCGAGGGTCTAATTTTATTAATTTTTTTGCTTGCTGTTATGATTATTGAGCATACATGCAACATGCTTGAGTCACTGGAGTTGAAATTTGCTTCTTCTCTGACAAAGTACATTCAGCCTCATTGGCTCTGATGCAGAGACTGCCATGTCACATCCATTTCCACTTTCTGTGCTTTCCATCCTTGTAGGCCACAAGAAAATAATTGCATCTGCTCAACATTTGCAATTTCGAAGTACCCTAAATATGGAAGCCATATTGATCTGTAGTCACAGCGGTGCTTATTAGTGCTTGTTTATTGTTGAGGCTTAAATGCTTTATGTACACATGCATAAGCTAACTGTTTTTGAAAACCTATGTTTTGCTATTCAAACCAAAATAGACTACTCGGGTATGTATCTCATTTCACAAGACCTTATTTTATTCCTATGGCTTAATATAAATCAGAGGTTCTCTTCTGTCCTTTCAGGTTCTCCCCTTTCAAGTTGTGGTCCTTCTTGTGCCTTTACTTATTACATTCTTATAATCACATTTAACCCAATTTCAAGCTGTTGCTTCCCGTTGCTTGTCCCTTGCAGTATTCCCTGAATGGTGTGATCTCCAGTACCTGTCTTCTAGTAGTTAATAAAAGAACCATGCCTGTCTAGGGAGAGCTGTAGGATTCTGTCACATGCAATTGTATAGATAATACTAAAACACATGGTTGGAAATAGGAAAGGATTGGTTGGTTAAGAAGTAAGCAAGAAAGAAAACAGATGGTAGGAGTCTAAAGATCTTAAGAGAAAAAGGAAGGTGGGCAGAAAATGTGAAAATTCCTTCTAGGAGTTGAGATCAGGGATTTTAGCAATCATTGGGCCTTTCCGGCCTTGAGCCATGGGCTGAGCCCAGTCAACAGAATCTTTTCCACTATACTGAAAAGCAGCGATCCAGCACATGAAGTGAAAACATCTCCTTGATACCAGAATAGCCACGGCTTTAAGAGCACATTAACATTATAAGACAGATATGCCTATCATTAAGAGCAGCATTGTTGGGCCAGTGAGATGGCTCAGTGGATAAAGTGCTTGATGCAGAGACTGCAGACCTGAGTTTGAGCTCCAGAACCCATGTGGTGGAAGGAGAGAACCTCTTCCCACAAGCTGTTCTCTGACTTCTGTGCACATGTGTGCACTTGCACGTTCATGCACATGCACACGCAGACACACGCACACACATAAATAAATAAATAATAAAATACTAAAAATAAAATTAACAGCATTATGAAAACTGTACATTGTTTACTTCAAATTCTTTAGCAATGTAAAGAGAACATAAAAACCAATTTAAGAATCTATGTTTTCACTAATGGTACTTTTTTGGGTTACCATAAGCTTAGTAATTTTTATGTTTTGGGTGATCATTGGCTACTAAAAGGATTCAACTTTCTCTCTATTAAATGATTAACTAGCAGATGAGACAGAGAGGATAGGCTTGTTTGTGTTTTTTCCTTTCTAATTAGTGGGAATAAATGAAATCAGATCATATGACAAAAATAAAACAAGATTTCTCAGTAACCTTTAAGAATATATATGTTAAATGTGAGACCTCGGGAAATCTGTGAATCAGTATTGTCAAATTGAAAGCGAGAAGCAAGCTGCGGTGGTACAGTGTCCAAGGGATTTGATTAGTATAGTTTATTTCCCCTAAGTTCCATTTCCTGTTTCTATAAACTTCTTAGAGTTTCTCCTTTTCTGAGTGGTCATCTTTCTACTTATTTATTTCAGCAGGGGGAAGTATTGTCAGCAAGATCAATATGCTGCCAAAGCCTTTGAACATCAGATCTAGATGATTTGGCAAGTGGGTATTCCATTAATCAGCATATTTTTTTCTGATAGAAATTCTTTATGATGAAGGCTGGGGAACCTGATTATATTTTTAAATAGGTCAAGAAATGGATCAGCAAATCTCCAGGGGATTTATCTCTGTTTCGAGCAGTTCATAATGACAAAACTTTTCTTTGCTAATGAGCATGTCTAGTTGATTTCGAATAGATAAAGAAAAGAGTAGGAGAGGGCATCGGACTTCTAAGGGAACTGGTATAATTGCAGTGATTGAACTCAAAAGATTGGACATAGTGTAGAGGCATAAAAAGTGACAGACTCTAGTTTGTTAACCAAACATACTCTGTGTTCTTATATGAGTGGATAAAACTTGCATGGACAGAAAGAAAAATAGGCCATTTTGTGTATTAGTTCTGAAACAACATGATAAAATTGCCTACCACACTTAGTCCTTTATTTTTCTTATGTGAACACTGTATTTGTTCTACCTGTGTTCTAATACTATGTTTAATCGTCTGCTCAATTTTCTATGTATTCACTTCTGAAATACTATTTACTGAGTATCTGTATGGGTCAAAAATTCTCTTACCTACAAAAACATGTTAGAATGATCAGACCTCTTAAACATATAAATTGAAAATAGTGCATATGTACTCTTATCTAGAATGAACTATTCAGGTAGAGTGACATTGCCACTACCAATCTAAAGAGGTACTTACACAGAGATCAGATTCAAAACGAAAACTCAAACTCATTGTACTTTCTCCATTTCCTTAATCAGAAGCCTGTCTGTTGCCCTTAAGCTTCCACCTTCATGCCAACATTTTGCGACCGTTTGGCTACATTATCACTTTGGGAAGTAGGTATCCATCTTTCAACATAAGAGAGAAAAGAGATAAGACTTACTAAGTACAGTTCATTTTATCCTATTATTGTCCTGCCTCTCCAAAAGAAAAAAAAAGCAAGGCCTAAATCATATTTTGTCTTTCCTCTTCACATTCTTCAAATGCCAGTACAGGGACACTTTATGAAGTTGTCTCTACCCAGTTACTGAGCAAGTCTTAAGTAGGCCATAGGAAAGTATGTAAATTTCAGTTTCTCCTCATTACTTTCCTTTCTTATCTTCTGTACTCATCCATTCTCCTGTTCCCGTCCACAAAAAAAACCCTGTTATGGGATAAGGTGCATTTTTCTGTCATTTCTCTCTTCTGGTCACTGGAACAGTCTCTCAAACATAAACACTAATGGCTATCTACTGAATTAATTTCACACTTCAATAACATCAATTGTTCTATAGTCATAGCTTAAATTATTCTGTTATGAATTTTGTGATTCTCACATATCCTTTGATAGGAAAGTATAAGCAGATGTCTTGATTTTGTTGGTTGTGTAGTAATTGAATTTTAACTTTTCTGCTTCTGTCAGAATAGTTAAGATAACTTTTAAAAAATTAACTTTTTAGGTTAGCTTACAATGCAATGGATTTTATTAGTGTATCAATAAAACATCCACTTTTACATTTGATTGACAAATGCAATACAGGGATATATATATATATATATATATATTATATATATATATATATATATTCCAAGAAGTTTTGCATGCCAATGTTTTTAGTGATATTATCATAATCCCTTTCAGTGTGTAAAAGTGTGCATGAGTGCATGAGTGTGCTTGTGTGGCTTTTATGTGTTTATATCTACTGACTGGTAGTCTGGAGCAGGAGCAGCATCTTTGCTGTATTTATTTGTGTCGTTTGTGGTCAATGACTTCTCTTGTTGAATCTTCCCACGATAATGACATGAAACATATTGGGGAAGGTTTGCTTTGCTCTTTTCTACTCTGTTCTGTTTGTGAGAGAAGCTCTCTTACTTGGAAGAAATTAAATGAAAATAACTTCATATTTGTTTAACCAGTGTCTTTATCTCCAACCCATGTTGTATGAGCCTGCATATATATACACACATATATATATATATATATCCAATAATTCAAGCAAACTCAACTGTCATAGATAACTGTCTTAAATGTTGATTTCCTAAGATTTTTCAGGTATGCAACTGAAGCTAAGACATTAAATTAAGTTAATACACATTGGATTAGCATCTACCAGAGAACACACTATGAAGGAAACTGGATGTGCATAAATTACCCACACAGTCCCTCATGCAGTGATTTCTATGGGACAATTGTAAATATACTAATAATTTTCATGCAAAGTGATGATTAATATAAATTTTACCACTACTGTAAGTAATTAGACAGAGATAATTAGAAATATAAGAACTTTAATAATCATTTTCTGATGAAATGCAGTTAAAAATGAATTTCAATAATAAACTGATAAACTATTAATAGAAGATATCCATTCTGCCCTGGGTTTATGAATGTGATGATATGGTAGTGTGTGTCTGCACAATGCCTGTTAAGAAATTGGCACTTGCTAGGTTAAGCAGGTGGTGACATTGAAGCTTTCTGTAGACAGTGTAAACTGATCTATTTTGGCATTTTAAGAATGTATATAAAGGTTCATAAGTCTCTTATGTAGTTTTTGAAAACAATAAATTAAAACAGAAATAAATTAAAAATGTTTTAAAGAACTGAAGTTGCCAACTTCCATGTCATAGATACAGTTTTCTCAGACCTATAGATTTTTGCAGCTATCAAAAATTACTTACTTGAGTAGTGACTGCCTCCGTTTTGTGGGACCTGTGGGACATTCACAATGTCCCCTCAGAGTCGACACTTTTGTGTTCATACCATTATAATCTAAAGAGCAAAAGTGAAGACATAGTCAAAGTTTTAGAATTGCCATACATAAATCCTAAAATACAGCAGATATAAAGGAATCTAGAAGTATACAAATTGCTTGTGTGAACATAATTTATTGTTCTTTTTTCTTAATTTCCTTTTGCTATTATATATAAGCATGCCATTCAGTTGAAAACTTTGTTAAATTAATTCTTCTCTGTCATGTTTTGTTTTACTTTTCTGCAAGTAAAACAAGAAAGCAAAAGAAAACGAAGTAACAGAAAAAGCTGTTTCACTCAAGTTGTAAGATTTTTTTTCTTTCAGAAGAAAACATAAGTAAAAGAGGGTATGAAGAACACTTTTTGATGATGACAGTTTTTCAAGCATTAACCTTGGCATTTTAGACAATTACAACTTTGATATTTGGTTGCATCAACTTGTAGCAAATTTTAAATAATGTGAGGTATTCTCTGTTCTATACTTTAAATTCATAATATTCTCCTTATTTTGTTTAGGTGCATTTTGCATTAGTGATACAATTCTAATTTAATCTAAAAATACTTAATGCTTTAGAATCCTTTGCTATATAAAAGCTAATATCAATGTAAAGATGTCTCAGATACTACATATCTCAATTGTTTGTGTGTAAAACTGTTAAAATAAATATTATAGTATAAAGAAACAACTGACACACAGCCTCGCTGCACAGCTTTCAGCTTACTTCACTTGCCAAACTCATTTAATGTCTAGGCCTTTTTTGTATGCTATGTATTGTTATTATCTGGTGGTCTCCCTTCTTTCTCTGTGCTCCGCCGATTCCTGTTCAGGTTGCAGTTTAGTGTCACTACCTTCATTCATCTCTCTGTGACTCCTCTCCCTTAGACTGAGTTAAGAACAGAGTATTTAATGTTTTATTATTTATAGAGCCTTTTAACATACACCATCCCATTTGATCCTCATTATCTTTACCCATTCATTCACTCATTCATAGAACATTTGTGAAGCATCTACTCTATACCGGGCATTGACACAGGGAGGCACGTTTCAAGCATACAGTAAGGAGTTCTTCTTCTCAGGTAGCTCACAATTGACTAGAGAAGCCAGTACTTTGTGGTGAGTTCCAAACTTGAGATTTGCACAAGTGGAAATATAAAGACTATGAATGAAGTTGAGACTAGACAGCTGTACAGAGATGGGAAGAGGAGAGACAGGGAAAACTCTCTGCTATATATAGTATGAAGACATCTAGAAGGTCATGTAGGAAGATTGGAAAGGAGGGACAGACATGGTTCTAGGATTCCATGAAAAGACCCATTTTCTTCTTTTTACCACTACAGCTCTTTAACGGGTGGATTGTATGCATAGCCCTCTACAAGAATTACCTCATTTTTTTTAGGTTTACTTTTTACATTTTTTGCTCTGTGTGTGTGTGTGTGTGTGTGTGTGTGTGTGTGTGTGTGCATCCAACTCAGGTTTTCAGACATGGTGGCCAGCTCCTTACTGACTGAGCCATCTCTCTGGTCTGCTTATTTGTTGTACACAATGCTTAGGTAGATATTATCTATAGACGAATAGTTTCAGGACTGGAGAAGTCAGTGTACCTTATTCAAATTGTATTTGATTATCATTTCCAATATATTATTTTCTAAATTATGATATATATATATATATACCTATATAAACATATATAAGAGGAGGTTTCTATTATACATACATTTTATTTAAAAAACTAACACTACAATATGACCTTTATTTTTTATTATTTTTTATATGCATGAGTATTTGGCCTCATGTAAGTACCCTTGTGTTGTGCAATGCATGCAAGGCCCAAAATCATTAGATCCCCTGGAACTGGGGTTACAGATGGTTGTTAGCCACCATGTGTGCTGGGAATTGAACCTGTGTCCTCTACAAGAGCAGCCAGTCCTCTTAACTATTGAGCCATCTCTCTAAAACTATAATGTGATCTTTAAATATAATTGCTTTTCTTAAAAGCGGAGGTATTTGCTTAACATTAAAAAGGCATAATCTATAGAAGGTAAAGTGAAGCATTAATGACACTCATTGATCACTGAGAGAAATATGTATGTATAAATCAGGCTTTAGATTCCAGGCTCAATAGAAAATATCAGTAAAATATGCATCCTACAATAATCAACTACTTTTGAGTTAAATAAATGTAGATAGAGTAAATAAAAATCCAAGTATCAAAATATTAGAAACTAAGTTAATTGTCAGAAATCTGGCTTTCAATATGACTAAATAATGTTTGCTATTTATTTTAATCTAGGATTACAAATGATCCTCATTTGTAAATTGAGAGTATTAACTAGCTGTCTTATAAATTTTGATTCAATTATAAAAATTTTATTTTATAATTCATTAATTTATATATTCTAGAAAACAATGTTGAGAACACCAAACCATTCTATAAAATGCTTAAATGTAAAGTCGTTGGTAGAGGCTGCAAACATTCTACAAACTGTCTAGTTAAAAATAAATGGGGAAATTACTCTCCAATTTACTAATTTGGAGTTTGGAATTGGAGTTTTTACTCAGGGTGCTGTACAGGTGTGGTCATTCTTTCAGTATAATTGTGCAGAGATTCACATGTTGCTGAACGTGGGCTATAGTTCTCTACCTGAAAACATTTCCTTCCTTATTCACTCAGTTTCCTCCAAGAGGGGAAATGCTACTAAATTTGATTAGCACCTACCCGATACCATAAGATTTAAATAACTTTGTGATTTTATCTTAATAACCAGCCTATGATATAGATTAATAACACTATTCCCATCCCACCCCTCAGGAACCTCAGATTCACTGTTGCAGTGACCTTACAGTAGGCTGGAGACAAGTACAAGCCAAGGTTGTCCATTTATGAAGCTCAAATCCTTTCACTAAACTCAGCTGTCTCCCATAAGGATGTGTCAGTGTTCCCTAAACACCCATTTCTAGTAACATACCTGAAAATAACAAGGAGAATGTTTGAAGCCAAGAACACAAATATGGCAGACAAAAAGGAAAACAGAGAGAATAGATGAGACAGTATTGGTGAACTGTGAGACAGGGATTCACACATCACCCTGAAGTACTTCCCAGATGCGCAGTAGATGTTTGCATCATGAGACAAGGAGCGACTGAAATTTAAAGACGGTTCAGTGGGGAGTGATGAAGAAGGAACATGATGTATAGATCAGTTAGGTGAAATCTTTTTATCTGGGCATAAAAAAAGACTGATTAATGCTACCAGTGAGTGACAAAGATTTATGGGATTTATTTAAGGGGTAAAAGATGCCAAGTTTTCAATGTCCATAAGCAGCGTTCAAGCACAAGTTTTGTTCAAAAACGAAATTATATGTAAGAAGATGCTCTCAAAAAGCTAAAAGGCAGCTGTACAAGACAGCGTCCTATAATTTCATGAATGATGCATTTGCAATGAAGGTAAAATATGCAAGCTCATAGGAATTTCAAAATCAGTTATTAGTCATTTTATTGCTTATTATATTGTCATCCAAACTAGAAGCGTGGAAGTAATATTAAACAATCTGATTCCTTACTAATCAATATGTTAATAAAGAAGTTGCATTAAAACCATATTCAGTGTTCTAATGCCACATTATTATTTAACTTTGCATCGGTTATTCCTCATATTAATAAACTAAGTTATATATTGTTGTTATATGTAAAAATTAATGGTGGTGAGTCTCAAGTCTATATCTGACCTTTTAAAGTCCCCCCCAAATCCAGTTTATCTTGAACATATCCTAAAAATAGCAGTAAAAAGTTACCTCATAGTGATGCTGCCAAACCAGACTGTGAAACATTTTACTGCAAACTACTTTCCTTATAGATTGTGTGTATTAAAATGTTTCTGCTAAAATTTGGAGTGTAATAGTGACTGAGAAATACACAGGAAGGAAGGAAATGTTTGGTCAAATTACTGTTTAATTATTCCAAAGCTGGAGTGACTGGCTTTGTTTTTCCTCTCTTACTGAATAACTTTTGATGCAATCACACTGAAAGTCAGGAAATTAACTTTTATGGAAATTGAGTCATGCATTAAATGCATTTCCAGTTCTGATACTTTATTTAGTAACCAGTAACACTGAACCTAGTTGTGTTGCGAAGGATCGTGACTTCACAGAAGCAATTCTTTTCTTCACTGTTTCTGATCAGGCTGACCATCTCTACTAATGTTCATACTCCTGGGATGTTTCAGTTTTAGTTTAGTTTGCCTTCAGTAACAAAGACGCTAAGTTGATTCATTCTGCTCACCACCTGTTGTAGCATCACATTTCCTTTCCTTTGTCAGTAGCCTTCAGATAATAACACCAGTGAAGTCTCTGATAGCTATTCAGCTCCAACTTCACATTTTCAACTATGAAGATGTAACCAATAAATAGAAAAGAAGTAGCTATTGTTAACATATATGTCTTTGCAAACTTTATATGTTTTGCTTGCATCTATATTTTTCATAGAGACAGAACTTTTAAGAGAATGGAAAGTCATTAATTCTTTTTGGAATTATATGACAATATCACAAAGTGGAGTTGACATGCATTTTTGTTTTCAGAATTCATGTTATAGCCAAAGATTGCTTTCCTTTTAAGATCACATACTCCAAAGATTGCTATTATGTGTCTATTTTCTTCCATTCATCAGTTTGAGGTCAAAGGTTTTGCAGGATCTTTCTACACTCTCTTTTGGTAAGAGTGATAGCACAGATTGCACACATTGCTTTTGATCTAGTACTATTTTGCAAATACCTAGAAGCAACAATCTTTCTAAATCTGACCTGCTGATGGATCATCAGTTTTGGGGTGTGTGTATGTGCGTGTGTATGTGTGTGTGTGTGTGTGTGTGTGTGTGTGTGTGTGTGTGTATGTGTAGGTATGCATGCATGTAGACAGTTCATGTATACATGGAGTCCAGATGTCAGCATCAAGTGTCCATCCTGAGGTACTGGTCATCTTGTTTTGGGGGACAGACTCTCTCAAGTGTCCTGGAACTTGCAGATTAGTCTAGGCTGGTTGGCCAGCAAGTCCCGGGTTTCTGCCTCCCTAGGGCTGGTATCACAAATATGTGTTGCAATCCAGATTTTTTTTTTACTTGGGTTCTGGGATTGAGTTTATGTCCTGTGCTTATACAATAAGCTCTTTGCCAAATGAGCTATGTCCCCAACCTCCTTAATTTTGTTTCACAGAGAGTTGCAATGACCCATTTTTGTCCCTGAGTATTTGATCATGCCTTATATCTACTGAAGAAGAATGGGACTTCCTGGAAAATGTAATGCCTTTCAAGAACATTACAGGATATGTGCCTAGAACGTGTTCTGGAGCAGATAGTTCTCTGACTCAAAGCAGAGAATACCCCAGTTTAGAATTTAGATTAATCCATAAATAAATCAAAAGTTTCTTAAATTTTGAGGGCTGGAGTGATGACTCAGTGGTTGAGAGCACTGGCTGCTCTTGCGGAGGACCTTGGATTTCATTACCAGCACTGAAATGCTGGCTCACAACCATCCATAACTCCAGTTTCAGGGAATTAGCTGCCCTCTTGTGGCTTCCATGGGCAGTGCATGCATGGGTGCTCCTACATGCAGAAAATACACTCATACACATGAAACAAAAAATAAACAAAATCTTTTAAAAAGTGTCTTAAGGCTTTAAACTTAGTTTCTAAATCTCTAAATATGGACACTAATGTCTTCCTTAGACAGTTGATAGCAGAAGTGCGGGTAGTAATGCATAAGATTTTTGTCATATGTTTCGTACTCAAGATATGTATGTCACTTCTGGCTGCACATTTTCCATCGTAGTCGACGATAGGACATCATCACTTCTACTCCAACACCTACAATATCGTACTTGTCTCCAGAACAAGGTAGTCATTCCCATTCAAAGAGCACTTGATGTTATTGTTCTTCTATGATATTGATAGAAAGCATCTATACTATGCAGGAGAAACAAGACCAGATTATTGTATATGCTGTGAAAAATATGGGAATAATTTTGGCAATGTAGCTACTACCTTCGAAAACAATTGCTTGATTTTGCATATGTTCCTGGAATAGAGTGTTGGTGGTACATTCGATGCATATATTATAATTATGTACACCAACATGTTGTTGAACAGGGCTGCAAGCCTCACTGATTAGTATGAACATCAGAAAATTTGATTTTACTCCAGGCTAATGTTAACCCAGGGAGTCACATCACTGAATATAATTTTGAAAGTTTGTTTATTAAAGACATTTGTTTGACATTGGAGCAGACCACTTTTTTCTTATTGAAGTTGTTATTGTTCTTTTGGGTGGTTTCGGGGGGACAGACAATAAAGTCACTGGACTACACCATTATTCTATTTATAGGAAATAAAATTAAAACCTTAAAGACAAATGAAAATAGTTTGTGAACAAGTATAAAACAACAACCTTTAAGAAGATTATTTGTATGCCATTTCAATTGGTTTATTCCAAAGATATATTCTCAATGATAATAAAGTAATAAAAGATTGTTTTCACAGCTGTTTGTCTTTGATTACATATTTCTTTGAAGTACTGTAATAAGACAGACTTTGAACCTGGAAAGAGATCAAATAATGAATTGTTCTGCTTTGTGAAGCTTGAGAAGGGATTTTATTGTCGAAACATATAGTGCTACATATTTTTTCTTCTTACAGTTAAATAATGGTTGAAAGTACTGTGAGATCATTACAGATGGACTAGATTAAAGGGCTTGGGGCCAAGTGTGAGTGATCAGTACCGAAAAATTGGTGCTTCAGGTTTAAAAAGTCAGTTTTTATAATTACAAAGTATTTCATTTTGTATTAACTTTAAGTTATGATTGGATATTATAGAGGTATTAGGATATATATATATATATATATATATATATATATATTCTCATTCTCATAATACTTGTGTTTAAAGACAATGCAAAATATAAATTCATATCTTCCACGAGATTTGTTTCTAATTTGTTATCCACTTTAGGTTTAGGCAGATTAGATTAAGAAGATTCTCTAAATCAAACTGGATGTCGTTAAATAATTAACAAATTATTAAACATTAACAAATATCACATGGCTTCTCTTTTAGTTCAAATAGCAATTTAGAAAATGTAGCAAAATGTTCAATTGCAACATTCTTGGTAGGTTTTCAAATATTCTACACCAATATAACTATTGTTATTTCCACCTACATTTTCTCTAATAGTTACTTAGTATCAGACACTACAAGATATTATAAAATGATAGTTACTCATAATCATTATAATTTTTTTTGGTTCAATCCAAGGTAGATATACTGTGTAATGTGATCATAAGCACTCAATAGTAATCAGGTCGTTCCTCAATTATAACACTTTAATTTGAAGTTATATTGAAACAGACTGCTTTTATGAAATCTTAGAGGCAAGCACATGACCATATGTTTTAGAGAGACAGAATAACATTTCTGTGCATATTTTTGGATTTCCTTTACTCAGTGTAATATTCTTTCAAATTACTTTTATTGTATTTAGAAGAAAACTTTCTTCTTTATTTAAGATGTAAACCTTTCAAATGATAATTTTCATGGAAATACTACACAAAGGAATATTGTAACTTTAGAGATTTTTATGATGAAGGTGTGTTTAAGAGATGTCACTTTGATATTTTTACATTATGTCCTACATTTGTCAGCTAAAACCAGGATATTGCCTCAATGAGAAAAAGCATGTTCTGCACTTGTCAAAAGGCAGTAAGTAATGATTAAAATAGCAGTGTGAAACGCTAGGAGATTAAAGTGATGCTAATGATAAGTGAGAGAAGAAAAGGGCAAGCTATATTTTAATCCCTGAGAGAATGGTTAATGACTTCTATTGCCTGAGATTAAACTAAATCTGTCTCATCAGCTTTTCCTGCCTGGTGAAAAAAAGCTCTCTGCACTTTAATTTATTAAAGTCTTTTAAGGAAGCACATTGATCTACAGAGGTTAAACTTTTAAAAACTGTGCAAAATACACACAAATGCTTTCGCAAAAGTGTGATTTTGTTGCTTTTAGGCTTGCTCACAGACCTTTTAAAAATCTATTGTCTACGATTTTTTATGTTTAATTAAGGAATATTAATTATTTAAACCAGAAGGTTTGTTCTCAAAAATCAGAGCATATTCATGTTACTGCATAGATTAGGGGCTGCTGTCTGGGGGAAAATATCAGTCTGAAGCAGAGATTAAATTACAGTAGTAGTTACTGCATATTTGTGTAAAATAACACATGGATTCTTCAAAAATATTATTCTATTTATGAAACCTTTAAAATGTCATAATTATAATTTTTAAAATGGTATATGTTCTGTTAACTCTTGATTTGTTATTGTTGCATTCAGTGTTTGATGCCTGACTTCCTCGGTCTTTAAATAAAAGCCTGTATATTTTTATCTTCTACCCATCCTAAACTACAAAGATAAAGTAGAACTTTATGCAACTGATATTTACCTTTCTTACTTTTTACCTTTCCCTAGAGGAATGCACTGTGTGTGTGTGTGTGTGTGTGTGTGTGTGTGTGTGTGTGTTAGAACTTGGAAAGTGGGAATCCTAAATAATTTTACTCAAATCTTTCCTATGAATGTGAAGTCCATATCCAAAATATGTATCAGTTTCTAATACTTTTTTTCTTAATTTGGGAAGGTTATCTATCATATAGAGTAGTTCTCACCTACTCAAGTCATAGCTGTTTGAGGATTCATTTTAACAAAGGGAATTTTATTTATATTTTTGGAATGCCTTACTTCATTTGAGGGTCCTCTAGGCATCTGCTGTGGTTTTAAAGTTACTGAAATTTTATTCTTTGCAAAAGTAAATATAAGGATACTTAAAGTGACAAGCTCATTTGCATTTAAATATCCAAATGCTTATCTTAAGTGAGGCTTTAGTTTCAACCTAGATGGAATTTATAATCTGCTATAGATTTGTTTTCATTTTTTACCCCTTTTTTTCTTTTTGTCAATAATGCTGTTTGTAATTCTATTGTTAATGCTCCCCCTTCTTAAGGGCATATTTCTTTTTAGTAACCAAACCAAGAACTAAGATTATTTCTAAAATTTCATCATCTAAATTATTATTTTTTTCTACCTAACTTTTTAGGCTAGGGAGTTTAAACTCAATACATCCTTTGATGTTAATGAAACAGCAATTTTTCTGAAGGCCTGTAGCCTTAATGAGCAGCTTCTTATAAAAGAACATTTAATCAAGGTTTATTTTTAACTTGTTTAAACAGATCTAATAGTTTGTGCTGATTTCATTTCAGTATAATAATTGCTAGCAACCCTATTAGTAAGCCCTAGTACAGGGAAGTTAACACAAATTCCATTCTAATGAGAATAGTGTCACAGCAAAAATTATGAAGTCAAGAAAAAATCCATATGACATTGGAATTACTGGCTATTCGGTAAAACTGAGTCATGCGTGGCCAGTACATGAAAATAATAAGTCTTAATACAGATTCATATCATCACTGAGGGAAGGTTTAATGATAGAACTATTTGGGGGAACTTTTTAAAAGATAAATTACAGCTATCACTTAAGCATATTTTGGTAGAGTTTTCTTATAATAATACCTGCTAGGTAATTTAGTTAAATTTTGTACCTCCAGCATAATATAGAATTTAATCAGGGTTGGTGATGTAGCTCAGTTGTAAAACAAATGCTGTTGATGACCAAAGTCTGGCTTTCCATCCCTCCATTCTCTCTCCAGAGCTTAATCAACTCTGTGGACCTTTCTTCTTTATGTTCCTCAGACTTAATTATATAGATGATATAAATAGTATAATGAAAGCGTGGATTAAGATTTAGAGAATAGTGACAATCTAAGCTGATATTAAATAATAGAATAATTTCTAGAAGAGATGGCAAAATAGCCTCAAGGCTAACATTGGAAATACCAGTAGTTTACTATGAGAGTCTGCTTAAGATAACATTGGGATATGTTAAGCTGTTCGCCAAATGGGATGTTTCATCACATCAAAGGAGAAAGACAGCAAAGGCTCAATGCAAGACATTTTCATAGTGAAAATATAAGAAGGCAAGAATTTCAGGCCCAGTAATGCAATTGAATATCTGCTAAGTTCAGGTTATAATCTTTTAAACTTTTCATTACTTAATATGACACAGTGACATTTAAAATATGGAGAAATTGAAGATAAATAATATGGAATGAATGACAGAATTGATTTAAAATTTTAAAGCTGTACTAAAAATATTCTACTACTCTGAAGGACATTTTAAAGTTATACATTGTTTATAGGTTTCTGATTAGAATCCAAAGCATAATGTATTATAGCTGCCTTTTCCTAGTGAGAAAGATTATTGTCAGTAGAAAATAGTGCATAGTAAAATTTAGGTTTTTTTTGTACATACATCATCTGGTTTTTTGTGAAAGGTCTTTGTGCACAGAATCCTATCATCTATTATATATTCTAATCAATAGCTGATATATTTGGTCTTCAGAGTAGTAG
>NW_008356327.1:2700252-2740803 GCF_000622305.1 Nannospalax galili
GAAAAATGTCAAAATCCAAGTAATCTGTAAGGACTGTGATTTTTATACTCTAGTTATAAGGAATAAATTTTCAAAGAGCACTAAAATTGTGGTTTCTTGAAAATGTAAAAGTATCTTTCATTGCATTTATTAAAACAAAAAGTATGAGCTTTAAGATCTCCTGTGTTTTCAGAAAAGTAGCCATCACAAGTATACATTATTATCGATCAAATGTCTGATGTGAGGGGACAATATAGCTTCATTTGGTCTCATCTTAGATATATTGAATTTCACACTTGATGAAGCCTGAAAATTTGTAGTTTTAAAGACATTCAACAGGTGTTTTGATCCCACACAAAAGTTTGAGAGCTTCTAGTTTAGAGAGTACAGTTCTCTGTTTAGTAAATGGGAAATTGTATCTACTAAATTGAGCCTAAAGATCAAGTATTTTGTGTAGAGTCTATCCAGTCTTTAAGCCACTTATGACAAAAACTTTCAGGAAGTATGGCATTTATGTAGCTCATGTCAAAGTTAGCATTGTCTTTTAGGGACACTATATACTCAGACGAATTTATCCCATGACTCCAGTTTCTTCTCTTAACTGCAAACAAATATATGGTTTCTCTGATGGCTGCGCACATTGCTTTTTGAATATTATGTTGGAATATATTTACAGATGCAAAAGCATGT
The DNA here is from genome assembly GCF_000622305.1 of Nannospalax galili. Taxonomy (NCBI): domain Eukaryota; kingdom Metazoa; phylum Chordata; class Mammalia; order Rodentia; family Spalacidae; genus Nannospalax; species Nannospalax galili. The sequence goes on from NW_008356327.1 coordinate 2,700,922, forward strand.
TAATGTGTAATGAATAGGTCCTTTAGAAATGATTTGTTATTCCTTGATCAAAGTGTGTAACATAGATGAAAACTGTAACAAAAGAGTGACAGTATCAAGATTAAAAGGTAAAGTCACCAACATGCAGAAAACCAAGCCTGGGAGGTATCAAATCACTCAGAGTCCATTGCCTTAATCCCACAAATCATGATGTTAAAATTGTCTCAGTACAGTCCACATTTTTTTCTTGAGCAGTTTGAACAATTTAAAAAAAATTTGGACACTAATAGAAGGATTATAACATGAACCAAACTATGACCAGGAAAGGTTCAGAGACTGAAGATTATTCTATATTTTATTCTTGCTGACTCATTTTCTTCCAAAGCTGCCCATCTTTTTTTGAATTAGAAAAGAAAAATAATGATACTGGTATAGCTTAGTTACTGAGCTCAGAAAAGCAGCAGTGTGAGAGTAACACTTTTAAAAACAAATAAAACATAAGAACATCTCACTTTCTTGAAGAGAAAAACTCTGTATTTTATATTTTTTCCAAAAACATTTATTGAATATTTTCTTTTCATCTTAGAAAAGCTATATGTAAGAACAAAGAATGAATTTTTCATCATACTGGGGCACATCCTAAACCTTGATATTGATGTGAAGCTTAGGCTTCTCTGTAGCTGGACATTAAGGATCCAGGCCTTGGGCCTATAAGCACATGATCAGATCCTTCACTAAGCAGCACTCCCAGTCCCTAGATCAGCTTTTTGTACACTTATACTCATTTCACACAGAAAGTAAAGACAGTAGATACATTGTAAACCATATTTGTTTTGAACAGAGCACATATTATTTCAAAGAGAGTGATGATGAATAGCTAAATAATGATTAAAATATTTAAAGTAGTTGAGCACCATCCTAGAATTATTAGAATTTTAGAGGCCAAAATGATGTTTACAATTTTGGAATTATTTTAATGAGTATATACTTAGCATTCTGAATGCTGATTAAGATAGCCAGTGATAATATTAAGAGCAATAATGGCAGGAATATCCAGGACAGAATACACAAAACCGTAAGTTGTTAAAAATGTTAAACTGGGTTTAAGAGGATAAATCATACTTTCTTAGGAAGTACTGTTTATATACTGCTTATATCATCCTTTAAAAAATCATATTCTTATCATCTCACTGAAAGTTATACTGAAGAAAAAGTGTTAAAGGGCTAGGAAAATATTATTTCATCATTCTTGTTCCATTAGAATTCACTTGGGTGGCTGAGAAAATGGTTTATGGATTAGAGAGAGAAGAACAAGCTAAAACATTTCATACCTTCATCTCTGATAAATTCCCCAAACTCATTCTTTGCATCTGAGCCATAAATAACAACCATGCTTTTTGCTAAAAAAGAGCTTTTTTCCTGCACCAGGTCTTTTGTCTTGGAGATGAATGCTATAATAAATTTGAAGTCTTAAGGGGGGCATTGTTTGAACTATAACATTATGGTTTACAACTGTTGCTCCTATTATGAGAAGGATAAAAAGCGACTGAGAAGTTGATCTCTGTCATAGAAATGGATTAATATTTCAGTCTTCAATGTGGGTCAAGTGTATGATTCTCCCCAAAGCAATTCACTATGATTAATTTTTATTATGTGAGCATTCAGATTCTCTTTATATTCGTATGTATTTTATTCCCCTACTGACTCTACTCTCAAAATACTATGACTTAGATAGAAATTCACATTATAGTAGAAACACAGAAGTTTGAGTTCTATAAAATTTTAATAAGATTTCATGGAAAACAGCTTTAAAAATTTTCTTGAAAATTATATAAAAAACATATTGCAGTAGAAAATTAAGTCATTTTATTGATAACAACAGTAGATTAGTTTCCTGATAAACATTGTTAAATATTATGATGTTTTGATTATTTTGATTGCTGAGTAATATGATATTTTAATATCCAAATCATGAAAGTAATTAATCATTGGGAAATGCAGTCTCTTACTGGGCAAAAATTGCAGTTTTTAAAGTTGAAGTTTTTAAAGATCTGCTTTATCTGAAGACTGGAGATTGATAACAAAAACCTTGAATTTTCTGTTTTCTTTATCTAGATGACAATTTTTTCATACATATCTACAAAATGCTAGTAACCAAATGATTTTGGGGAAACAGAAAACTTAATTGATACTCCACCTTTTTTATTTTCTCCTGAAGAAATCAACACACAAAAAATTAATGAATCTTTGTAATTTTCATACATAATAGTTTGATGGTCTTTAGCTCAACTCCCCTCTCTGTCCTTCCCACATTGCCCCCACCCAATTTGATGTACTCTTAGATATATAAAATATAGCCCGTAGAGTCTGATTTGTGTTTCCAAATGACCTTCAGTGTAGGTCCAACCACTGGACCCACCAAGAGTCCCATTCCTGTAGACACTGTCCTTCCCCCTCCCAGCAGCCATCAATTTCCAAAAATTCCTTAGACTGTTTTGAGATTTCTTACATACTACCCCATGCCTATGCTGGATTTTATCCGGTTTGACCTTGCATAGAAATTGTGCATGCTGTCACCATTGCTCTGAGTTCATATGAGTAACTGACCAGCTGTCTGGAAGACTGTTTTCTTGTGGTCATCCACCCCCTCTGGCTCTTACAATCTTTCTGTCTCTTCCTCTGTAATAATCCCGAACATTGGGAGGCAGAGGTTTGAAATAGGTGTCCTACTCAGGGATAAGCACTCTGCAGCTTTTTGTTCTCTGTACATTGGTCAGTTATGGGTTTCCATGTTAATCGCTGTCTACTGCAAAAGGAAACTTCTGTGGTGAGAACTGAAAGGTGCATATATCCTCTGTGTAGGGGTTGCATTGAAGATAGTTTACTTAGATTTAACTGTCTCACAGACACTTATTCTCTGCGATTGATCAGTTATGTAACTCTGTAATAGTTTTCATCTGTTGCAAAAATAAACTTCTTTTATGAGTTGTTCAAGGTACAATTGTCTGTAAATATGTGGATGCATATTTAGAAAAAAGTAAGAAATTACATTGATCTAGGCACGGCCAAAGGTAGGTTTTTCTCTAGGATTATGGCCTCTCCAGCCATGTGTACTTGACTATGTTTTCAGTACAAGTACCTGCAAGAGGGCATGTGATCAACCTAGGTATTTCCTGGGCTCTGACGCTTTTTGCATAAGTTAGGTGATACACTGAAATTATTTTCTTCAGCACTTTGATTCTTCTCTACAGTCTTAGAAATACAGAAACATCTGGGGACACTAACTTGAAAAAGTTAGGCTTAACATGGATGACAGATCATATGGGCTTCAGTGGGGAGGCTATGGGAGGGGTGCAGTGGGGACGAGTATGGTTAAGATTGTTTGGGGTATTTTGCATGATATATATAAAATTCAATAAAAACAAATTAAGAAAAGAAATACAGAGAACTTCAAAATGTAAAATTTCAGTACTTAGATAAATAATTCCTAAAAAATATTTCTAAGAGTGATTCATAAGTCTTATTCACATATTTATTTTAGAAATTCTTATTGATGTGCCAATCATGTCAGTTATAAATTTAAAGGATCCATGTTTTCTGTATGCAGGAAGCTCACATGTCAACGACAGGCTATTATATCCGATACTAGTAATCACTGAAGTCAGGGAAAATGGAAGGTACCAGACACATTTTGCAACTACAAATAATCTAATTTTACTGTGTGTTATCTCAAACCCAGCCACACCTTAGAAAGGCCTGGACTGTGTAAAAAATACTGAGGTCTAAGTCCTACCGCAGACCAACTGAATAAAAAGTTTGAAGAGGTAAGTGAAGCTGGAATTTGGAGTTTCTGAAACTTTCTCAGGTGAATATAGATCACAGTGTACTTTTAGGACTGATGTCAGCTAGGAAAGAGATTAGACCCCAAAGAGAAGGGAGAGATGAAAATAATGAAAGATGTGTGAAGAGGAATCCAAAAGCAAGAAGGAGACAAGGATCAAGAGCTTTAGATGGATGTTTGCCAGCTTGTAATCTGTAATCATAGACCTTTATTGACAAAACTGGAAGTCTGAAAACCCACCTCTCTTAGTAGCTCAGAAGTGGAAATATGAAAACATTTAAAAGGGCCTGGTGTGTATAATGGTAATTATTATCATTGCTGCTTAAACATGACCAGAAGGAGGGGCTGGGGAGATGGCTCAGTGAGTGAAAGCACATGATGTACCTGCATAAAGACCTGAGTTTGAGTACCTGGTACTTACATAAAAAGGCAGGCATGGCTGGATACATGGGCCTGTGATAAAGTATTGTAGGGGGTGGAGATAGGTGAACCCTGGAAGTTCCCTGCTGATCAAACTAGCCAAAATAGTGAGCTTTCAGTTCACTGAGAGACACTGTCTCAAGGGCAAAAATGGCAAACAATAGAGGAAGAGGAATATCTTCTTCTGGTCTCCAAATGTGTGTACCCTTACACCCACATACTCATGCATACATTGCATACAACATACACCACACACGCACATGCACATATATACACACACAAATATAACTTGAGAGATATGAAGCTTCCACACTGGAGTGTGCTCCTGAATTTGGAGACTATTTGAAAATTATGAAGACACATTGAAAGCAGCACATAACAAACCAATTTCCGTAATGCAAGTAAAATCTTGGTTTTCAAGTATGGGACAACTTAGAAAGTGTAGTGGAAATGGAAGTGAGAAGGCCATTTCTAAGGCTATCACAATAGTATGTGTAGTAAATGGACTCTTGAGACTAGGATCACAAGATGTTAGAGGAGGAGATGGATGTGACAGTCCTTTCAGAGTTGACCTATGGAATTTGGTCACCATTGCTTGCTTGCAGAAGAGGTGAAGTCCTAAGCTTTATGGAAATATTACTAACATCATGTAATGTTGTGCTGGAGACCTTAAAGGCTATGCTGAGAATATCATTAGTTAAAATTAATTGTCCACACAGAAAATTATTAATATGATTATTTTTGATTGTCATTGTATTTTTACTTAAACCATCCGTATTTTATTATTCACACATTAGTATTTTCCTCATAGCTGTTTGTCTTTACATCCAGAGCCAGAGTGACCATACAAAAAGTAGGTGTTCTGTTCAACAGACATTTGTTAAAATGAATGAAATATTTTGTAGCAAAGGGAGCATTTTGCTTCTAAAGTTTATTAAAATGTTAGTTTGCTTTTTTAATGTAATTGGTGAATTAAATTTGAAACTGTGTATTAACTGTTTTGACTACTTTTTTTCTATTGATCATATTACTTTATATATATCAATCAAAGGTACTACTAGTTGTGAATATAATATTGTATAGCGAATATATTACAATTAGGACAACTTTGGTGAGACATCTATGTAACATCAAGCACTTAACATTTTTCAACCAAGCAGATAAACACAGATTTGTTTTAAATTTACCAGAGTGTACATATTTCTGAATGGAATAAAATCTTGGCAATAACATAACGCTTTTTGTATTTTCCAAGTAATAATGAAAAATAATGTGGCAAATAGTTAAAGAGCACAGACTCTCCCACCCAACTGCCTAAATTCCAAACTTCAATTTGATACTATGCAATACACCAATCTAGATTTATTAAATAACTCATGCTTGGTTTATAATTTTGAAAATGGGCATAACAATATCATATTCACTCAAAAGCATGAATATTAAGTGAGCTAATATATGGAAGATGCTTCTATTAAAATTAAATGGTGTGTGCATTATTTCTCATGATTGTATTGATCTTAAATGTCAAGATATGTCAAATCAGGATAGAAGGCATCGTGCCAATACATGGAAGCATTTAAACTTGCTTAAACTTGTTTGTGTATGAACACAGGTTTTTGATAAGCTCCAGACATTTTCTTTCCACTATTTTTGCAAGCCCTGAAATAATGGGGAAAAATTATGTATTTGGATAAATGATGGTACTACCAAATTTGAAGAGTAAAATTTCAATTGTTCTTTTTTAAACCTTCAGAGCCACACGCCGAAAACATTTTTAATTAGGTGCTCTTTATATTCCTAAGTATTTTCTTCCTGGCACTTCCATGATGCCTGGCATCTTCTTGTTTGAGGCTAGGTCTATATATAAGCACTTTGCTTATCTCTTTCCATCTGAATGTAGAAGAGGGCTTAGAACAGAGGAGGCACCTTAATAAGGTGTTTTGGACAGGCATGTTGGCACAGACTTTGACTGGAGAGGTTTGATTTACATGGGGTAATAGAGTTGATCTGAACTAGTGAACTGAGCATAGACTTCTACACAATGCTTGATTCCAGTACCAGCCCTTCCCTTAGACCAATTAGTTTACTTAATCTCAGTTTTCTGGTCTGCATAATTAACACAAGAAATATAAACAAAGACCTTTACAGTAACAGGATGGTATGAATTAAGAATTAAGTGCATAAAACAGGCCCTTAATTTTCTATGTTAGTATCAGTAGTGGTAGTAGTATTCTTATTTATGTATTTAAATCATACATATTTAAGATTTTATATATATATATATAAAACTTTGGTTTATACACATACATATATAATCTATTTGGGTCTATTAATAACCTATTTCATTAAGTTAGTAAAAGAATGTTAAAATTGTCACATGTGGCTTTATTCTGATAATGCATATTCAGTCCCCACTCCTAATGTTACTATGGGCATTATAAATGATGTATAAGCTTTCTGGTCCTTGCTTCTCAATGGATGAGACTTATCAGTGACTTTAATACAGAAGCAGAATTGCAGATCCTCTGCACACCTGCTGAGGAATCGGGAGTATTTCAGCAGCCAAGCTCCTTGTCCATCCAGATGACTGCATTTGTAGATGTTTAAGATTCAGGTGATATTTTTAAAGGGGGGAAAATACTTAAGAATCCCAGAGGAGAGAAAAGAAACATGGAAGTATTCCCCACTAGAGAACAATTTGTCTAACTTCCTAAGAAATGGTAATTAATTACAGGATAGGTCAGTAGAGCATTGTTTAATTGAGGAGAAAAGAGAGGGGTTTGTAGTCCTAGTTAACCACAGATTTATGCTTTATTGCATAACATGGGCTATCTTTTGAATAAGGGTTTTCAAGTACAGGAAAAATGGCCCTATTACACATAAAATGTTGTCCTATGGAGTAAATTATAAAAGTGGGAAAATGTAATGACTATTACCACAATATTTAATAAGAAGGATAAAATAATAATTTGAGAAAATGATTCCCCAAGGGACTAAAGATTAGGATTAGACTGAGAGCTAGAACCGCATAGTAGTAATTCAACATTTGATTAAAGACTTAATCTACTTATCTTTATTCAATTCAAGCTTTTTTTCAAATTATTAAAATTTGGTGAAATGAGAGTTATTTTTAGATGTTCTTGCCTCGGGTAGTACATAAAGGTAAAGGGCCTACAAGGCGAAGGCTTTATGATAACATTGATGTAGGGACCATGGTCTATGAACTTGAACACGTTGCATTCTGTAAATGTCTTCGACTGGAAACACCTTATCCAAATTCTCTGATGTTTCTGAGGAGAAAATGTGACAGTGGAAAGTGCCAAGTGTGCTGTGTATAGATGCCCTGGGTGATCAAGACAGTGAGCTCAGTGAACAGACTGGAGTAAAAGCTAAGTGCACAAAAGAGAGAGGGGAAGACAGACAACAGCATTCTGATAATTGAATTGTATTTGAAAAAAATAAATTGGTCAGTGGCACTGGAAAAAGAAAAATACCCTTAGAACTACAATACCCTTGAGTTCATAAATAAGCCAGGATCCATTTTTTTCATTGTTAGCAGACAAGGCTGTGTCCTTTCCTTTGATGATGGTAACGAGGTCTATGACATTGCCACTTTGAGTTCTTGCTTCATTAGATTGGGTGACTGTTTATTTGAAATTGTAATGAAATATTTACTTTATAGAGCTATAAGGATTAACTGTGATAATTGAGGGAGGCTGATCTGGAGCGTTCAGTGTAATAGGTCCCCCTTGTTTGAATACAGAGTGCAGTGAGAATGAACGAGCAAGTGAGTGTGTTTCTTGCCTGTCACTTTCTTTCTACATGTTGCTTTTTCTTCTGGAGATAAGTGGGCCTAATGCTGAACAAATACTGGAAATCAGAAGCCACTGAGAATCATTCGCCTCTCGCTTTCCCATGGCAGCATGATAGACGCTCAATCAAAGAACCCCCTCCTCTCAGCAAAGCAACAATTTTGTCACCACGAGCAAATCCAATTGAAAAGTCCCTTGGACTGAGAGGAGAACTCCAGTTGTCAGAATCAGCAAACAGAATGAAAAGAACTAAGAAGAGGAAATTGGCACCTGGGGCCTCCATGGTAGCCTGTGATAGGCTGTGGCATTGTGTTGGGGAGACATTCAGCCATTTCCAGATATAATGGGAGAAATTAATGCAAATGAGTCAATGGAATGAAATGCATTTTAATGCAGATTCGAGGGACTATCCCGAACTGCTTGATAACAAGTCGCTTTAAGAAAAGGCTTACATTGTGAAGACTCATTTTTTCCCCATTTCTTCTCACTAGTGCCTCATAAGGGTCCTTTGTTCTCTAAGTAAACTCTTTCTAAACTATTGACATTGCTCATTTATGTGAATTTCAGATTTTTTTTTTTTCTCCCCTGACAAAGTGGCCTTGGGTGATCTGGGAAAACGTTAATTGCAAGAGGACAAGGAAACTGGCTGAAACAAGAAATGCAATCATTAAGTGCAATGTTGCAGTTGTCCATGCCTCATTATAACATGCATACAAGGCAATAAAATGCATGTTTCACAAACAAATCTTTTGACAACTATAGTTCAAGAGCCTCCAGCTGTCCTGCTTTCTTACATCCATTTCTCTTGGTTTAGTAATCATTACTGAAGCTAAACTTTGGATTCCCAGAACAGCCCTTTCGGTTATAGAAGACGTTTTCCAGAGTGAAAAAGTTTGCCTTACATCTTAAAATATCTCCTTTCCAAAGTTAACCCACGTTTCTCACTGTTTTGTTTTGGGGATGATATTTAATAATAATGAAGAATGTGTGGGGTGAACTCAGTCTCAACAAAGACAGTCTTTCATAAACCAGTACTTGAAAGAATTACCTCCTTTAAGCTATCTTTGCCCAAATAAAAAGCACTAGGTAAAAAATTCGGTCTTCATCTTCCACCTTTAAGTTCCTGATGTTTTCAGTGGGCGATGAATGCAGACCATTTTTTTTTTTTTTTTTTTGGCTTTTTTGAGAGACAAAAATAGTTAATCAGATGAAAAGGTCATTAAGTGTAAGTGCAGCTTGGAAATGGGGAACTGTCAGATGCACAAGTAAAGCAGCCAGGGGAGGGGGTTGTGGAGGTAACAGATTCAGCATTGTCCAAAAGTTCCAGACCAGTGATTAATGTGTAAGATAATGGACTTGGGAAATGAGTAAACACTCCCCATGCTCCCTGCTTTGTGCTTGAACGACTTGGTGACAAGGGCAGAGCAAGGTGAGAATTTAAAGAGGAGCACAGGAAAAAAAATAAAAGACAAAGACTAGCAACAACATAATGCTGGAGGGGGGGATTTTACTGGCTTTGCAGTACAGAAGGTACATAATAACTTTCTTTAAAGCAGGCCTTAACAGTGCACTAATTTAAACTTCAACCAGGGAATGGAATTACGGGTGGAAATTGTATGTCACTTAGACATCCTGTAATATAGCAGATATTATACTCACCTGTTTTCATTATTTGTTGTTAACATAGCAGGCCCGTTAAGAATTCAGACAAGATCCATGTTCGGATGTATCGAGAAGGAGAGGTGCTCCTGTATTTGATTAAATTTGCATCTCAACGTATTTCCAGGTTGTTACTTAAACAATTATACACACATATTTAGGATATTTGTCCACAAAAAGATTTCAAGATTTGAAATCCTCTGTCCTGGTGACATGACATTTCTTAACACCCTTGTCACTTGAACTGAAACCTCTGTGGAAGCCATTTGTACATATGGAATGTTTGTTTATGTTGCAGAACACGTGCTGTGTTAGCCAGTTCTCACTCCCTGTGTTTCTTTGGGCACCACAGAGATGGCTTTACTCCTGTCCTTATATTAATATAAGGTGAAAATTTTAATTCCATCAGTCAGTTCTTGACAGGGAAATCTAATTCTTTTTCTGCAGGGTGTTTTAAATAAAGACATCATACCTGACATACATGGAGTGTTTGTAATTCTCAAAAGAACAGTTGACAAATTCTCTGGACTATTGTCACCACCTTAAGCAGTGTTTACCAAACTTTGTCAATGAAAAGACTTTGATCTGTTCCCAGGGTATCTGTCTTTAGTAGTTATCTTAAAAATATCTGAAATTGTCATAAGGGTGATAGATTCTGAATACCATATTCTAGGGTTTCCCAGGAAGCAAGAAGTTTGTCATTCTGTTTCTTTCTGAGCATTAAAACCTCCTTTGGGAAAACCTGAGATGGCATCTTATTAAATGCACATAGGAGAGTCATTCCTGAAAAGCATTGTCCTATTGTCGTCACAGACACTGATTTCTACTTTCCAAGTACCTTTCACAATCTTTTCAGCATCTCAGCAAGAGACCTGTGACATAGGTCTTATTACAAACCCATTTCGGTGATTAGGACAAATGGTCCCTAGAGACCTTGTAATTTACTCAAGCTAGACAGCAAAAACTCTACTGAGCTAGGGCTGGGCCACTAGTTCATTTGTTTTACTACAGCCTCAAAGAAAATGCTTTTAAAAGGCAAATCACGGCCTTATATTGCTCTTGATCTAGTGCTTATGGCATTTAGAGCATTAAAACAGTGTTTCTTAATTTTGCTTTTGATCCTGAGTCTTGAATTACAATGTATTGATTTAAGTGATATTTCAACATTTAATTAAATGCATGTTTATTATGAGTTACTGAAGCATAATATTAATTATTCAAACTAAATAAACTATTTTGCCTTATGTCAATAATAAGCCCTTTCAAAAATCTTCAAACGTGAATTACATTTTTACTGAAACTTTTAATACCTATTTCTCATGTTTTATGCATTCAATTTTACTTAACAAGAAATCAAACAGTGGCAGTATATGAGAATTTTTCCCTTGTTGTTAGAAAATTTTTATGCGAGCCCTTGTTTTTCCTGACCCTGTAAATTCACCCTGCCAGTGTCAAAAGTGAAAGGCTGCAGGCAAGCAGAGGTCTCAGTTAGACATTTCTTTTCTTTTCTTTTTTTGGTGGGGGGGGCAGTTGAATCAGGGTCTCCCTGTAGCCCCAGCTGGTCTACAGGGACCATCTGGAACTCACTGTCCAGATCAGGCCGGCCTTGATCTCATAGAGATCCACCTGCTTCTGCATCCTGAGTACTGGGATTAAAAACATGTGCCACCACAGCCTGTCAATTAGACTTTTCTGTGATAACCAGGTATCCATTGGTTTAAAGCAAATTTTCTAAAATTGTTCAGAGAATTATGATTACTTGTCCTTAGGCAATTGATCATGGATTTTAGAACCTCATATTAGATGGACTATGCTTGTATAGGTCTTAATATATGTGTCTATACTAAAAATTATTACCCTGTCTTATAAGGATCTCTTTTTTTGTTGGTCTTTATCATTAGAATAAGTTCATATACTTAGAGAAATCTGCTCTTGATCTTTATTTCTATGATTCATAATGAAGTGTCAAGAATACAGTTGTCACTTAATAAAATGTTTTAAAATACATTTCTCAGTGGTTAAGAACACTGATTGTTCTTGCAGAGGACCCAGGTTCGAATCCCAGCACCCACAGGGCAGCTAACAACTGTCCATAACTCCAGTTCCCGGGGATCCAACAGCCTCTTCTGCCCTCCACAGGCATTGCACAACACGGGTGCACTTACCTACATGAAGGCATAACACTCATACACATAAAATAAAAATAATAAATAAAATATTTTTTTAAATACATTTTTCATTTGTCTTAAAAATCAACACATCAACCATAATTCAAGCCCTTTCAGAAATAGAAATCTGAAATGACAGTGATAATGGTGATCTTAACTTCTCTCATTCCCAAATCATTCAGAAACAAAAGTGGGATCTCTGCAAGGTGAGGTTCAAGTTCATTGTTAAACTTCTTCAATTCAAATTCTTTTCCTGAATTTAAATAATTTAACAATATTTAAATCATGGTTTAGCTACCAATTTTATAATTTTGTTCCATATCATCTCACTAGCAAATTAATGTTCTATAGTCAATATTCTATTTCATTATTTTCCTATAGTGCAACTCTTTTAAAAGTAAGGGTTTGCAAATAAATCTTGTTTTTAGTGCTATGCTGAAAACAAATGCTTCTGAAATTGATGTGAAATGAAGTAGGTAGGCTAAGGGATTGACCCAGTTTATCTTGAAGACATTATATAAAAGTTGGATTTTATTATTAAATAGCAAGTTATAGAAAGCAAAGCCTTGCAATTTTAAAGATATGCATATAAAACTGGATAGTTACATTTAAATGACTGAAAGTCAGAATGCTTGTGTTACAACCAAGGTACAACTGTTTATTAGTTATGGAATTTTCTGATTCCCAGGGGTGCTATTTTTAAGATATTCAGACCAATCTTTATTTATAGAACCTGGCGGGGGTGGCGTCTCTTCCACTAACTATGTCTGGGGCACTCACTTACATTGTAGGACCTTAGACTCCACTCGTGAAAAGGAAGAAAGTTAAGATGAATTGATATCTGTGGATAGAGTAATAAAATTAGCAGAGGTTTGGTCTAGCTCACAGATGTACGAATTAAAGCTTGGCGACAGTTCCTATGAAAATGGTTTATCATCACCACCGCAATTCTTATCAACTCTTGTAGAAACATCTAACTTCATAATAGCTTGAGTGTTCAAAATATCTTCTTTTCCTCTACTCATGTATGGTTGATAAATGAAATAAAATAAAATTGAAATTTTATTGTGCCACATTCTATTAAGAACTGCTTAAAATAAAACAAAGCAATATGGCAAGTGCAATGTCTCAGAGGTAAGCGTGCTTGCTGCCAAGCCTGATGATCTGAGTTCAGTCCCAGGACCCACATGGTGGAAGGAGAGACTCAACACCTGTTGGCTGTCCTCTGACTTCCACAGGGGCCACTGTGGCAATGAATGTGCACATACACACAAATGTTAAAAAAAAAACTACTAATAAAATTGGGGTGTTACTGATAAGTCCCGAACAATATTAGTCAAGAGGCATCTCCAGGAAGAATACTAAGGATAAAAAAAGTGGGTGGAGTGTGGTGGTGCACACCTTTAATCCCAGGACTCAGGCAGCAGAGGCAGGCGGATCTCTGTGAGTTCAAGGCCAGCCTGGTCTGTACTGAGTTCCAGGACAGCTGAGGCTACAGGGAGACCCTGTCTCAAAAAGACCAAAAAAAAAAAAAAAAAAAGCTAAACTCATGGACAAAATTAATCAATTTTCTTGTCATTTTTTAAAAGAAAGGGAAAGAGACAGTATTTTTGATAAGTTTTTTTCCTCATTCTTTTTGCCCTTTTACTGGATAATGATAGATTGATATGAAATGTGATATCAATGCCAGACATGATGGTGCACACATCTAATTCTAATACTTGACTGAGGCAGATGGTTCTAAGGTTTCCCAGGACAGCCTGGGCTACACAGGGAGACCTTGTCCAAAACAAAACAAAACATAACACAATACGTGATATGGGAAAATTTAAAAGAAAAAAATCTGTTAGCAGTTGACAAAATACTTCATGTTATCCCATCTTGTTATTTTATTTTGATTTTTTTTTACAAATCATTTGTAACTTAACAAAAAAAAGAGCATTATTAATGTTTTACAGACTTGTAGTATGCTGTATATTTTTGTTTTATTTTCTAGTCTTATCTAAAATATATAATTTGGCCTATATTTATTTTTAATTGTTTGAGAATTTCATGAAATACTTGCGGAAGGATATTGCATAACCTGGACTGGTGAGCACAGGAGGAGAGAATGGTTACTAAATTCTGACATCTGTTGGGTCAATTGACTAAGACATTTAACCTCAATAAACCTCATTTTCCTCATCTGTAAAGCAAACTTTTAGTGTTGATCTGTATAGTTCAGGTTGGCAGCAGCTAGGAAAACACTAGGAGTGAGCATCGCCCCATAAAGAATTAACTCCCAACAATTTTGCACAAAGCAGATACTTCACTGAATAGCACAAAAAAGGGCAGTGGCTGCAAAACCTGGTTGGGCAGGAGCCAGGAAGCCAGTCTGGGATTTTTAGGATTTAATTGAGGGTCTATCAAGACCTTTGGGTGGTGCCAGAAGGGAAATGGGCACCATCACAAAAGAAGCCCTAATCTGGGACTTGGGTGTGAATTCCTTTATTTTAAAGCATTACCACATCAATTTTGACCTTTGCTTCAGAAAAATAATATTTTATGGAAGCAGTGTATGAAAAAGAGAGAGAGAATAGATAAAAATTGCAGGAATATTTGAATAGAGGGTGTATAAAAGACATCAAGGAAGATAATCATCAGCCAAATCAACTCCAAACTAGTTGGCTTAGGATTTAGTTATAGCATTTGGCATCTACTTACACCTGTAGCCTGAGCCAATTTGAATATTTTAAACAATGAAGCATTTAGTCATTTATATTTTAACTATGGCATGAGGATTACTTTAGATTACTTTTGTGCTATTGGTACACTTTGCAGCCAATATATCTTGTATGGTGGGTTAGAGCTTTTGGCAGCTTTAGAAGTCGCTGATCACAGTGACTTTGGTTTTATAAAGCAAATGTGGCACAATCCAAAAGAGACTAAACCATTGTTGATAACTGAGAATTGATTATGTTCCAATACTCAAAATATGTAAAGTTCTAAAGTTCTTTTCCAATTGTGAGAAGGAGAGACTGACTGACTGTGAAATACTGCATACAACTGCGTTCTTACAGTCGCTGGAACGTTAGTGATCTATGGATATTTGCATATTTTTGGACTTTGGATATATCAACACTTATTTGAATATCTTAAAGTGATAGTTTCTAAAGACATTAGAAAACTTGGATTCTTATTATTTTAAGCTAGTACATCTGAAGCAGATGTTGAAATAAAAATTAGCCCTTTTTTTTTGCATGTTCTGGTGCACGAACCTTTTAAGGGATCTATGAATTATTGCCTTGGTTCAGCATGAGTGCAATGAGAAGAAATGTACCTCATCTGTAATACACTGTGCAGACTAATATCAGCTCCTTTTTTCTTATATTGCAGTGAGATATTGATCTGGTAAAATGGTACCATATTGGAGCTGTCTGTTGTGGTATTCATCATACTGTCACATCCCTAGTGCCTTGGAGTTATTGGAAAGTGGAATTGAGAGAGTTCTGTCATTTGGTGTAGCAATCCATTCACAGGACAGTCACTACAATATTTGCAGTGGTTCACTTATTTTTTCTAGCTGGGATAGCTTCACCTTCAGTAACAAGAGGGCCTTTCCATTACTCCATGCATAGTGGTATTAACCTGCTAGCTTTAACTCTTCTCCAGCTTGTTTTCACTGTGTGTCCTTGCTTTTTTCTCTTGCTCTCACCTGCTCACACCTGCTGCCAATCCTGATGCTGATGCACTGAGTTTAATCCTATGGCCTGGTGTATCTAAGCTATGGCTTCAAGCTTGTTTGCTTTACCTGATGGTACTAAAGAGGTAACGGATGAACTTTTATATGTAAAAAGCTTTCATTCCTTCCCACATGAAAATATCAGTTAATGTTAAAAGAACCTTCAAAAGTATGAAAAGACACGTCACTCCTCATTGATGAGATTACGTGATTTGAAATATTTTTTTATGCTTTCTTGCTAACAATCTGCTGATTTTTAGTAAAATATCATCTTAAAAAAAAGAACAGGAACAAAGATTTCTTTAGGGAAAATAAGTATTATCTATTTGAGAGTGTCAATATAAAGTATATGAAAGTTAATTATTAGAAAGATTCTCAGTAACAAAAATTTCAGCTGTAGCTAGGAAACCGAGCAAAAAAAGAGAGAAAAATTCCTGACTTCTAAGAGTTTAATTGCAATTTAAAAACTTGAGTAATGAATGACAAAGTAGTTGAGTATTTTGATAGATTGACACTAGGATACTTGAAATTAAGACTTTAATAATTTTAATTAGCAATTGATAAGAAAGATGCAAATATCTTAATATTTATCATATAATTTTGCTCTATTGTTAATGCTCAGTCACAGCATTGCTGAAAGAGATCAGAAGGAGCTGCCAAAGTGTGTACAAGCTGTAACATCATCTATGTTGTTGTCCATGCGTTCACTGTACCATTCTGTAAAAATACAACTTGTTTGCTATTGCTTTGAGAGAATCCAAAGCGTGTACAAGCTGTAACATCATCTATGTTGTTGTCCATGCGTTCACTGTACCATTCTGTAAAAATGCAACTTGTTTGCTATTGCTTTGAGAGAATTAAAATCTCTCAAATGGCAATTGGAAACAGATCTCTTTTCTCGGCCAATATTGGTATTCTATCACACTTATTACAAAAGAAGTCAGATGAATCAGAAAAATTAGTGAGAATTTTTCAAAGTCTCAGTAAGTTTAAGTTTGCAGGCATACAATTATAGAATTCACACATAGAGGATTTTAGTAAGTAGCGAACAATAATAAATGTTGATTGCAATGTCTTCCTGAGGTCTTATGTGACGATACTGCTTTCTTTTGACTCATTGGCTTAGTTTGTTTTTTTGCTTAATATTAGGTGAAATGTATCATATAGGTGAGACACTATATGTTTAATGTCTTACAGCCTATAAGCTTGGTACTGTTAGAGATTTATGTTGTTTCTGCCCTCCTTGCTTTTATGCTTACTCTCATAGATGCTAAATGTTTTTATTTTTCATAGAGTTTCCACATGCTACATCTTACACCAGGATATGCTGGGAAGAAACATTTATTTCAAGTGAATCAACATGTTTAGCTACCATTTGTTCAAGATTCTCAGTTATAATTTTGAAATAATTTTTTATATCCTATTAGGGGTTTAGGTCAATAAGGCCTGCCATCATTAGAATGGGCAGAGTAACACTGTTTTGCAAAGCCATTATTGTGCTCTTGGTGTTCACTAGAACGTACAGAAATAGAATATCACTGTCTTCTTTAAACAGTTTCAATTTGATCCGTGTACATGATAAAAATCTTGGCTTTTCCATGCATTTAGGTGCTGTCATAGCTGTTGTTGCCAAATAAGAATGCAGTGTGATGTTATTATAGTAAACAGTACTTAAGCACAGCTGGCAGAATTGATCAGGGCCACATTAGAGTGAACTTCAACAGATGACTGACGCAGCAGAAACAATAACTGAATATGCAAACAGTTCCTGCAGAGAATGCTCTGGGGGTCAGGCACCATTATTTTTTACTTTGAACAGGGAAAGCGGGCAGATTTGTAACCTCCTTCTATACAGAAAGGTTCTGAGTATTATGTAAACATCTGACTGCCATTTATAATGGTGGTTAGTTACAATGTAAAACTGAAACCTCCCCTGACTATTTACATTCCATTAATTATTAAAGGAGAAAAACATAAACATCAGATAGCTGTGTTTAATGTTTCACCTCAGAATTTTTTAAGCTGTCTTTTCTCAATTCATGGTAGTTATCAAGATTTTAATTTAACTCGGACAGTAAAGAGCGTGTTTCCTTGGTGTTTCCCACCTCTTCCTTTAATAATTATCACATGCTAACTATATGAACTACATACTGATGTTTTGTGCTGTAATAATTTCATTATTAAAAATAAATAGTGCACAAATATTAGATAACATTTATTCAGGCTATTTCCTTTATTCCTAGTTTTGAGGTCAATTTATGTTTTGCTAATTACTAAAAATATGAATTAGCCACACACATAATAGTGAGGACAATCAAATGGTGTTTTCATTTCCCACTTTACCACTTAATTACTGGATTAAAAATAAACAAATTGCCTTTTAAAGTAATAGCAAGCAATTATTTTTTATAAAGCCTTGCAGTCAGGACATGGTAAATGAAATAGTATAGTGTACTTGACTGCCATTAAAGGCTCTATTTCCTTGAATGCTAACTGTTCTTATATTTTTGTGAGAATAATATTGCATTTTTCTTTAATTCATTTATTTATGCATTTAAAGAAATATTTTATTTATTATTTTTATTGTATGTGTATGAGTGTATTGCCTGCTGTGCATAAGTGCATTTTGTGCAATGCCTGCAGAGGTCAGTAAAGAGCATTGGAGCTCTGGAACTGGAGTTACAGATGGTTGTTAGCTGCCATGTGGCTACTGGCAATCGAACCCAGGTCCTCTGCAAGAACAGCCAGGGCTCTTAACCGCTGAGCCATCTCTCCAGCTCCTATTTGCATTTTTTAAAGAGACAACACAGCTCTGGCATTTCAGCAAGGTAAACAAGCAGTTTCTCAGCCAAGGTTTAGAAAGAAAAGCAAAAAGAGAGAATTATTATATGGTAGAAATGCACTTAGCATTCAAAGAAACAGTAATCCAAGAACAGGAAGCTTCCCAGAGGGGGATGTTTACATGCAGACTACAAGATTGAGTGTACAGTGGGGAGGAGGTACAGAGGAAGGGTGAAGGAATGAGAGCAGCAAAATCAGAAGGATATGGCAGATTTCACATGTTCTCTATGCTTCTCTTCCAAGCACAGCACCTGGCACATAGTAGATATTTCTGTAAATAGGTGCTCAAAAGCATAGAACTTTAAGATAAGATTAGGTGTTTGTTTCTATTTTATACTGGACTATTTTCAAGACTACTGGGTCCACTTCTTCAGTCACTCCTCTTCAGATCCTCAGCTTGCCCCTTGCATAGGCCTTGTTTTGTACTCTCACAGGGCTTTTCTTGTTGTTGATGGTTTGTTTAGTAAGGACGTATTATTTATGAAACTTCTGTTTCTTAGTTCAATCTACAAAATGGCATAAATGCCTAGGAGATTTCCACTTGTCACTCTTTTCAGTAAGACTAAACATAGCTCCTGTATGTTCTGTTTTAAATGTAGGATGTTCCTTAATTCATGGGAAAGCTGTGGAATTTCCTCATATGAAAGAAAAAGTGCATGAGGTTAGCTTAAAAAAATATTAATAAGAGGGGACTAGAGAGAGAGCTCAGTGGTTAAGAGCACTGACTGCTTTTGCAGATGATCTGTGTTCCATTCCCAGCACCCACATGGCAGCTAACAGCTATCCATTACTCCAGTTCCACGGGATCTGATGCCTTCTTCTGACCTCTGTGGGCATTGTACGACACGGATGCACTTACACACATTCAGGTAATACACTCATAAACATAAAATAAAAATAATAAGTAAAATATTAAAATAAATAAAAATACTAATAATCATAACAGCATATAATGATTTGCTGAGTGCTTGCTGTATGCCAGGCACTATATAAAGTGCTAGAATTTCAGTATACTCCTTGCATCACTGATATATTCATACAGATTGTTTTCTTCATATATTCAACTTTTTCTTGACAAATTCCCAAAGCAAATCTAAAAGGCCCTTTCAAATGTTAATTAAAAGGAAATTATCCATTGTACAGTTTTTTTCAACAAATTAAAACTATATGCATATAATACCTAGATGTTTTAGATTAGTAAACAAAGTTGAAAGGAAATACTTAAAATAATTATTTCAGTATTTATCTAGGATATTAATAATTCATGTAAATCAAAGGTAAGTTAGTAAAAATGAGTTATGCTATAAAGTGTTATACATTGGCCAAGAAAATGTCCCACAGTTTTAAAATTACTTATTATCTGAGCTAATAAAGAGGCTGGAGAGACAGCTCATCTTTTAAGAGCTCTGGCTACTCTTGCAGATAGCCTGGGTTTAGTTCCCAACACCTACATGCAGCTCACCACTATCATTAATTATACTTCCAGGAACTCTGATCCCCTCTTCTGACCTCAGTGGGCATTGCACACATGTGGTGCACTTACATATATATAGACAAAACACTCAGACACATAAAATTAAAAGGAAAAAAGAAAAACACTCTTTTTAAAATATTTTATTTAGGTATGTATTATTTATTTTATGTGTATGAGTGTATTGCCTGCATGGATATAAGTGCACCCATATATTGTAAGGTCTCTGTAGGTCAGAAGACAGCATCAAATTCGCTGGAACTAGTTTAGTTTATGGATGGTTGTTGGCCTCCATGTGGGTGCTGGGAATCAAATCTGGATCTTCTGCAAGAGCAACCAGTGCTCTTAACTGCTGAGCCATCACTCAGCCCCAAAACTCCTCCTTTAAAAGATGAGACACATTTCACAGAAAGGAGAAGACTCAAGGCGCTGGGTAAGACTTGCTACAGTATCAGGTTGAGGGAAATTTATGCTTTTTAGTCAATGGAGTTCCAAGGTTCAGCCCAGTTGGAAGGATTTCAGTATTACTTGGAACAAAAGCAGCAGGCTGTCATTCTAGTGAGGCAAATACCACCCTCCCCCGAATATTTTCACATTTATGGTTGGGCTTATGACTCATGCAGTAAAGTCTTGCCATACAAGGAGGAGAAAACTGATTCTAGCACCACATATACTACTGAAAATGCTTGTAAAGGTCTGTGATCCCTGTGTCCGGAAGACAGAGACAGATTCCTGGATGACATTGATCAGCTAGCCTGGAATTGGAAAGCTAATTGTTCAGTGAGAAACCCTGTCTCAAAGCTAAGGTGGAGAGGACTGACAGAACGGCCAAGCCTGACCACCTGAGTTGGCTCCCTAAGGTCACATGGTGAAAGGAGAGATCCTACTCTCACAAGTTATCTTTTGACCTCCATATTTGCACCATGACATCCACATGCCCAGGTGTACCCCCTGCCCCCAACATGCGTAAAAACTGAGAGAGAGAGAGAGAGAGAGAGAGAGAGAGAGAGAGAGAGAGAGCGCATTATTGAGGAAAATAAGCTCTGGCCTCACACACACATATGCACACAGGCACTCACATGCAAATATTCATACAACCACATGAACATGCATATACACCTCTCTCTCTCTCTGTCTCTCTCTCTGTCTCTCTCCCTAAACATGTATTTCCATGATTGAAAATTGAAGTCTATCTCGGTAGTGTGGCTGTAGAACCTGTAGTCTCAGTTTCTCAGGACACTGAGGCAGAAGACTGCTTGAGCTCAGGAGTTTGAGTCCAGTCTAGGAAACATGGCAGTGCCCCTTCCCAAAACAAATAATAGGAACAGTAAAATAAAGATGAGATCAATTCTTCATCTATAAAGTGAACCCCACATGCCATTTCATCTTTAAAGTCTGACACTCAATGCTGGAATCATGTCATTTCCCACCTATGGTCTCCTACCATATTCCCTTAAGCATTGCAAGACTTATCCTGCACCTGATCCCTCAGCAGGATTTCTGTAGTTTTTATTAAGATTCCACTAATAACAGAACATGGTTTGCTCCTGCTAATCTGTACCTATGTGTGCGAAACCTGCTGTCTACTCATCAAATTGAAGCTTAATTTAAGTTAAAAATATCCCAATCTAGTTCATTATTTCAGAATTAGAAGACGTCACACCCCAATTCAATAATCTCTCCTTTGCTTCTCACTTTTCCCTAGTATATTCAGTTTGTTTACTTTGCTTCATGTAGATCCTGGGCAGGCTCTTTGTGCACCTTAGGGATGGTGCCAGATGTGGGCCAAAATGGATTCAGAGATTTTACCTGAAATACATTTGTCTTCTCTGCCCAGAGAAATTAACTCAAGGGCATACAAGGACACTTTAGGACATAATTCAATTGGAATCCCTAGAGAAATGAGGCTTAAAAGAGAGAACTCAAGATCCCTGCTGCCTCTCATGAATCCAAAAGGGACACTCTCAACGTAAATATAACTCCTGAATTTATCTACATCCCACATGCAGAAATTCCTGGAATCCCTTGGAGTATCTCTGTGTACAGTCTAACCTGGGCATAAGCATTTTTTTTCTCCTATGAAACTTGATTTTAATAATTCTTACGAATTTCGTACAGACTGGCTAAGTTACACAATCAAGTTTTAACACTAACTTACCACTCCAAGGATTTTGAATCATAGTTAAACATCATCATATAAAATTATTGTCTTGTAGTTTAAAATAGATATTATGTGCCATAATGCTTCCATATACACAAATATGATGTATAATTATACACATGTAAAAGAGTTGTTTATAAGCGCAGATATGAGAACCAGTGCATTATGTGTTACTAGAAAAATGTCTACTCCACAAAGCTGAATAGTTTTAACAGGAAATACAGTATCAAAATGAATCTTATTTAACTTATTGACTATAAACTGACATAGCATTAATTTGTAGTTCATGGAAATATCAAAGTCCTGCTAACATTTTCAAAGGAACTTAGAAACTTCTATAAACTTATATGAACAACCGATCAAGGTTGTCACCAACCACTACTAAGCTTGCCTGCAGATCCTGTGGTGTTTCTTTAGCTCTTTCCTTGATTGGTGGTTCCAGTAACAGACACAGCAAACAGTAATTTGAGCCACCTACAGGGGTTACCTTAGTAATAAGGAGTTACTAGTGATATGAAGATATTTATAGTTCATTTCAGCTTATTAAATTCATAAGATCTTTTTAAGTGTTGAATTAAAATATAGTTACTGTGATGACCAAATCTGAGCCTGCAAGTGTGATTGATTTTTCTGTTCTTAAGCTCTAAGTCTCCTCTCTTGATCTATAAAAGGAAGAACTTCATTTCTTCATTGAACTCCATTCTAATCTATGATTTCCTCTTCACCTGTATAATTTGCATAAATCTTCTAAACACTTATTATGATGCAGCAGGTAAACCCAAAATGTTTCAGTTGCTCCTAAGTATGGATGGTTATGATATTCAAGGTGTCCTGGAGAAATGGGAAGCTGCCTGTTTCCTCTGCAACATACCAGAGAGCTATTTCACTCTCTTGAGAGGGAGTCTTGTAGACACAAGTTGGTGAATTTAAAGCACTCACTCCGTAACAAATCACTGGTGCAAGAGGTGTAAACTAGAATGGGCCAAGACATGATTTTCTATTTGTTTCATAGGTTGTTCTACTAGAAGGCTCACTCTAAATTATTTCTTATTCTCCATGTCACATTTGGATGACATAGATTTATCAGTAGAAACTAGAAATCCATGTAGCAGTGCTTCCTTCAGCCCTCTATGCCATGCCATTGCAACTTAGACATCCTTGGAGTTTATATAGTATGATATGGCAATTATCATATTATGATAGGCAATTAACTTTTTCTTGCATTTTGTAATGTGAGGTCAAATATTTAGACATGCATACCAAGTTTGTAGGATAATTATGTTTTGGGGATGCCATTACTGCAGAACAGTCATTTTCATAGGCATTTGCATGTCTATAACCTACATTCTTGTTATGATGAAACTCCAGTAGAATTTGAAAAGAAAAGGGAGAAAAATATGTGTTCAGATGAGTTCATTAATAAGTAAGAGAGTTGTAAGACAAAACAGTGGGTAACATGAAAACAATCTTGTATGATACCCAGCGCCATACTGGGTATGTATAATACCCTGTGCCAATATATAACCTGATTTTGTATATGTGGATGAATTTGACTTTTAGAGCAGTCTTTAATGCAGATGGTATTATTGCCACTTAATATGTGAGAAAGCAGATTCAGACATATAAATTTGCCCAAGGTAACTGAACAAATATAGCTCTGATTCTGAATCTGGTGCCTTTCCCAACAGAGCCTTTTTGATTTTTCATACAGCTTGTGTTTGATTCTAAGAAAAACAGAAAAACTGATGGAGCATCAAAGAAAATTCTGGAGTTTATTCAACCTAACATACACTTAGTATATGCTGTTTTACACCTTTAAAACATCCCTAGAAGCTACTTTATATACTGCAAAGGATCTTATTGAGATATATGAATTCCACTTTTGATTTCCATAAAAGTACCTAAAAGTGAATTGAAGTGTACCTCTATGAATGTTATTCACCCAATTATTAGCACTGTGACTGAAGATACTTAGCATTGTGTTCTCACTGTTTGGCCTTATTAATTTTAAGACCTCCTGCTTTCTTCATGGAGCAATAAGGGTCTATTTATACCCTCTTCATGTTTGGAAGAACTGCATGAATCCCCAGCTACCTTACAATTCTCCAGGTACTTGATTCTCTAAAAGCTACGGAATGAGTCTGTGGACCATCCAACCGCGAGGCAAGGCATGCTCACTCCTTCAGGGTCTCCTCAGTTCTGCCTCCCAATTTAACTTCTGGATATTTTCTAGTATATCCATGTTTTCCTTAAAATCTGCTACATATGAGTTAACTGGCTCAGAAGATAAATAATTTTAAATATTTTATTTCGGAGATGGTACTTTATTTTCTTATGAGTTTCCTATAATAACTATATTTCTGTTTCATTGCTCAGCCAAAATACATGAAGAGGTAGACAGGTTATATGAAGATTATCTTTAAGGATTATTAAATGGCTCAGTCTTCCTTTTCTTCTTCTTCCTCCATTTAGGAAGAAATCTATTTCAAAAGAAATAAAATTATTATGTGCAATGGTTTATGTAAAATGAATTTTTTCAATAGAGTCCAGGATAAAAATGTCCTTATTCATATCTTAACTGTTCTGTGGTGCTCAGGTTTGGAGATTAAAAGAAAAAATGTTCATGGTTCCTTTACTGTATTTTATTTATTGCTTTCTAAAATTTGAAGCTTTTAATCACTTTATATATAAAGTCTTTATGCTTCTAACTAATTTTCATCTTTAAGAGAAGCTGACATCACATGAAAACACACTTATTTGTACAAGGATTGAATCATTTTATTTGATGAGAGTTGCAAAGGAAATTTTAAATATTATATTTCTGTTTTGCTAAGATCAATATTATAAAATATGATTTTTCAATACTCATATAAGTCTCTCTGAACAATCATTATATAATGTCATGAAAACTGTTCAAAGTCATTCAGGTTACATTTCATTGACTATTAAACAAATCAGGCTCATTCCTGGACTCTCTCTTATACCAACTTAGGAAATTTAGACAAGATACACAAACTTCATTGTCTTTTCTGCAAGGAAGGACATAATATAGAGCTGTTTGGATTGAGGGAAAACTTGAAAGCTTTAGCGGTGAGTATGCATCCTCCTCTTTCACATCTCACCGGCAACCCTTCACTGTGTCCTCACACACACACTACTGTGAGGCTCAACTCCACCTCTGTTTCTAGTTATGCCTTTGTTCTCTGATGTGTTCCACATATGTAAGGCTTATTTTGTTTTGGTGTCTGTAGAAAGCAAGCCCTCATTTTTCATCACTTTAATGATTTGTCCTGTTAGCATTCACATGTCAATAAGTTTGCCAATATTTTTGGCAGTAAGCAAAGAGTACTATGTACTCTTGTTTAACTACTGTCTTATGGGTTTGTGTGTCTTGTTCTTCCTGTAATTGAAAACTCATTCTTCTATTAGTCCTGAAAGCCACTTTGTAAATACTAGGAGTTCAGTAATAGTTATTTAATTTAAAGGGTTTTCCAATCATGAAGTCGAAGTTACAGCTTTCCCATTTGTTCTGTGACTCTAGAGAAAGAACTTTATTAGAAACAGCAAAGACAGTAAAAACTATTTAGAATATCTTTATGAAGGAGATAAATAAGTGAAGAAAGCAGATATAAATGTAGCTTGAGAGTGTTGTACCTTCACTTGTGGGAAATTCTCTGAAGTGAAAACGAGGATTTAAGCTTTCCCATCTTCTCAAGTAAAACATCAAGCAATCATTCCTTCCTAAATGCCAGATGATTCTCCCCACTTTGTCTTTATATTTGTTTCCTACAATAATGATAAAATGGACAAGTTAGATGATATTATTTCAGAAAACTTAAATATATCTCTTTTTATGTGCCAGGGAGCCTAGAAAACAACGGGGAAAAATGATCTCTCTTAACTAAAGAGATTTGGGAAGGACAATGATTTAACAACTTTATCTTTTGTATTTTTTCAATAATCTGCTTTATACATTTAAATATTTGAATAAGGATTAATTTACATTACAAATTTAGCATATAAAATAATCCCTTTTAGACATCTTCAGAGTCATCATTAATTTTATCAGACATTTTGGGGAATCATTTTGTTATGTTTTATCATTGACACGAAAATGAAAATACAATGCTAAACAGAAGAAACAAGATAATTGTGGGACCTCCCCAATTCTTTTCTTTTCTTTCTTTCTTTCTTTCTTTCTTTCTTTCTTTCTTTCTTTCTTTCTTTCTTTCTTTCTTTCTTTCTTTCTTTCTTTTCTGAGACAGGGTCTCCCTGTATAGCCCTATTTGGCTTGAAACTAGCTATGTAGACCAGGTTGGTCTCTAACTTGGAGATCTTCCTGACTCTACCACCTGAGAGCTGGGACTAAAGGTATGTAACATACATGGCTTCTTTTTCATTTTATTGCTCCTGCCTAACATTGATAGAAACAATTTAGAGTTGAGCTTCATTTGTGGAAAAACAATGGAATGAACAAATCTTGTTTGATCATGATTTTTTATGCCAGAATGCCTTTACATATCATTAGCTGATTAAGAACTTCCTTAATAATAGTTTCCCTCTTTTTTCTCCTTCCAGTAATCAAAATAAAAAGATCAATTATTGAATTTCTTCCAAGTTTGATACTCAGAAATGGAAGAATATGCCAAATGTACTATAGGTAGAGTTTCAAGGAACCTATTTGAACTTGGTGGGAAGATAATACATGCATAAGAATTCAACTCTATAAAAAGACATAATAATTAAAGTAGCATTATGTATTAGGAAGAGAGTGAAATAGTCCCTATCTTCTTTGCATAATACATTATGGTTTTTTTTTCTTGAGAAGATTAATAGTACTAACTATTGCTTCTCTTGAAAATATGACACTTCTGTGGGCCCTATAATGTTATTTTCAGTCATGAAGGAGGAAGTCAGATACTTCACATAAGTATTAAGGCAAATAGTAGGTAGATAGCTTTAATTTTAAAGCAATTTTAAACTACTGCATACAGAATTGAAATCAATGTTTTCTAAATGTTTTCATTATGAAATATGACACCATTTCATATATGTCTGGTATTGGGATGTGAAAATATGATCAATATGAAGAAATTCCAGTACCTTTTTATTTCAAAATCATGTTTTGTTTAAGAAGTCACTGCTATGAAGTACAACTATACTTTGTTGAGCTTTACAAAAGATACCATCTTATGCTTCAAAGATTGACCTATTTGGTAATTGCTTAAAAAATGTGACTTGCATTAACATGAACAAATTTTCCTCTGAAGTATAATAATTTGAAACACAAAGAAGCCATAAGATTACTTAGAAATTTAAAAGAAAGCAGTGCAAAATTTGATCTTTATGTTATTAGTATTTTAAAGATTTATTTCTTTTTATTTTTTTATATGTATGCGTGTTTTGCCTCATGTGTGTAAGTGCACATTGTGCATGCCTGGTACTCACAGAGGCAACAATGCTTCGGATCCTCTGGAACTGGAGTTACAGATTTTTAGTCATCATGTGAGAGCTCGGAAACAAACTCAGGTCCTTTGAGAGAGGAGAAAGTTCTCTTAACTGCTGTGCTATCTGTACCCCCTTTTAAACCAATGCCTACATTCTAAGCAGTTGAACTTTTCATTGAATATGCTATGTTACTAATTAATTTTGAAATGTTGACAAAGTGGCAGATATACTTTGGGGAAAAATATTTGTTAAATGAAAATTTTCTTGAGCTAATGTATCACTTGTGCTGGTTTGATGGTGAATTCTCCTATGGTTGATAAAAAATGAAGCATTTTAATTCACCTTATTTGATGTAGGTAGTAAGAAAAAATGATTTAAAGATGCTATTCCAGATGTGCGATTTGGCCATCTTCATCAGTCTTGAGAAAATAGAGCGAGCAAGGGCTAAATCTGATAGATGCTGAATTACTTTTGTGTGTGGGATTGTAGTAATGAGACAATGTCTGGATGCAATTATTTGGAAAGTTCTTGACCTTTTATTTGTACAAGTTGATATAATTATGATTTCATGAGGAATAGTTTTGAAATTTTTAAACCAATTTCAGTCCAGTGTTTATATTGTGTCTTTTACATCAGAAATCTTGGAAGTGTGTTCTACTTTCAACTTTTATACTGCTTCTTTTTAAAGCTCATGTGATTAGCTTCAGAGAGTTTTAGTTTAAGATCTTATTTCAAATAATTATTATTACTTAATTACAAAGGAAGGGTCTAATAGTATGCCGTGATTTTTTTTAATTCAAGCACATTCTTTTTCTTAGTGTTTGTGAAAACAGAAAAAAATAAATACATATAAAGTGGGTTTTACTGGCAGGCAGGTTAACCAAGTCTGACAAGTAACAACTTCAAAGACCATTCCAAGCTCATACCTGCCTATGCCTAGTGCTGTCCTGTCTAGGTAAGAACATTATTGCCCACATGTTCCTTTGAGCATTTGATTAGAAATTGTCTGTGAGTGTAATGTGCATATTTGCTTTAGAAAAGAGAGTGATGAAACAGCAAGATTGTTAGGCTTAAAAGGATGCTTGCCACCAAGCCTGAGAACCCGAGTTCAATCCTAGGAGCCTTGTGTTGGAAAGAGTGAACTTACCCTTGAGAATTGTCCCCCTGACTACCACCATATGTGTGCCATGGCTCAAAAATCCCTCTCCAAACATGCAAACAAAATATTTTTAAAACATATTTTGTATTGAATTTTTGTGTATTATATTCAAAATATCTTAGTTCTCTTGATACCCTCTTCCCCATCGGTACCCTCTCATTGCCACCCCCCCACTAGATTTTGTGCATTCTGTCATTTATGTTAAGGTCTATCGAGTCAAGTTAAGATCCCCTGACATCCCCCAGTGTAAGTTCATAAAATGTTGAAAAAGTGATAGCAGATAGAGCAAATTTTAACTGTCTCAGTAATTTTCGTATAGCTTATTGTGGGAAGAAACCTTTAGTTTTAGTTAAGTAAAATGTTATAAAATTCTTAAATTTCAAAAATGTGAGGTAATTCTTACAAATTTTTCAAATTTTGTAGTTTTTGTCATTTCTATTTTCAAGCATGTTATGAATAACGTACTGAAATACACAAAGTCCCTGCCTTAAACGCAGTTAAGCCTTGCTCCTCTGTCTTCTTTCCTTTGGTCATTTTCTTTCAATAGTAGTTGAGTAGCCCTGATTTCTACCTCCAGTGTTGTCTAAAATGCCTTTATATTGATTTCCACCAAAATTTATACTTCAATTTCTCAGTTACCTTTTGAAGTGACCTGCAACCTCCTGGTTATCAGATTGTCCAAGTCCTAATCACTTTCTCTTTTTCTTCTAGTATTTGACAGTTTTTCTGTCTTTTTTATTTTCCCTTTACTTGATTCAATTCTATTACCATATATGTCTTCCCCTGAATTTTTTTCTCCACTCTGATTGTGAGTGTGCTTCTTCTTTGTGGAGTTGTTTTAGTCTTTCAGCGGGCTGCTAAAATTGGAGACAGTATGGGAGTAAATTCTCTTCTCTACCCACACTGTCTGTACCAGCAAGTGCATTTTACCTGTGTCTCAGGACCAGGTTCTGATGCTCCTGTCAGTGGTAGGAAACTCTTTTTCGGAGAACCACTCCAGTGGCGAATGTCTCTTACTTATGAAAATATTTCAAACCTTGCAAGTATGTGGGAGTGATCAAGAGCCATTTTTTACTTAAAATATCCCAAAACCCATGATTGGAATTATTATCTCTCTGCAGATGACTTCCAAATCTGTCACTTTTTCTCCTTCTTGAGCACTAGTTACACTTGTAAAGTTAACTGGGGAACATAATATATAAAAGCCACAACCATGAAAATATATTAAAACTACACTTATCTTCACTTTCTTCTTCATCTTGTTTCCAATGAGATCACTTTTATTTCAACCAATGTTGCTTTAATGTTTTTTATTTTTTTCTCTGTTTTTGTTTTTTTGTTTTTTGGTCTTTTTGAGACAGGGCCTCCCTGTAGCCCCACCTGGTCTGGAATTCACTTTGTAGATCAGACTGGCCTTGAACCATAGAGATCCACTTGCCTCTGCCTCCCGAGTGCTGGGACTAGAGGTGTGCGCCACCAAGCCAAGCCAAGTCTTCCTTCACTGGATTTTCTCATTTCACTAGATATTAAATGTTGCTGATTATAACTTCTTATATTCCAAACTTCACTTTTGCTGTTTCCTCTGGCTTTTATTTTCCTATATAGATGCGTATCGTATTTGTTTTCTTCATCTAAGCTTTATTTCCATTTACTGTCATTCTTTGATCATTGGAAAAAGCTAAAGATATTCTCTTTGATTTTCTTCTTTTAAACCCTTTGTATTGACATCTGGAAAACTCTATGCATATCCCTACTCCTTTATTAATATTTTCCAAACTCTGGTTGATGCAAGTCAGTCCTTTCTGGTAAGTAGTATGGCAAAGACATATTTTAAAAATGCTTTATATGACCTTTTAATACAAAGTGACTGGAGAGCCAGCCACCATTTGTAGCTGCCATTGTGGGGTGCCTCCAAGTTCACTGGCAACAGCAATCTGGCTCACACTTTTATCATTATCTAAAACAAATTTGTACTTTATTATGTGATAAGTAATAGTTGATCTGTGTTCTAACTAAAACAAGTAAAATTTCAAAATGGATTGCTTTTGTGAGGAAATATATATGGCTTAAATTACTTCTAGAATCCTCACTCTCTGAATTAGTTGGTTAAGAAGGAGCATTTAGTCAAGTGTGTTTTCCTTTTTTTTTTTAGTTTTTAATGCTTTATTGAATTTTTATGTATTTAATACAGAACATCTTAATCAACTTCATACTCCCTTCTCCATTGGCACCTGCCCATAACCTCCCACTAGAATTCATACATTCTGTGATTTGTATTAAGGTCTCTCATGTCATGTTAGTGTCCCCAGATGTCCCTCAGTGAAAGTTCATCCACTGAGGTCTAGTCAGCCTATCTAGTGTTCCTCCCTTTAAGAAGATCAGTTCTTCACCCAGCAGTAATTGTCTACTGTTAATTCTTCAGCTAAGATTGGGGTCTGCTGTCCATTTCCACAGTTCTGTGCTGGGTTTTTGCTTGAGTTTGCGTGTGTCTTGTGCATGCTGACACCAGTGCTTTAAGTTCATACGAGAAAGGTCCCAGGAGTCTGTGGGACTCTATTTCCCTAAGGTCATGTGCCTTCTCCCTGGCTCTTACAATTTTTCCACTCCCTCTTCCACAATGGCCCCTGAGCCTGAATGGGTGGATTTTAACACAGAAGCTCAATCCTAGGGCTCACACTCTGTAGACCCTTATTCTCTGCATTTTGACCATTTGTGACCTTTTGTGTTCCTGGCTTTCTGTTGCATGAGAAAGCTTCATTGATGAGAATTGAAAGATGTGTTAGTGTTCTCTTCATCCCTTGTACTATGTTTCATCAGCCTTAGGTGTACAGATTGCATTGTAGATGTTCCACTTAGACTTGAGCAATTCTCAGACAATCTCTGTGTATGACCAGTTTTAGAACTCTAATAATCTCTTTCTGTTGGAAATGAAGCTTCTTTGATGGGTGGTGACTGGGATATTTGTCTATAAATATAAGATACATATTTTGCACATAGCAAGAAATTACATTACTCTAGGGAGTAACGTGATAGTCTTGGGGTTTTCTCTAAGATCCATGAATGCACCAGCTCTGTGTATTTGGCTAAGTTTACAGTACCACACATAAGTTTCCTCCCATTGAGTGGGCTTTAAGTTCAATTAAGTTGCTGTTGATTATCCTCCAGATATAAGTGCCACTACTGCCCCACAATGCCATTTACTGTGTTAGTCATTGATGTGCTTAGTAGGCCTTAGAACTGGAGCTGGACCATCTCTGGTTCCTCCCTTACCAGTGTGCATAGTGCTTTCCAAATCTATGAGAGTTAACCTTCAGGGGAGGTGGCTTCCAGGTCAGTTCCGGCTCCATTACTCCAAATCTTATGACCAAAGTAAGTCCTGTCTTCAGCAATAAGATCTTTTCTTCCAGTTCTTGGAGGTAATCAAGACCTGCGTCAACAGCCTGTGTAATTTTGTGAGTCTCTTGGACTACCCTGGTCAACACTTCAAAGGAAGTTTTCTCCTTTGCACTGTTTCTTGTTATGTAGCTTTCATCTATACACGTGGACTCACATAGAGCTACTGCATGTGTGATTTTTCAGTAGATGTTTGAACTAATATGATTCCCTCTGTTTTTTTATACTAGCTAGGCTTGTTTATTTTTCCTCTCCCTCTCCCTGTCTAACCCTCCCCTCCACACCCTCCCCATTTAAAATATCTTCACTTTACTTTTTAAACATTTGTCTTTGGGTTTGACTGTCAGGAAGAGTTTTTATGAACTAATATTATGTATAATATTTGAAGAGATGATGTGGATTCTTTATAGTGACAAAGGAACCATTTTATAAAATGATACAAAAGAGCAAATGTCTAGCTTACTTCTCTGAAGCAGCCAGTATGAGATTATCTGACTATTGCATAACCTTTTTATATTTAAGAAGACTTTACTTCTGAATACTGCCAAAATCACTTTTTCATAGAAAAATAAGTTAATAGCCTCATTATGTACTAGTGCAGTGTTTAAGTTTTTTAGGTGATTCTAATGAAAAGTCTAATGCTGTGACTAGTAATAATCAGATATATAGGGATTAGAGACACATGTGCAAACATCTAAGTGTTAGTTGCATGAAAAATGAGTTTTTCTGTATAAAACAGTATATTTTAAAATAAAATGTAGATCTTTTTTAAAGGTTAAAATCTCATTCAATTTTATGTCTATATACTGAGTACAGTATTATATAACTATTAATTCAACTGTGAACCTAAAAATTTACAGCCAATTTTGAAAGAGATGCATCTTTGCTCTAGAAAATGCTATTGAATATGTGCATCTTAGCTCAGTAGAAATTGCTTGAATATGTCAATGATGTTGTAATGAAATGCTTCTTCTAATCATGTTGTTATTAAATAAATAATAAAAAAGTAAAGAATAGTCAAATGGTGGAATTTCAAATTGCAAAATCTCAAGCAATATGAGAGACTGATCATCACTAAATAGTTATGAATAACTTCCTTTTAGAAAGACTTTCCTATATGGTTAGGATTTATTCTATAAATGAAACAGAAAAACAGTTCCAAATAACAAAATAAATTGAGTTCTTACAGAGATGGGGATCATGGGTATCAAGCAGAAGGAATTGAGGGAAGCTGATACTACAGTAGGGATTAGGGTCCAGACCATAAAGAGAGTCCAGTGTCGTGTGAAAGGATTTTAAAATATCCTACAAGAGGTAGTTGGCAAGATGTCAGTTCAAAGGACTAGATGGTTAATATTACATGATTTGTAAGCTCCATTGCTTCACTCACAACTATTCGGCTTAGTATCATAGTATGAAAAAGTAGCAATATGTTGTGCATAAGCAAACGCGTGTCACCGAGTTCCATGAGACTGAATTGAGAAAGCAGGTAGGCAAGATTTGGCGTGCACAATATAGTTTTCTGACCTCTGTCCTAGGGATTTGGGAGCTGGTTGATGGTTTCTAAGCAAAGAGGAAAGGTAATTAAACTAAAACTGAATTAGGACCATTAAAAAAAGATAGCAAAGGAAGAGAAAAAATGAATAAAACTTTGAAGGAGAGCTCTTTCAGTTTATAGAAAACTCAAAGTAGAGGAAAGATCTGTTCTTTCAGATTCTTGAGCCTAGATCAAACTGCTGATAGTGATGGAAGCAAAGTCTCAAAAATTGGCAGGCTGGAATGATAGGTGTAACCTAAGTAATACGAATTTCATAAAGGCAAATCTCAGATCTTTCATTGAAAAAGCTCCAGAGCATTTAGCAGTACTACATACTACTTGGAGATTTCAGCTGACTACACATTCTATTACTTGATGAAAGAGCATAGTAAAATAACAATTTTGTGTGTATGTGTATATGTGTGACCATGTTTTTGTGTGCATACCACAGCACATATGTGGAAAGCAAAGGACAACAACCTTCCCTGTCTATCCTCATTTTCCGCTTTATTTGAGACAAGGTTTCTTTGTCATCTGCTACCAGGATAGTTCACCACTGAATTTCTGCAGTTTTCTCTGTCCCTGCTTCTCTCTCTAGGTACTTGTGTTGGGAGCACAGACGTGCTACATGTACTACCAGGTATGACTTTTACATGGCTTCTTAGGTTTCAAACTCAGGTCCTTATGCTTACGTATCAAGTAACTTAAAACTGAGCCATCTCCCTAGCCTGAAAAAGGCACTGAAATCATCTCAAAAGCAACTTTGGAACAATAAGGGTTAAAATTTATTATTTTTGAAAGGACACAACTGTATTCCGAATTTAAGAAAATATCGTTCTCTGTATTGCTTAAATATAATTACATTCTAGAAAAACTATTTACATGTATAATTCTAATTAATTTATATGAAAATTACAAATGATTATAATAATACAATTATTATAAAGGAAGAAAAATCTTGTGTTGATACAAATTTTATATTTACTCTTTGCTAAATAAATGTTCAGGCATTTAAGTATTAAGTAAATATAGTACATATATGTTCAAAGTATAATCTAATGAAGTATATATATGAGTATAATGCATGTCCAAATATATTTCTGCATAGTACACATGATACATCAAGGAAAACAAATGATATTGGATAAAAAAATAAACATTTCCTACTTGGAATGTATGTATAACTCATTCACTTATGGCAAATATATTAGCTGACTTAACTTTCATTTGATGGAAAGCATGCTTTACAGAAATGCTTGTTACATCTATGTACATAGCTTTTAACCTAAGAACGAGTCATGTGCAAATAGCTTTATTACTTGATTGTTGAACAGGTTTCTGCAGAGCACAAAAGGCTGGTAGTCTAGGTAACAACTTTTCCCCTATCTTGAGACTTTACTTCTCTTTTTGTTGCTTTATATTTCTAGTAATAAATCTGATAAAGCTGATTCACTTTTATCATATCATGAAGGAATGTTTGCAACTTTGTATGGTTTTATAAAAGTGATACACATGTATAAAATTAGCATGACCATTTCTGAAAAGAGCAACATAGTTATTTCATATTTTTCATTTAGGAGACACTGCTCAATTTAAATATTTTCAAAATGAAGATTCAATTAATGCTATGTATTTCTGTTACCCAGGTATAGATCAGGTTTAATCTGCCTTACAGCCTTGTAAACATTTTTGAAAAGTTTATTAATTTAGTTTTATATTGCATCATGCTAATTACCTAGTGCTCTTCTTCTGGAGGGACTAAAGACCTCATCAGCTTACAGAAATCCATGAACAATTGAATTTGCACCTGCGCTATTGTCAACTGCTGCTAAGCAACTTTGGTTCTGCTGTTGCCCAGTTTCTCCTTGTGCTTTGTTACTGGTTTTTTTCTTAGATTCCGTAAGGTTAATAATATTAAGTAATATCACATAAATAGTGGGCTGGCTTGAGAATGATTTTGTGATAGCTTCTTTCCAGGGGTTTTAATCCTGATTATTTAACCACAAGCTATCATCAGCTAGATTCTTGACAGAGTCACTCCATCTGATGCTTTCCTTAATGTGTTCACTCTTTCTAAAGAGGAATGTTCTCCGTATGAACAAAATTTCCTTCTTGTGTGGGCTCTTTTAATAATTCTCATAACAGTGTACCACAAATATAGTGGTATCCATTCTAGGCTTCCTATGATTTTTGATACTGAATCTATGAGAAGGTTCTCATGTGTTGCCTATGTTGTGAGATTTGATTCTGTAATACCAGTTAAAATCTTGCTATTAAGCAAAACAATGATATTTTCAAAAGCCACATTCATTGGGAACAATTTATTTTAAACAGTTTATACTCTAGAACATAAGACAGTTTAACTTAATATAGAACAGTATTTAATTTAAAATATTTAACTTAAATGAAGTGCCCTAGGTGATCTCATGAACCACCCCCACCTCTGACCCAGAACTCTTAGATTTCTTCATCAATTGAAGTTGAGTTCTTTTATTGGGAAAACTAAATAAAAACATAGAACTTTTCACATACTTTTTATTCATTTCCTGTTAAATGTTACATGGTATTTGATTTTCATAATCAACTTATGTAGTTAGTAGTTAAAAAATTCAAGAACAAAACCAAATCTAAACAGGTGGTTTGCAGTGAGGAAACAAAATAAGCTTTTTTTTTTATTATTATTGCAAACCAGGACAATGCTCTTTCTATTACACATCACTTGGGTAGAATAAAGTAGACAGCTCATGCTGAGAAAACGGAGATGTAGAGAATGCAAGAGCTAAAAGGCAGACAATGCACTCAGTAGTGTCTGAGGCATGCATCCCTGAACACTATGGAGAGCCATCCCACTTGAATGAATAAAGGCCATGAGCTTATCTGTTGCTTGCTTTCAGTTTGGAAAGTCATTTTGTAAATTGAGCATCATCTTTCTGGTTAAATTTATAAAGTCCTTTATTTCCCCTATGCTACATGTATTTGTAAAAAGAAGTTTGTGGCAGTTACTTTTATTGCAGTATATCTTTCCTCTCATTTTAAGCACAGTTTATGGAAAATAGAAATATTTGTGATCATGCTGCTATAGCTGTTAGAGTCATTTAATCATCTCCTTAGATTCTGCTACTGATGCCAACTTAATGGATTTCGTTACATAACTTAAAAATTAACCTGAAATGTTTAAGTCTTAATTTGGTGAGTTTTAGTTTTTCATTCTAAATATGTTTTTAAACTATAGTCATAGATTTGCCAAGTCTTATTTATTAACAAAAAAATCCCATGTTACAAAAAAAATGTTCTACATATTTAATGTGAATCAAATGCTGTCTACTTAATATGTGAATTCAATAGAAAATTGATACTTGATAAAAGGCATTTCTTCATATTTTTCTATTTAATTGACACAAAAAACTAGCATTTGAGTAACGGAATTTTTGAGAGGACTGATAACACTGATATATTCTATTGTAGAGGTTTTGGGTATGAGGTGTGTTTTGCATTAAGTTCCACACGTGATCATGTGCCTTCTGGAAGGTTTCCAGAACGTA
Organism: Nannospalax galili; assembly: GCF_000622305.1. Taxonomy (NCBI): domain Eukaryota; kingdom Metazoa; phylum Chordata; class Mammalia; order Rodentia; family Spalacidae; genus Nannospalax; species Nannospalax galili. The sequence continues at coordinate 2,738,074 of NW_008356327.1, forward strand.
GTCTGAAAGGTACTGTTACTTCCAACTTATGCCACTGAAATTAAGATCTATTCCCCAGAGAAGACAAATGAATTAACACAGTATGCTTTATGCACAGTGAAAACAAACTAATCTAGGTTACTGCTTAGCTTAGAACTGAAGAAAGGGCAACAGCATATAGCTGCAGAAGATTGAGTGCATTCTGTTTTCTATAAATATAGGATAAATGATTTATTTAGGTAGCTTTGTTTTAGGTCCTGAACTGCAAAGTTTCTCTGAAGATGAGGATGCTACATTCCAAAGCCACACTCTCTTGTCTTTTCATTTCCCTCATTTGCAACTTATTATAACACAAAATATAGGATGGTCAATGATAGGAGGAAATTACATTAAAAATCAACAAACGTGTAGCTTGCCTCTTTGTATGTAGCAAACTCATTTAAACATTAAGAAATCATCAATCCCATTTTTTTAGCAAATAAATAATAATCACTCAAACATGAAGCAATAGTCAAATACTAGAGGATCCTGGTGACGAAGACAGGAGAAATAATAGAAATGTGCACCAGGGCTGTTGGTATATCTTATAGGGAATATCTAGAAAATTAGATTAATCAAGGAGCAGACATTTGGAAGAAAGTTTGTGTGAATGCCTGACAGTCTTGCTCTTTCCCTCATTTCAGATGTTGGCAGGGTAGCAGGCAGCTCCAAGGGAAATGTGCTCCTTTCATACTTGAGTAATTGATGAATTGTATGCAATATGCAAATGAGAATCCATAAATCTTATGAATGACAGCTTAATTTATGTGAGCCTTAATGAATGCAGGATTAGATTTTAATTAAATATCCTCAAAGGCACCCTGAGTAGTAGATTTTTTTAGGCCTTGTTTTTTGAAGACTTGTTTCTCAAGCAATGCATTTAACAAAAGCAGAAAATTGGGCAAAGAATTTAGCTTATATTTTAATAATAAGAATCGTGTTGTTTTACTGAAGCAACAGCAGATAAAGTGATAAGCCCTTAACAAAAATATATGTGGTTCTCTTTATTTTCTTTACATTTGACTAAATTTGATTATTTTTAATTACTATTGCTCTCTGATATCATATGCTATTTTAATTATAATAAAGTTATTAAAACTCTACCAAAAATATTCTATTACTGAAGAAATGTTTAATAAAAGATTATATTAGGTAAACATTTAAAGTATCAAATATAATTGGAACAAAATAAGGTCTTCTTAAACAGATATTTCTTTTATCAAAATTGCCTCTCTAGATAGTACTTAATGAGATAAGATGATAGATAAGACTATTTCATACACAATATTTAATAAGGAGAACTGCTTACCAAAATGAGACTGAAATGTTGTATTCTCCTGTGGAACCATTATGTCTTAATTCTCCTTAATATCTGAACTTGAACTTGAATATAGTTGCTTCATATTGAGTTTTTTTAATAAAGAGCATTTTACCCTTTGCTGGATGTCTACTTGTTTTGTATATGATTAAAACGAACATTTGATTTAGGGTTTAGAAAAATCAACATCTATTCCTTCCATTTGAAGTGTTTCTTTGTGACAACACACTGAGCTTCCATTTTCAGTTTTCATCAATTGTTCCAACTAAATCCATGTTAAGTCTCAAACTTAGGCTATGTGAATTTAGGTAGGAAAAAGGATGCACTTTTCCCTTGTAAGTGAAACTAAATTTCATAGTTTTGAATGTAGTTTGTTTTCCTAAACTCGTTGTAAGGCATCGAGAAGGGACGTTTATAGTCTGCTACCAAGGCTTTGATCCTCAGCTGAGGTTCTAAGGTAGGAGTGTCTGCGAAGGCCTGGGAATTGCAGGCGTATTTTTGCATTGATGGCTTTGTATCCATTTGTGACAAGAGGATCCATAACATTCAACAGCTTCTCCAAAGGGATTGATTCCTTATCCAAAAAGATAAATTGCTGTAATGCAATGATAATCGCAACTACATACCCTTCTAAACCAATGTGTAAGTATGTAAAATCAGAAAAAAAAAAAATACAATCCAGACACCTTAATCAATGAAGCAGCTTGTTAGAGATCAATGACAGTTAAGTATACATACTTTACACTTTCTACGAGTACTATTTAACATTGCATCATCTTCAAAGCAATATCTAAGCAGAATACCCTGCGTTTTTGTATTGTTTTCAATCACAATGTTCATCTCAAATACTGTGATGAATTTAGGAGCTTTTATTTTTTTAACATAAGTACCATGTTTTTAATCTAGTCATGCAAAACTTATCTACCAATGAAAGCTGTCTGGAAACTCACAGTGAGGTCCAGGCAATCTTTCTGCTTCAGCCTCCCAAGTCTTAGCATTACAGGAGCCAAAGATCATGTCCAGCTTTAAAATGGAATGTTGCTTTTTGAATTTCTTAAGTAAAACAAGCAATTTTACATCTCTATCCTAGGACAGAAGATCTACTAGGAAATTTCTATCACTAACAAGTTCAGTAAGATTCAAAATGGATGGATTTGGTATACTATCATATCATGGTATGATATGGTGAGGATAAAGACAAAACTTATTGAACGTTTTTAAAATCAAGGATCCAGAATGTCATTAAGAAAAGCCACAAAGAAAGACAGCATGCTCACTTTTTATCACATCTCTTCCTTGTTTATAAAATAAAAACCCATTCAGAGAAAATAGCATGGGTGAATTGTACAGGCCAAACTATATTTAGTGATATATATATATATATATATATATAT
>NW_008356327.1:2740831-2763309 GCF_000622305.1 Nannospalax galili
ATAATCTTGTAATTGTCTATGAGTATACTTCCTACTGTCTATATAATAAATATAGTGATAATAGTTATAATGCTTAGCATTATTTAAAGCGTTCGAGAATGCATTCATAACATTGATTTATAGTACACCTCTCAGAATGTAAAATGCTTTTACATAATGTTAAGAATATTTTTATAAAAATGGATATTATATTTCTTTCTTTCTAGAAAACTTTTAAGGATGGGAAATGTTGGAACATTTGGAAGTAAATAAAAACAACGTTAAAAATAATTCATCATACTAAAAATACAGTGAAATAATTTAGTAGAAAATGTGGACTGGTTCTTTCTTATTCTTAATGTCATTAAGAAAAGCCACAAAGAAAGACAGCATGCTCACTTTTTATCACATCTCTTCCTTGTTTATAAAATAAAAACCCATTCAGAGAAAATAGCATGGGTGAATTGTACAGGCCAAACTATATTTAGTGAAAAAAAAAATTGGACAGGGTGGATGAAATAAAAATACATTGACCCTTGATTGTAGCATTGCTATCAGATGCTTTTAAAATCAAGCTGGTTTTAATGTATGCAGAGTCAGATAATTATAGAATTTGGAATACCCTTAGTTACCAAATCAGTAAAAGTGGCATTTAAGTGGTTGGCCCTTTAATTCAGAGCTCTTAGTAAATGGAAATATGTTTATCTCTTACCTCCCCTAGTGATAATTATCATTGTATTGTTGGATCACATTTCTTGACTCTTGTGTAATTTAGCTCTGTCAGCATTAATCTCTTGAATGTTCACATCAGTGGAACTACATGTCTGCTTAATATTATGGAGGTTAGGTGCTTGTCATCCTACTTAGAGAAAAACAACAGAAAAATATACTGCCATATTAGGAAAATGCAGTGTCAAGCCTCTGGCCTGATAGCTGAATATTTATAATTTAGTGAATCATATTTTGAAATGGATTTGTGCTTTCTTTGTGTAGATTATATTGGATTTGTTTCTTAAATATGTGCAGATAACTCCCCCCATTACTATTATCATTATTCTTTCTTTTAAAGGAAATATTTGGGATAATGAAGAAAAATTAGAAATACTTTTATAAGACAGGTTTATATTTTCTTTCCATATATGATAATAACTATGTTTACCAAGGTATAGGAACATTCTGACAGGTGTGACAGATAACTGTTTGATATAAGGTCATTACTATAAGGAAAGAGTTGTCTGAAAGTCATTATAGTTAGTGCTGATAAGAAAAGTTCAGAGAAAATACTGTGTGGTATAATGTATCATATTATTACTTTCATATTGATATACATCTTTCACATAGGTAGCAAAGCAATGACAAAGGAAGATTTACTGGAGACATTTATGTGGACCAAGCTCCCAGGTCTGCAATTTTATCTTTACATTGTGAACTAGTTACCAAGCAAGGAGATTCATATTTCATTAAAACACCAATAGTATTCTTTATAGAATCTGAAAACTAAAACACTGTGTAGTGCTTTTGAATTTCAAATGGATGGATTCCATTTATATTACATTTTAATTTAGTTAGTCAAACACATTTGCTAAACATGATCACAGGCTAAGCTGTGAACTAGACATTACGGCTGAAAATAGGGCAGCAAAGTATGTCTCATGCCTGACAGAAATGCAAACATATTATTCCTAGAAAATTATTGAAAATTTGATCAGAGAGTGTACAAACGTTTTCTTATCGATAAGACCATAAAAATCTAAAGCTTTTTACCCTGGCATTCTCCTAGAGGGTATTGTTTACTTTTCTCTCTATCATTTATCAAGCAAAATCATATTGAATTTCCTGATTAGGCAAAGATCCTCTTTACAGTAGGCCCTTGACCTTCACTGGCCCATTTTGAAAACATTTCCCCTTATTTCCCTGTAGCCTGTAAATTTTAAATATTCAACATTCTTTTTAGAGAAGACTTCTCTGTCCTACAAAACTGAAGGAACCATTCAAATAGTCTATTCTCTTTTAATTTCAGATCATTCCACTGTATAATAAGCTTTCAATTAATGTTGAAAGTACCAGTGTACAAACAAACAAACAAACAAACAGAAAAACAAATGTAGGCTGGAGAGATGGCTCACTGGTTAAGAGCACTGTTTTTGCAGAGGATCTGGGTTCAGTTCCCAGCACCAACATAGCAGCTAACAACTATCCTTAACTCCAATTCCAGGGGCTTTGATGCCTTTTTCTGACTTCTACAAGCATTGCACAATGTGCGTGCGCTTATACACATGAACACAATACACTCATACACATGAAGTAAAAATTAAAAATAAAATATTAAAAATGACAAATGCACAACTAGAAGTGGAAACATTTAATGAAATGTAGTGAGATTTCCCTAGGAGACAACTTTTAAAATATTTGATCTTATGATTTACCGAACTCATAGAAACTCTGAGCATGGTCCTGAAAGTATTTTAACTTCTGGAACAAGTTTATGATACTGTTTTGGTATGTAATTGTAATATGAGCACAAAAGTAGTTAGATTGATAATAATTTTGTGTATTCATTTGGTAAAGAGACTGAAGGGTCAAAAGAAGAGGCTTGAGATGCTTCAGTAAGGTGTGGGTCCTGGGGTTTCCTTGAGGAGTTAATCTAGGAATGACGTAAGCCATTCTGGTGGTGAGTCAAAGGCAACCTTTCAAAGGTGGCCTACAAAGGCTTCATGCTTCATTTATTTCTCTCCTTAAGAAATTACACCGGAGTTTGCAGTCTCAGAGATGCAGCAGCCTCTTTCATCTACAAATACTCATAATTTAAGCTTTTAACCTTTTTTAGCAATAAATTCTTACAGAATGTAGTCTCATTGAAAGTAAATACTGATAGCTGTAGATGTAGATGATGTAGTCAGTGGCTTTGGTGTCAGTGAGAGGAATTAGGCAACCAAGAAAAAAGTGCCACTGGAAGAGGAAATAGGACAACTGTCAAATTATCATTCTCCAAAGCTTGTTTTGGCTATTACTCAAAGTTTCTTTCTGATTATTTTTATTATAAAAGCAACTAGTAATATAGGTAGGATTGGGAAATGTGGATAGGATAGCTAGTTATCAGAGTAACTTAAGATCCTGAAGAAATAAGCACCTGTTTAATGAAGAACAAACAAAAGGAATGAGAAACAACATATTTGAATATATTATCAGCTAACCCTAGTATTAGAGATTACAGTGAAAGAAATAATACAATTCAGATTCAAAGCAGAGGCTAACAGTAAGTGAGCAAAACTCTTCACCAAGTATCAGTGTCCCTTTTATCCTGTATGTGACAAAGTTTGTGTAGCTTCCTTCTGACCACTGAAGGGACAAAGATTTGAAGGAACACACTTACTTGCTTCTGTTAATAAACCTTTCCCTATGTTTAACCAAAATATGCTCATTTTTATCTATGAATTTACAGGTGAAAGAGATAAATTCAATATTGTATTAGATTTTGCTACTCTTTACTAAATGCTTTTTGGTTCTATTCTGTCCCCAGCTCTTCATAAAGTTGCTACTTTCCACATTGAATCATACTGTCTTTTTTCTTAATTTGTTCTGAAAGTTGAAGCCTTCATACAGGCAGTTGATCTTTCCTCGGGATTCACCAAGTTAAAACGCTCTTTTCAAATATCTATTCACAGAGTTCAATGGAGATCTCAGGTAGAAACAGATGAGTCAGAAGGGCACAAACTCTAGGTTCTGCTCGCTGCAGTGTATGCATATTACCATACTTGATTTCTGCGATTTCTGTTTTTTAAAAAAAGTTCTTTAAATGAAATATCTAGATTACATTTTGACTGAAGAAAAAAAGCAATGTTAAAACAAAGTTCTGACTAGTATGTTCCATGATCAGTATGCTGTCTTAAATGTAGTCGGAAAATTCATGGAATGTGACAAAATGTAAGTTGCTGTTGAATTCTTTATTAAATGTCAGGTATTTTTTTTTCCCTTTGACTTTATATTTCTTTTCCCTTGAGAATTATGAAATGGACAAGTTAATTGGAATTATGACAGAAAACTTAATTATAGCAAATGTAAAGAATAAACAAATCTAAGAGATGCAGTTATGTTTGTACATTAACAAATATAATCAAGCCATTTATAGTTTCTGATTCTTTTCCGCTTATAAACTAAATAGCAGACAAGGAAACAGAATGACTGTGTGTTTGTGAGTAGTGATGTGTGTGTGTGTGTGTGTGTGTGTGTGTGTGTGTCTGCGTTCCTTGTAATCTCTGAGAAACTGTGTTTTCATTTCTGGTCACCACCTTAGCAACTAATCAATGAGGCATGAGCTGCTATCTGCAATGAAAGAAATGAAAAATAAACCACAGATAATCCCTCAGTTAAAAGGTTATTCTGTGTGATAAAAGCTATTTTGTTAATTTATTTACTTACTGGTACAGTGCGATAAAGTAGACGTACAATTAGGGAATTCTTGTTGAAAGGATTTTGAAGGGCAATGATGACTTCATATTTGATATAAAAGAATATTTTTAAGCTAGATTTTACTGCTCATAATATTCTGCTTTAATTTGTTTTAGTTCATTTGGTAATTTAAAATATTTAGATATGTACATAATACATTTGATTACTGAAGGAAAATAAAATAGTCTTCTCAAATGAATGTATGCTATTTCTTCCTTAAAAGTGGGACATAATCTTTTGAAATGACTATTCCTGTATTTTAATATTTTCTCTTAATTATTTGAATGGTGTCTACATTTTGATAACTGTGAATTTCTTTCTTCTCTGTATGGGTCATGCAGGAGGTATGCTATTAGTTTCCTTTTCATTACCAGACAATTGAATATAGGGGAAGGAAAAAATATAGAACAATGGTTTTACATTTAAAGACTTTGTATTTTTGAACAGAAAATATGTATTAGTTCCTCTATTAACAGAATATGGAATATCCCATGGTACTATGGAAGTAGAAGGAAGTGGGTATGCAATGTGGAATTGTAGAGATTAAGAAAGACTTTGAGGAGAATTGGTGTAGGATTTCATGTGGACAGTTGAAGGAAAGGGCATTTGAGACTGAAGGGTTAACATCTGTACAACATACAATGATGAAAGCAATCAGGTACCAATTGTGATATGTTCAATTTTGAGGTCCTTGAATACCGTGGCAAGAAACTTAGTAGATTTTCAGAAAGCACAGCAAGCGTTATGTTGTCCATTCAATAATAATCAATTAGGACAGTATTAACAGCTAAGGAAAAGAATGAACGGACCTGAGATCAGGTAGAGGAATCAGAACGAAGAGAGTGAGTTGAGAAGTAGCTGAGAAGTAGAAGTGAAGGAAGCTGGTGACCACCCATTTGAGAAATATAAAGAGCACGGAGGAGAAGGAGGGACAGGAAGACCACCTGGATTCTGGCTTTGGGAGCTGACAAGTGGTGATGTATTGCTAGAGATATGGAATCCAATAGATAATGAGATGCACGTTTAAGATGGAAGTTAAGAACTGCACATGAGGCATCTTAAAGTGCTTCTGTACAGTCCAGATATGCGTTACACCTGCAGGAAGGTGGATATGGAACTTAAGCGAAAAAGGGAAGCATCATTTCTACATTCGCAGAAGTTTATTTTAATGATTGATAAATTAGATACCATGTCATTTTTTTTATTTTGAGAGGGTAAGTTATTGGTTGAAGAATTAGCTTTTAGTATCATTTAATAAAACAAACACAATAGTTCTATAAAATCCAATAATTAACCCAGCAGACTGCAAGTATTTTTACATATTCTGATTGGTGCCCTCATCTCATAGGAGATAGACTGATAGACTCTCATGACCGCTGAGTGGAGAGGTGGAAAGAACATTGAAGAGGAGAGAGAAGGACAGCCTGGTATAACTCCCTCTGCTCTTGGAGTCAGAGGAGTGATGGTTTATTACTAGAGACATGCTGACAATAGGTGATAAGATGTGGGGTCAAGGTACTCGAAAATCACTAGTAGATAACTATTAAAATTAGGTAATTTAACGGTATCCACAGTCAACATTTAACAGTTAACATTAACATTTTCGTGTGATGTCTTTACTCAGAGGAACTCAGCAGGGTAGGCAGAGGAAGGAAAGTGACACAGGTAGAAACGGATGAAGACAAAGTTGGGAAGACTGCATCTCTGAACATTATGAAATGCAACTTATCTCTTGCCTTTATTCTCTCTGTTCACATTCCTCTAACTGACCATTTCATAACAATATTAATGTACTTGATTATTTAAGATTTTAAAACTGTATCTCCTGTAGCACTCTTAAAGAGAAGGAAAGCTGTGTAGTCCAAAACCTACATGACGTGCCAAGAACAGACGGCTAATAAATGATGCCTTCTCCTTTTGATCCATGGCAAAGTGACCTTTGTCCTTATTATTCCGAGGTGTCAGGATATAATGAAATAAGTACAGGCTTTGAAGTCTGAGATCCATAGACCTGACATGGAAATCTGAAATTTATGAGCCGCACTATTGGGCCAATCTGCTCTAATTTTCTCATCTGAAAAATGGAAAGAATATATGCTGTAAAAAGCTGGGATTTAAACGAGATAGATATTTTCCTTAGTACAAAATAAGTTCCCTGCACAGATTAGTTTTTCTTTTTTCCACAGTAAAGTCACAATTTTAACTCCCTGCATTTCTAAACTGGTTGAGACAAAAGAACAGTGGAGCCAAGCATCCAAGCATCAAAGGTTAGCTGCTTAGGCAAAATTTCTCCATTTCATTATCTTCATCTCTTTTGATTTTAAAAGGCATAAAAAAAACCTCCTATTTATTTTTCTCCTAGGGAGTTTCAAGAGATTGTTTGAAAATTAAGCTAATATTTTAACTGTTCTTTAGTGATATTTCCTTATTAGTACTTGGAAGGTCAGCTTAAGACCTCTATTTTCATAAGGAATCTTGAATGTATTTAGTAATGTTGAACTAGTCTTTTATTATTTGTATTTAGTCTGGTCTTCTCTAAACTGTGTGTACAACATCACTAGAGCTTCAAATGAACCTACACTAACCTTCCCCTACATATTAGTCCATACAAAACCAAATCACACTGAGCAACCAACTTATGCAATCTATGGGGGAAAAAGTTGTTATTGATAAGCTATTATTAAAAAGGGATTTTGGGATTTTTTTGCTATTTGATTCTGGAAAAGAAGCATTTTAAAGATGATATTTTCTAGAGAAGCTTTTATCCTAGACTTTTTAATATAACAATCTCTATTTCTTCAGTTCATATTTTGAAGTTCTATTATATGTGACACAGTTCTAATTTTTTTCTCATTGATTGGTGAGGCCTGAGTCTATCATGACAAAGATTTCACACATGATCTAAATCTATCATTAGAACCATGGAAACTGTTTATGAAAAGGTATCATAGAAAGTAACTCATATGGAATACTCTTTGGGCAAATATGCTACATGTGAGCACCAAGTTAAAGCTTGCAGAAGGAGATGAAATAATAAAGCAAATATTTGATGATGCATTTATTTTTAAATATCTATACAGACATTTTAAGAGTGTCAAAATGATAAACAATTTCTCATTATTATATCACTGTTCTTAATTTTAATAACATAGTTGTTCATTAAGAGATTTAAATAGACAGAGTCATATGTATATCTATTATATTTATGAATATTAGAAATTATGTTGACCTCAATAATTATTTCTGGGTATAGTCACCTTTTAAGAAAATTATTTGGCTGTAGGATATAGGATAACACATTTGTGAAAACAGGCTTAAAGCAGGAATGCCAACATTATTTTGAATAAAAGGGGTACAATTGCTGCTTCTGTTACATGTCAGCTCCCTACTATGCTTTGGTTGCAGAATTAATCAAAATTTATGTAGTAGATTTAATCAATTGTGTCTTCATGATTTTCTTGTCTATAAAGAACATGGAAATTTTTCTTACATAACATCACCTTTTAAGACAGTTTACTATGAGAATTTAGTTAAAATATAAGATCATCTAAATCTGCAATGATTTAAACCATCTGTTCCTAGTTAATATAGTAAGTAACTTTATATTGTATTATTTGTGGGATTCAACCTTATCTATAAATACACTTTGGTGCTGATATAATTTTAAGAGAACAATAATTTATTTCTGTCAGCTACCAATTACTCCATGTTTTATGCATGTTTAGACCATTGAATTAATTTCTGAAACAATAGAAAGAAATTCTTTGCTAGAAATAGCCTGCTTTTGCCTTGGCTTTGTGGTAGAATGACATTAGGGAGCATATATATAGTTGTTGAACCTGATTGCTTTAGCAGCCCTGGAGTTGATAGGATCAGGTTCCAGCTTGCCCTGCTGGGTCAACCTGGACCCAGTCCTTTAAAGAGAAAAGTTCAGGGAAAGTTCACTTCTATTGTTTTGCCATGGTTACAAAACAGAAAGTAGAAAAAAAGGAGAAGAAAAGAAGAAACCTTGGGTTTGTGACCTGTTTCAGCCATGAACCTTCCATTGGGTTCTTTTCATTTTTCTGAATTAAACATTGCAACAGAGAAAATTAAAACTTACAATAGTTTATAAACAAATTTAGTCCAAAGTACACTGTATTATCACTTGTAGGTAATCTTTGGACATAACTGAATGACGTTAAAACCATTGCAAGGAGTATTTAGATTAACTTAATTTAATTTAAAGTGCTGTTTAATTTCTTCCCCACTAATGAATTAAAATTTGTAAGGCTGCCATGATATAAAAGGATTGTTTATTGATTTGGGAGGTTAACTGTAATATTTTTCAAATATTTTTAAATAGTTTAAAGTAATTCAACTTTGAACAAATATTCTGAAATAATTGTTTAAATGAAAGGGAGCGATCCAAACTGAAACATCTTTGTTTGAGAATTTTTGTTTACATATGTAGTAAGAAGTTGAGATATGTAGTGAGTTACTCTGTGCTCAGTCAGAGAAGTCTCTGGGTCTCTTTTGGGCATAAGAAAAAGTTAAAATCAATTTCAAATCCTCAACTTTAGGCTACTAGATGTTGAAATTTTTGTTCCAAAAAGATTCATCCAATATTAGTTCTGAGGGATGTCGTGCAATCCATTTTGCTTTGCACTTGATCCTCCGAGCATGTGAAATGTCCAGGCTAAAGCAATACAACAATAGCTGCAACTCATAAAACTGCCACCTGATGATAATCCAGTACATTGTGTACATCTTATTTTAAATAATTTTAATTAATATGCAAATAAAAAATGATTTCAAGTGAAAGCTGAGTTTTCTGGAAAATATTATTTATGTAAGAATGAATATTGTAATGAATTTTGAGAGGTTTACAACATTAGATATATCTCTTTTAGAAGTACATTATAGGTCTTTTTATAATTGGTATCATAATATAAAAATCCCTGTGGTATTGTCTTTTTGCCCTGTATCCTATATCCCAGTATTTAGCTTCTGAAGTGAAAGGGGTGGGGATCCTATAGGGTCAAGATAGGAGAGTGAGATGAATCCCTCTAAGTCTTTGAATAACACTATCTATACTATGCACACGTTTGTTTAATGACCTTTACTGTTTTGATTGGCATAGTCTGTTTGCCTTGAAATTTCACCTATGCCAAACATAAGAATGTATTTTTCTCATAATCTAGATAGACTATAATGAAGGAAAAAGTCAACAATTTAGCTGGACACAGTGGCACACATCTTTAATCCCAGCACTAGAGGGGCAAAGGCAGGCAGATCTCTAAGATTCTGAGACCTAGGCCAGCATGAAGTGCATAGTGAGTTCCTGGCCAGTTGGGGCTACAAGGCAACTTTGTCTCAAAAAAAAAAAAAAAAAAAAAAAAAAAAAAAAAAAAAAAACAGAACAGATAAAAGTCAGCAATTTAAATTGTTTTTGTGAGCAGTAGAGAGAAGATATAAAAATTGTTCATAAATTTGATCATGCATTGTGTTTATTAAAAATCACCTACAGGCCATACTTCTCATGAATGCTTTTTTCTAACATATTAAAATCATAAACATTTATAAATTTTAGATAATTTTTAAGTTTATGTGTATTAGCATTTTGTGTAAATAGATGTAAGTGCACCATGTGCCTGAAATGCTTGCAGAGGCCAGAAGATGACATTGTGTTCCCCAGAACTGCAGATACAGATGGTTGTTAGCCACAATTTGGGTGCTGAGACCCAAACCCCAGTCCTCTAAAAGACTAACCAGTTCTCTTAACTGTTGAGAAATCTCTCCAGCTCCTAAATTGATAAATCTTAAATCACCTGTATACTGTATAATATTTCAGAATCTGAAAGACAGATTAAACAAAAACTCAGGTTTCATTTACATCATCTACACATTTGCAATGTGGCTTATTTATGCATCAAAATTAGGAAACATTTAACTTGCTGAAAGTTTAATATTGTTTTTGATAACTTTTGAGTGAAATGAGAAGCTTCTTGCTTCTTAGATAACTTAGATATCAGGCAGCTGATAATAAGAAAAGTATGACTTATAAATTCAGAGGTCATTGAGCCCTTCATCCGCCTCCAAAAAAGACTTACCTCAACCCTTCAAGATAAATGGCTGCCTTTTGCTGTTAAAAGTCTTCCAGAGAGGAGTCTGTGGAGACATTCCCTGATAGTCTGTTCTAATGTTTAACTGCTCTAATGAGAGGAAGAACTGTTTTTTTCATATCTCATCTACATCCCTCATTGCAGTTTAAAGGTTGATACTTGTTTTTAATGTTATTTTCCTCTTCTTTATTGCTGTGTGAAGAGTTAGTAATAAATCTTATGCATTTTCAAAAATCCAGCCCAGAGCATTACTAAATATATATTTCTTATCTTCAATGGCCTCGGAATCGTGCCTTTCTGGCTCTCTGTAGACCCATTGTTCCCTTAAGTATAAGGATGTACTTATGTGCTTTCGTGTAGAATAACCAGTAGGGAGTTGCCTGCCTCCTTCACCATGCTCTAATTTGGTAAAGTGCTCTAATATGAATGGAACATAAAACATTGAATTCTCTATAATTTACTCCAAAAGTTTTAAAAAAGTTTCTTCCATAGATGAATTATTCCAAGGACCATAAAAATTCAATAACATTTTAAGTAAACTGTTTGCTTTGTGGATATTACATTTTATTCAAAAATCCATGAATAAAGTATAATTTTAAACAGAAAATCAATTAATGGATTTACTTACATAGAAATACATTCATCCTTTTGTGTTGTAGGGGATTTGCTCCATGACCTCCTCGAAAGTCTGGAGATGCTCAAGTCCCACACAAGAATGGTATAACAATGGCATGTGCTTTTGCACAACTTCCTGTATACCATTTCTCTCTCTTGTTCATTTATATTGCCTAATGCAAAGACAGTGTTATGTAAATACTTGTTAAATGCATTGTTTGCATAGGAGTGGGAAGAGAGAAAACATCTAACCATGGTGACTGCAGAACTTTCATTTCAAATGTTTTCATGCAGCTGTTGTTTGAATCCATGATGGAAATTGGTTTGTAGTTGAGGAAATCTTGACCTCCTGATCCTCCAGTCTCCAGCTCCCATGTGCTGCATTTGCCACTGTCTTCTGTCATGAGAGCTTGTCTTCATTATTTAAAGCTAGATTTCTTCCACTGTTTTCTGGAGAAGGTCCTGCCCTCCAGGCTTCCAATGCAGCTTCACATTTATACTAATTCACTCTTATTTCACTTTCTTTATCTTTTGTTGATGTAAGAGCCCAATTATTACTTCTCTATAAATTTTATTTCATATCTTTATTAGGCATTTCTTTCTATGAAATCTACCCACTCATTTTTTCTACTCTCTAAATTCAAATTATCCTCAAGACCCAAATCAAATCTCATCTGTTGCAAGAAGCTTAGAGGTAACTATTCTGTTTCCCCAGTCTGTCAGCCTTTTGGTGTAATACAAACAGCATGGTTCAGGAGTACTAAAGTACAACATGAAAGCACAAAACTCCTTATTCTATTTTATCATTTTAATTTAATACATTTTATTTTACTGTAATGAATTCTCATGCATGCTAGGCAAGATCTCTACCAAGGGGTCACATCCCAGCCCAAGGTCCTTTATTTTGAATAGATGCTAAGAATTCAAGGTGCTGACAGGTAATCCTTCAATTCAAGAGAAGAGTCTCTGCCACACATATAGCCTGTACAAATACAGAGGTTGCATACTCTGCTGACATATTTCAAGAGATGCTCCTTCAGTGTGTAATTTATGCCTTTATTACACAGCACTTAGTATACAATGCATATACGTATATGTATATGTTTGTTATCCCAAAGCTTGTGAGCACCACAAAGGCATACACCATGCCTTAAATTTCTTCAAAAGACAAGAAGTTCATTAGATTGAATGAATTGTTACTTTACTGAATTATTCCAGAATGTGGATTGCTGCTAACTGAATACTTGTAAGAAGTATTCAAATGAGCATTGCTCAAAGATTTTGGTCTGAAGCATTTGAGGAAAACAGTTTGTAAATATTAAAATAAAAGTCATGAATTATCTGGGTCTGGAGAGATGGCTCTGCAGTCAAGAACACTGTTCTTGCAGAAGACCCAGGTTCGAATCCCAACAGCCACACTGCAGCTAACAGCTGTCCTTAACTCCAGTTCCAGGGAATCCGACAGCCTCTTCTGTCCTCCGCCGGCATTGCATGACATGGTATACTTACTTACATGCAGGCATAACATTCATACACATAAAATAATAAATAAAATATTTTAAAAATCATGAATTATCAACAAGGTCTTCAAAACAATTTAAGTAATCAACATAAACTCTTACAACTGAGTCAGATTCATAATGTGAAATTTGAATATAGAACATACAGCAGTAGCTGCCTTCAATTTAAGAATAATTGTGTGTGCATGAGTGTGTGTTTTGGGGCGTGTATGTGTGTGTTCATGAGTGTTCGTGTATTTTGGTGTATAGTTTTTGTGTTTACCAGAGGGAAACATCAGGTGTCCTGCTACACCATTCTTTTCCTTAACACAGTACCTCTTGAGACTGGAGAGATGGCTTATTAGTTAAGAGCACTAGCTGCTCTTTCATAGGACCCAAGTTTGGTTCTCGGCATCCATATGGTGGCTAACAACTATGTGTAACTCTAGTTCCAGGGGACCTGGCAACCTCTTCTGACCTGGAATTGCAGGGATGTGTGTGACTGCACCCAACAGTTTATGTGGGTATTAGGAATCTGAACTCTAGTCTTCATTCTTGTACAACAAACTCTACTACCCACTGAGCCATCTCTCTAGCCCTTAGAGTCAATGCTTTCAAACATGACTCAACATTAGATAAGGACTTTAACATTTAGAATTTTACTTAGAAATAGAGGATAAAATTCTGTAGCTGTAAAAAAATTACCATAAACAAATAAAATTGTTCCCTTAAAAATGTTTGGCAGATTAAATCATAAAGAAAATAGTTCATAAGTATGAGGAAATTAATGTTAGTTTTGAGACAAGCCAGCATATAAGGATGGACGATCTCCAAACAATCACATCACATCACATGTTTTTCTAAATTATAATATTAAAAATGAAATAGCAAATAAATCTGGAAATCACATCTCCCTGTTTTGATTATTTCAATTCTAAATATTTTCAAATATGATGTCCTAATTGGAATTTTAACTGTGGAGGTCAATTCACATGTATTTTAGTCCTTGTAAAAGGATTCAATTTACAACTTTTTTACCCATTCAATTTCAATCATTATTTACTCCTTATGCCCAAAAGGTTTAGTAACATACATAGTATCAATTTTTTACCCTTTCTGATTTTAACCAGGAAAGAAAATGTTCTTTGAAAATGTGACTTAAAAACTCTGCAGCTTTGTATGCTTCTGTCCTGAGGTAGTTCACATTAGAAAATACTGTATTCCATAGGCTGGTGAGATGGCTCAGGGCTGCTGATGAGCCTGCCAACTTCAGTTAGCTCACCAGATTCACATGATAGGTGAGAACCAATTCATAAAGTTGTCCTCTGAGTTCAACATCCATGCCATGGAACAGAAGCATACATATGTATGTGCATGCACATACACACACACACACCACACACACACACACACACATACACAGAGAGACAGAGACAGGGACAGAGAATATAGGTAAATAAAGGTGTTTAAAAACACTAAAAAAAAAAGAAATGCCATTTCAATTGCATTTTAATGAGATTTCTAGCTGTATGGTAATGTTAGGAAATATTTATGATGAGGAAACTATTATTATTCTTAGATTTCTAGATTGTCAAGGAAAAATGTTTAATATTGTAAGAGGATTCAAAAGAATAAGGCGATAAAAACTCATTGTTGAGGCCAGATCTGGTGCTGTTCTCCTGTGATTCTTACACTAGGGAGGATAAGGAAGGAGGATGGCAAATTTGACACGAACCTGCCCTACATAGTGAGGTTGGGGCTAGCCTCGGCTACATATCAGGTTGTGCAGAAGAAACAAGAAAAGATTAGTGTGGAAAGTGTTGGATATGGTGAAAGGGAAAAGGACATATATACTATGAAGTACTAACCAAATTCTTTAAGAACTGGGTGTTTTGGTGTACTCCTGTAATACCAGCTCTGGGCAAATGGAGGCAGGAGGATCAGGGCTTCTAGGTCATTCTCAGTTATATAGGGAGTTCAAGAACTGGACTATGTGAGACTTTCTCAGTGGTAGTGGGGATGAAGAAGAAGTGTGTAATAATAAGCTTTAATACTTAATGAAGAATAATTCATAGGAAGCTGAAAAAGAGATTACATTTGGTATACTTTATTCTCAAAGATCAAAAGAGGAAAAGGCATGTGACTTATGGACGGGAGTAGTATTTCCAGGGTCTTTTGGTTTCTTAGCAGCAGAAATAGCATTCCCAGGGCTTTTTTCTAAGGATTGGAGGAATAGCTCTGGTAGTTAACAAATTACCTAGCTGCCTGTGTAGTCATTTACAGGCTTGGACTGTATGAATTCAATGAAGAATTCAAATGCATAAAAACATTTTTTGAATAAATTCATTTTTAATGATGTTTAATGGTTTTTTAATGATGTTTAAACCACTGTTTTCCATGTACTTCACTAGTCCTTATCTCCTTATTGTAAGTAGATTTGATTGGAAAATAAGTTCATCTCTTCATATGAACCCCACTGTGCCAGGAATTCCAGACAATGCTGTTTTGCCAACCGAATAAAACTACAGAACCATTGTTTGCTTGCTTCTCTTTCTAGAATTTATTCTCCTTTCCAGCTGAAGTCATTGGGTAAATTAAGGACCAAATCACAGCATAAAGTGTTGCAAGTAGAAGAAAATCTAATTCGGCCCTTACAAAAACTTACTCTGACAATAACCATTGGTTACTTCGGCGCTGCTCGGTAATTCTTTCCCTGTGTCTTCCTCAGGATTATTTTCAAACATAATGGATTACCATGTAATATATATATGTATATGTACACATATGTATATGTATATACATGAGTCATAACACTGATAACATAAAATATTAATGAAACTTAATTATGTTATTCAAAATTTATTAAATAAATTACTGCATTGGTTTTAGAAGCAAAAAAAGCATAATAGTAAAGGCACTTTAACTTTTTTAGTATAAAGCATTTATTTCTCGGGGCTGGAGAGATGGCTCAGTGGTTAAGAGCTCTGGCTACTCTTACAGTGGACCTGGGTTCAATTTCCAGCTCCCATATGGTAGCTAACAACTCTTCACAACTCCAGTTCCAGGGGAAGCCAGCACCCTCTTCTGTCTCAGTGGTGGGCATTGAATGACACGGGTGTACTTACATACATGTAGGCAATGCACTCATACACATGAAATAAAAATAATAATTTTTTTAAAAATCATATATTTCTATCTTTTTTTGAAAAGAGATTAAATGTCACCATTAATTGATTAGAAAAATTTTAGCATATTATTTTAAATTGAGTAATAATCTTACATTCTATTTACTTCATTTTAGAACTCTGTTCACCTTTCTTATCCTCATATGTACACAGATCATTTAGGGAATTTGTCAGTCACACAAAGCAATGTTTAGTTAGTGTTTATTAGTTCATACATGTCTTACTGTGTTGGTGTCACATAATTCACACTATAATTTAAATTCCATCTTCTTAGGGTGTTGAAAACATTGGCTATCTTTTCATAATATGTTTATTTTTGCTGCTTTATATTTGCACTTAAGCACTAGCCCATAGATATTTACACATTTTAAATTATTACAATGATTATTGGTGATTTTGTGACGTCTTGCATAATCAGCTTTAACTGAGCAGCAAATAACTCTCAAATCTCAGCAGCTGGTGACAACAAACCTTTATTTCTATCCCATATTACTTGAGGACAGCAGGCTTACTGGGCTCTGTGGTGGCCTGTCGGTCCACATGTTCTCATGAAAAGAGTGGAAGGTCAGGAAGGGATAGGCCCATGCTGGGGCATGCCAAACTTCTGCTCAGCGACGGTGTATATCATCTTTACTTGCACATTGTTGGCCACAGGAAGTCCTGTAACAAGCCCAAAGTAGAAGAAAAATGATCAATAATCCAGATATATGTTTTTATCATACTATCCTTTGGAATGAATGGTGGGGCCAAGGAAGGGATAGCTGAATAATGAAAATTGTTTGTAAATCAGGAAATGAGCTTTACCCCTACATCTGGTATCCTATCTGGAAATTCAGGTGACTGAGGCAGGAGGACTGCATTATCCCCCAACTTGAGACAGCCTGGACAACATAGTGAAACTCTTGCTTCAGAGCAAAATAGCACTTATTAGTAAATGTGAATGGGTTAGATGATTTATAGCTTATCGTTTGATTTGGTTAAGGTGCTGTATTTAAGGAAATTAAGTAATCATTTAGAAGTTATTTTTTGTAAAGAGAACATTTTAACAGTGTTGAAACCCTACCCCAAAATTATTCTATAATATAGATTGAAACAGTAATAAATAAGTTAGACCATAGGTGGTGAAGCAGGTATTTGAAAAGCCAGCCGTATATATTTCCAGTTAGTTCCTGAGTAAGTGTGGCAAAGCTCTTTAATATGATTCTCACACAACCTCTTGAAATGTTATGGTCTAATAATCTTTTCTCTTGTGCACAATTCTTGTGAATTGATTAAATTGACTTTAGAAAGTCTATTCTTTTTCTTGCTAATTTTAAAGTAGTAATTTATGGTTTCATCCTTTAAAGTAGAATTAACTTTCCATTTGGTGGCATCATTTATGCTGTTGTCAGCACCACCTTTTCCTAAGATAATTATTATCATGTGTTTCTGGAAAGATGTTAGGGTGTATTTCAATGCTTTTATTTTTTTAATCGGCATTGTTCCTTGTCTCAGTAAATCTCTATTATTATACAAGTTCAGTGTTATCTATTGCATGATAATATTTTCGGCTTCAACAGTAGAGGAAAAATAAATTTAATGTAATTGCTTTCAGAAGTTTATTGTTTTATAGGACTGTTGTAAGTAAATAGGATGCAAAGCACTTGCTAATGGTTGCTTGCTAAGCTTACTGAAGTAGATGCTTATATAAGCCCAGAATTGCTTTTTTCTTCCTATCCCATAGTACGTTCAATTAATTGAGAAACTAATTCTTGGTTGCAAACTTTTGAAAATCATTTCACAAGAAACACATATATAACTTCATAACTAATGAAAATACTGCACAATTTTCATGGTAATTTACTGTCATAAAGGGGCATTTATATGAAAATGACAGGCAATTTAGAATCCTTTTTAAGCTGAGAATTATTTTTTGTAATCAAAATTCTTTAGATGTCAATAATTTTTCTTACCATATACACTATTGTGCCTTTCTTGATGTTTAACACTAAGATGTTGCAACATAGAATTAAATGGGCCTAGCACGGATTTTGTATAGTTTTACTGATGTCCATTGAAAAACATTCTTTTGACAGGCTGAGAATGTATCTCGGTGGCAAAGTTGATGCTTCATGAAGCCCTGGGTTTCTCCCACAGCACTCCTTTCCATCTCTAAATATCCCAAAGCAACTATAAGAAGCCTACTATTTATGAGTAGAGGGAGAGAGAATGAAGATGCTCAGTGGCTTTCAGGGGCTTACATGTGCACGTCTGAGCACATGTCTGCATAACTTAAGTAGGCTATGCTGGTGGCAGTGCTTATAGACAGGAGCTCTGTTGTGTGTGGAGTGACATGATGGCTCTAGATTCTCAAGGAGAAAGCTAATGTTGACTGTAATGCTGTAGAAGCACTGTGAAGCAGGATATTTAGCCCCCATGTGAAAAAAACAGCTATGTAATCAAACACTCTAAAACAGAATGGAATGGACAAAATGTATACCTCTTTATGAAAAATTGGTTTTGTTATATTTTTAAATTTACTTTTAACTCATTTAGTAAACAAAATAAGTTGTTCATATTAATAGAGCACCAAACTGTGTTTCAATTAATGTATCCATTATATAATGCTTCAATTAGGTTAATTATATTTATCTCCTAAAATGGTCAACATCTTTCTATGTTGAAAATTTTTAGAATATGTTTTGATTTTTGAAATGGATTATCAATAGTTACCTTGTGCAACAACTCACCACAATATTTGCTCCTAGGTAATTGTAATTTAATGCCCACAGATTAATGTAATCCACACCCTACCATGTAACTCTCCTCTACCCTCTTGGCCTCTCATGACTAACCTGCACCTGTCACTTCTCAGATCAATACATTTAGATTCCACATTCTTGAAGATCTTCCTACATTGCATTTATGTCCCCTGCTCATTCATTCAGGTAGCACTTAGCACAATGATCTCCAGTTCCATCTATATTTTTGCAAATGACTGGATTTCTTTCTGTTGATGGGCAGCCTGAGCCACATAGTGAATTTCAGGCCAGATAGGCTTACAAAGTGAGACCCTGTCTGAAAAAAATAGCAATAACAAAATAAATTCACATTTGTTGATTTCATGTAGGTATGTGCATATGTGGCTATTTATAACCATTATCAGTTTTTAATCAAATTCGAGCTTTCTTGGTACACAGGAGAATGTAGTTCTCAATTTGTGGAAAACAAATTATATGTATTGATTGATAATGTCTAGATGTTATAGTGCAAAGGGTTAGTGACTTCCCCGTCACACACACACACATACACACACACACATACACAAACACAGTCATACACAGACACAGACACAGACACAGACACACACACACACACACACACACACACACACACAGAAAAAGCAAAAGAAAAAAAAACCTGAGATAATATTTGATAAAGAGAAAAGAGTTATTTTGACTTGTAGTTCTGGAGGTTTCAGTCTATGATTGGGTGTCCCTTATCGTTAGGTGACTGACCAGATTGGCACATTGAGGTGAAAGTGCATGGCAAAGCCAACCACCTGCCTGATGATCTAGGAAGCAGTAAAGTGCCCAACAGTCTGGTTCCTGCTATCTCCTTTAGGAACTTGGCTCCAGTGACATAAAGACCTCCTATTGGGCTCCAATAACCAAAGCTTCCACTACCTCTAAATAGCAACTCTAGGGACTAATATGAATACAAGCACCTATAGAAATCAGTCATCTAAATTTTAACAGCTAGAAAATTGATCTCAGGAAATCTTCTCAATAGTACACAATTCCTAAGGTATTAATGAAAGAATTTTGAGCTTTCATATAAACGCTTACGTAGAAAACAATCTTTGAAAATAAAATATACTGTTTTACCCAAATTTGGTTTATTTTTAAGGTACTGAAAGCCTAGATAAAAGTATTTGATTATTATCTTGATCATAGCTGTGTGAATTGAAATTTCAAGTACATATGTTTAGAATTTAAGCCAACTTCAAAATTTGAATACAGAACAACTTGACTGGTGATTTCAGTCTCCATAGATTTTCATCAGTTTAAAAATTTATGTATTCTTCTCTTTCCAACCACAGCATGTTGAAGAGCTAAGACAGATCCAGAGTATGACAATTTGGATTCAGGTGTTCATTCTTTCTTATTTTTTCATTTAATAAACATTGAGTTCCTACTTTGCGTAAGATACTGTCCTTATGTGCTAAAGACCTAACACTTACAAGACATTTAAAAACTCTGCCCTCATGGAATCTGCAAAAGCATTCAGCAGGGATGAAGTGTAGTGACGAGCTGTTAAGTGAACCTGGTGTCTCAGTGTGTGCTTGTTAGGGAATGTGAGGTATAGAAACACCTTACTGAGAAGCATTCCAAGAATTAGCAATGACAAGTCCGAAGACATGGAGAGAATACTTATTTTGTTTTCATATTAGTAAATATATTCATTATTGTGTAATAAAAATGTAGCCTTAACACGAAAGTAGAGAAATATTCCAGATACGATTATTTACTTACTATGCAAATTTCATAAAAAGCCACAATATTTTTGCTAATATTACAATTGAATTTGGATGTTTTTCCCCCAGAAAGATCCGGTTCCATTCAGTTCTGCTAGCTTAGCAATGTTTGCCCTCTAAGTTCATTTCGCTCCCATCCTCCATTTAGTTCTTCCTCTCTCCCTCTCTCTCTCTCTCTCTCTCTCTCTCTCTCTCTCTTACTTTCTTCTTTTTTCTTTTAGACAAAGTTTCATGTAATTCAGAGGGGCCTTTAAGCCCCAATTCTCCTGCCTCAGCCTGAGAAGTACTGAGATTGCATGTGTGCAACGCTATGCCAGCTTTCAAGTATCTCATTCTCTCAGCAAGAAGCATTCTATTAACTTGTAAAACGGGTTTAATGGTAATAAGCATGGAAACAAGTCATTGTGAATATTAAATCATATTTTGTATTATGAGGCATTTGGCATAATGATATTTGCATAGTAAATTGAAGACTACATCTCATGATATTTGAAGTCCATCTTGTCAATAATAACTAATTTGAATTTTCATACTTCATGAAAACCTACAAAATTGTGAGACATTGTGCTTCTTAGTGTCATAGTAAATTTTATATTCTCCTCTCTGAAGATCCTATTCTAGATAGTTGATATTTATCCTGCCTTTTCTAATATGATCTGCAATTATCAAGCTCTTTTCTATAGGTTGAGCTAGTCATCACTGATGAGCACTCATGAATTATTGACCATTGTATTAGAGAGTAAGGAGGTTTCACAAGAAACAAACCTAGGCCATTACCTCAAAACTCTATGATATAGCTGGGTATATAATATTTTTAGATATAAAACTAATAAAAACCATACTGAGCCTAAGAAAATGGTTTTAATATTTGTGCAGATGGAGCATTTGTTGAGGTCCAAATCTACCTATGATTCCTGTTGTACTTCAGAGTTATCTGCATTCGCAAACCTGACCTTGGTATTTGTGAACTTTCAACGTCTTAATCTCACCTGACCACCATCAGTCAAAGCCAGACTTATGTTTTATGACTCATAACAAATACCTTTGATTCTGTATTTTATGTAAAATTTAGTCCTCCTCTTCTTTTAAAATCAATTCTACAATAGTGATGTAACTGCACTCTACCAATATGAAGTCCTTAGAAACAGGACTTATTTTCTTGCTTCTGTAGTAGTATCTAGAATTTGTACCTTTCATCCAGTGGCTACCTAACAAGTCTTTGCACAATGATACTGCTTGAAGAAGAATATACTTGAAGCAAGTCATGAGACTTATGATCATTGCAGAGAGTTTATTGAACTGAAATTGAAAGAAATTTTAAATGTTCAGCAATCTACAGATAGGGATATTGACTACAATATGCAATTTTGTTTTCTGCTTTGAGAAGCAAAGTATATTAGATAACTCTCTTTAATAAAATATTGGGTACCCGATTTAGTAATCATCAATTGATGTCCAACCACCATAATGACTGGAAAAATAAACTATGACAACTGATTACTGCTGGGTGAGAGAGAGAGTTAATCTTCTTTAAAGGAGTGACTCCACATAGGCTGATTAGACCTCAGTGGATGAACTTGCATTGAGGGACGTCTGGGTGTGCGAACTTGACTCAATAGGCCTTAACGTAAAATGACAGAACGCATGAAATCCCTCTAGGGAGGGATTATGGGAGGGTGAAGATGTGGGGTGTATAAAGGTGATTAAGACGTTTTGCAGGAGATAAAAATTCAGTTACAATTGCTTAAAAATGAAATATTTTATATATCAGAAATAATGAGTAAGAAAAATACAGTTTTGTTCATTATAACACTGTATTATAATATATATTTATCTCAATTTTTATAGTTTGAAAGTACACATAATATTTCCCTCTCACATGTTTTTTGAACATGATGAAATAACATATAAAGGGTCCGTCAAAGACTTTTTGACATCTAAAAATATGTCATGTCTGCATTCAGACTACTATACTTTCATTAAATTACTATTTTTACTACTTGAGAATATGATTCGCTTAGAAAAAAAATGAACACACATACATACATACATACATACATACATACATACATATGGACATTGAACTTAGGATAATGATTAGAATTTTAAAAACATATTTTCCCATTATTCC